>NC_133770.1:273824682-273909793 GCF_003597395.2 Chelonoidis abingdonii
ATGAATGTCAGAAGGCCTTACCCAGCTTAATGGCAACACGTCACTGTCTACCCTGCTGTTAAGGGCCAGCTTTGACAAACCATTCCTAGTAACCGCAGTGTAGCTGAGCAGGTGATAAGGAGCAGTTTATAATGCAGAAGGACTGGCATCATGAATTCCCAATCCTGTGTATCGCTCAGCAAGAAACGGTCTTGACGGGAACAAGCACTGTCAATCATTGTTGAAAAGAATGCTACCCATGTGTCGCTATGGCGTGGAAAAGCTACGCCCATATGTCTCGCGGGACGGCGTCCCTCCAGCTACAAACCCCATGCTGTCTAAAGTGCTTCATACTGCCCAAGGGGAACATACAAAAAATGTTTCTTCGATGGAGTTTTAGCTCTCCAAGATTTGATTTGCTGCTGCACATTTCGAGATGTTCTAACAAAGTAGGTGGAATGCATCGTCTGTGGTTTCCGCAGATTAAACTTGGTTAAAATTGTCCTTTGAAATGGTGAAAATCTTAGTTGTATATAATAGTAGTATATAAGGGTGCATGGTTTTATTAAGTCTGTTTTTTCTAAAGTTCTAGGAAGAAATCACCGCCAGGTGGTCTTCTGAAGCGAGGATGGACGTGTCATAAACAGACTAGTAAGTGTTAATGCTTGCTTTACCTGCAAGGGTTAAGAAGTTCACCTAGCCTACGCTGCACCTGACGAGAGGGAACCAATGGGAAAACAAGATGTTTCAAAAGAAGAAGGAGTTCCTTTGTTAGAGTTCAGTCAGCCAGAGTGAAACAGATCATGGAACCAATCCTTATCAGGAGCTAAAAGAGAGTTTTAGAAAGAAATAAATAGGTTTAGTTATTCTTGTTGACTGTTTGTTACCATTAAGGGAATTATCAATTGGTATTCCTGTTGGTATTCAGGTTTTGCCCAGGAGAACATCCTTGTGTATTTGGCGGTGGGTGTCGTGGAGCTGAATGGCTTGTTCCCCAGCAGGTTTGTTGTTTTTTTACCTTTCTTTTCTTTAATAAATAGCCTTCTTTTAAGAAACCTGATTGATTTTTTCCTGATGTTTTTAGCTCCCCACGGAATGGATCTGATTCCCGGAATAGGAGGGAGTTCCCAAGGCACCCGGGAGGGGAAAGTTTTGGGGAAAAGGAGTGATCCAGTACTCAGAAATTCTGGATGGTGGCAGCGAGACTAGATCTAAGTTGGTAATTAAGCTTAGAAGTGTCCGTACAGGTCCCCACATCTGTACCCTAAAGTTCAGAGTGAGGGTGAGACCTATGACAGATGGTTGTTTTCTGGACCTCTGACTCTGTCAAAAGGACACACAGAACAGACACAGGACTGTTTTCCTCCTTTCCAACTTTGGAAGTATCTTGTTCCCTTATTGGTCCTTCTGGTCAGGTGTCAGCTAGGTATTGTGAACTTCTTAACCCTTTACAGGTAAAACAGGAATTAGCCCTTAACTGTCTGTTTATGATAGTATTAAATATGGGTATTTACATATTAACTTAGATAAAAGAGTGTGATGTGATTAATTCAGTGCTTACTTGAAAATTGGGTCAAAGGGAACAAGTAACACAATAAAGAAACCCATTTACTCAGTCTGCCTCTGGGTTGCCCTGCTTATTCTCGAGCAACCTGTAACTGCTTGCGGGCCACAGTTAGGAACCTCTCTTCTGGACTCAGGTAGCTTAGGCATCTAAGTCATTTCTAGCAAGAATAAGTTAGGTGCCTGTTTAACTCCACACCAAAGAGCCAGTGGAGAAGGTACTCACCTTTTAACTTTTAGCCAACTAGTTAGAGCACTCAACCAGGTCATGGGAGCCCCAGGTTCAACTCTCCTTCTGCCAGAGGGGAAGAGGGTATTTGAATAGGTGTCTCCCGGACATCTCAGGAGAGTTCTCTAATGACCATGGTACACTGTCATTCTCCCTTTGTTGCTCATTCTGTCACTGTTCCAATGACTATTTAAGGAGTTATCCAAAGTCGAATAGCTTCAGGAGGAGAGAGAGAGAAAATCCCACACCAGAATATCCCATAGCTCAGTGGCTAGAGCACACTCAGAAGAGCTGGGAGACCCTCTTGTTCCAATCCTTTCTCTGCCTCAGGTAGATGGGTGAATTTAAGCTGGCTCTTCCATATGCCAGATGAGTGCTCTAACCACTGGGCTAAAAGTTAGAAGGTGGAAACCTCCTCTGGCTAGATTTTGAATAGAAACTTGATCCATGTAGGCATCCTCTGAACGCAACTACCGGATTTGATCCTCAAAGCCATTTAGGTTCCTAACTTCCACTGAGCTTGTCAAGGTGTCCCCCACTCTGAACTTTAGGGTACAGATGAGGGGACCTGCATGAGATAACCCCTAAGCTCATTTACCATTTTAGATCTAGTGGCTGCCACCACCAAATAGTTTGAACAAATGTTTATGGGAGAATCATTTGGAAACTGTGTCTTCCCCCGCAAATATTTCCCCAGTTTTTATCCCCCTTTTCCTGGCAGGATTGAGACTCATTCACCTCTCACCAATTCCTGGTAAGCCCAGATCCAAAACACCCTTGGATCTTAAAACAAGGAAAAATCAATCAGGTTCTCAAAAGAAGACTTTTAATTAAAGAAAAAGGAAATACCTTTGAGAAAGGTATTAAAGAGAAAGGAATACCTCTGCGAGATTAGCGTGCAAGCTACTCTCACAGACAACAGATTCAAAACACAGAGGATGTCCCTCTGGAGAAAAACCTTAGTTACACAAAGACATCCAATTTGATTCTCCCTCTATGCAAAAATGAAGTCACAAAAGAAAATAAACATAATCTAATACATTCCTTCTCTAAACACTTACTACTTTTAAGAAATGTTAGATGGCTGATTCCTGGATCCTTCACTTCGGCACAAACTTTTCTGAACAGACCAAAGACTGATTTCCCTCCTTCCTCTTTGAAAACATCTTCTCCCCACATTGGTTCCTCTGGTCAGGTGTCAGCTAGGCTATGTGAAATTCTTAAATTTTTACAGGTAAAAGAGGAATTAACCCTTAACTGTTTATGACAGAGCTCAATGGAAGTTAGGAGCTTAGAGGATAGTTCAGAAAGGTCACTTCATGTGTCAGGGGCTGCATGAAAGAAAGGGCAGACAAACATGAAGGAAAATCATAAGTGTTACAATCAGGTTTCTGTGGCAAAATGTTCTCATTTATTAATTCCACATTCACAATCTGAGAATATTCCTCAACATCCACTTAAAATTAACTCTTCTTATTAACATTTCTCACAGTAAGCTCATTCAGTACACATTAGCAGAATGAAAACATAAAAAATGCAGGGAAATTGCTGAGATGAATCTGTTTTCGAAGTTCCAATAAATATGCTGAAAATGTTTTGCAATGTTCACCAAGTTCTGGTCTCATCTGCAGTAATTCTGCTGTATCACACAACCTGGCATTAGTTCCGTACTGACTCAAAGGAATGTGAACTACACCTCTACCTCGATATAAAGCTGTCCTTGGGAGCCAAAAAATCTTACTACGTTATAGGTGAAACCATGTTATATTGAACTTGCTTTGATCCACCAGAATGCGCAGGGCCCCCCCCTCCCAGAGCACTGCTTTACCGCATTATATCCAAATTAGTGTTATATCGGGTGGCATTGTATCAAGGTAGTGGTGTATTTCGTCACCAACTGCATTCTACTGTAGATTTTTGGGGAGATTTTGCAGTCAAACACTGACTCATGTCATTTTTGCTACTCTTGGGGCAAAAACTGCTATTGGATACATGGATAAAGTTCCCATTGTAAGATGCATGCATGTTTCCCAGAGCGTGTACATTTGTTAGGTTCCCTGAATGAGGTGATATGTTACAGCAAAAGATGTTACTGCAAGGCTCTGCTCATAGAATTTTTCTTTTGAACTTTTCTTGTCCTTCCTTGCTCTGCTGTGATGCACACTTTCATTTATTCTGAGTGCAAACCAGTTCTGTTAGTGAAATATACTTTCCCCTCATGGCAAAATTTACAAAATAGCACCAGGGAAAAGAGAGAATCAAAATCTGACAGTTTGCAAGTTCTAGTGACAAGAAGGGCAGGGATGAAATGGCATCATCTTGAGAGAGGTCAAAAAAACCTGTGAAATAAGCAAGGGTTTTTGCAGTGTGCCAGATCAGAAAATGAAGGGTTAGACAGTTTAATATACCAGTTGTTTCTTGTTTGCTTTGTAAAATGTAGTGTTTGTTTTCTAATGCACATATTGACGGACTTCTTTTTTCTCAGACTAGAAAGTAATGTTAAATATTGACAATGGATTTCCCCCAAAGGCAAGTGGGAGGTGGCCTTTAAATTAGACATGATAAACAAATATTATCTTCCTCCCTAAAGGTCTTAGAGGTGAAGTTACTTTTACATTTCTAGAATATTTTGCTCCTCTACAGCACCTTCCGTCCAAGGATCTCAAAGCACTTTAAAAATATTAATAAATTTAACATCACAACCCATCTGTGAGTCAGTGCCCCTCCTTGCTAAACAGAATGTGGCCCCACATCACTTAGGCCATCCATCTATTCCTGGTAGCCTCTCTGATCTCAGGTCCATCAGGGATGGGTAAGGGAACCCAGGCCCACCTACTCCATTGAATTCCAGATCAGGGCCCGCAAGCTAGACAAGCAGAATCAGGGTTTGCTGACTCTGACAGCGCCCTAAGCTCCTTCCTAACTCCCTGAAGGCTGCTTCAGGCTCGTCAGTCTGCTGATCCATTCATCCTTTCCTGGGATGTTGTGCCTGGGTGGTCCTTCAATAGTTTGCTGACAGGAGTTCCTTTCTCTGGCCTGCTAACTTCTCTGGTAGCTCCCCCACCCCTTTGTTTCTGAGCCCTTTTATCTTCCCAGCTACTCTGAAGGTGCCAATCTGCCAGGGCCAGTGCAACCTATTAGGTGACCTAGGCGGTTGCCTAGGGTGCTAGGATTTGGGGAGCAGCATTTTCTTTGGCGGCAATCACGGCAGCCGGATCTTAGGCTGCCCTGGTCGCCACCGACATTTAGGCGGAGGGAGCTGGGGCGGGGTGCATGGGGAGGGCTGCCTGCAGCAAATAGGGGAGGCGGCACGCAGGGGAACTCCCTGCCCCAGCTCACCCCTGCTCTGCCTCCTCCCTGAGCACCCCATTTCTGCTTCACTTCTGCCACCTCCCAGGCTTGCAGTGCCAATCAGCTTAGGCGTGGCAAGCCTGGGAGGCAGGAGAAGTGAAGCAGTGATGGCATGCTCGGGAAGGAAGCGGAGCAGGGGTAAGCTGGGGCGGGGAGCTGCCGCATGGCTCCCTGGGTTGTGGGTGGGGAGCTGCCTCAGGGGATGGTGGGGGGTGCTCAGGGCGAGGGGGGAGCTGCCACAGGGGGGCGCCTCATGGTGGAGCGAGGGAGGGCACCTCAGGGTGGGGCAGGGCAGGGAGCTGCTTCAGCCCTCAGGGACGAGGGAGGGCACAAGGTGGAAGTTTCGCCTAGGGTGCGAAACATCCTTGTACTGGTCCTGCAGTCTGCAGTGGGGGGCAATGCCTGTATTAGCCCTTTGGTTGCTGGGCCAGCATAGGGTACATACACCCCATGACACCCTCGAAAAGAGGGAACTATTATTATCTCTATTGTACACCTGGGGAAAGTGAGGCACAATACATTTAAGTGACTGGCCCAGGATTATGCAGGATGCCTGTATCAGAGCTGAGAATAAAACCCAGACTACCTGATTCACAGTCTCTTGCTTTGACGATGAGACTTCCCAACCTCAGCTTTAATACTTCTTTGTTAGGCAAGCAATGTTTCTTTACCAATTTGTGTACCACTTTAAGAAAAAGTAAGCTGTTAATAATTGCCTCATGCATGAAGTACTTTTGGTATTTCAGTAAAAACTTCCTAAAGGATAGACTTTCCATCCCCCTCCCAGCCTCAAACAAACAAACAAACATCTGGCAATTGCTTTTCAAATTAAAGTTCTGTCTATAAAGCATGTATTAAGCAGAAAATTATTTGCATTTTATTTCCATTATGGAAATATTCTGTAGAATTTATTGGGAAAATGATAACTTTTCCATATGGTTTTTAAAAAGTGAAGCCTAACCCCAATATAGACTACCATGGATTTGTGCAAAATACCAGTGGCACTTAGAGAATTAGCCCCCTGGGCAGGGCAAGTAGCAAGCAAGCTGTATCCCTTGGACGGGGCAAGGTAAGCAGTCTAGAGCCCTGTAGCCCACTGGCTGGGGCAGAAATGGCACTTGGGGAACAAGTCTGCTGTGCAGGGCAAAGTAGCACACGGGCTGCAGCCCCTGGGTTGGGCAAAACAAAAAACAAACAGTCTATAGACCTTACTTTCTTCTGGGCTGGAACACAGAGCAGGCAGCAGCCTCCACAGCGGGTGGCAGCTTGGTTTCCCCGGTGGTCTCTGCAGTCAGCGAGTCGCCTGGAGCGTTGTCCAGACCTTTGGGCTCTACCTCCAGGATTGTCACAGGCACCTCTGCAGAAACCAGCAGGGACCAGTCCTTCCTTCTCCATCGCCCACCCTGACTGATCTGGACTGCCTCTTTTTATCTGGCTTCTCCATCTGTAGCACACTCATCAGGGGAAAGCGGGCATGGCAGCCTGGCCCCATAATGATTGGTCTGCCCCTGACAGCCCAGTGTGGGGTTGGTACACTCCGTCACATACCCCAAATTAAAAAACATAGTAAGAGAACCAAAAAAGTACCACTCTGGCTAAACAACAAAGTAAAAGAAGCTGTTAGAGCCAAAAAGTGGAAGTTAAATCCTAGTGAGAAAAATAGAAAGGAGCATAAACTGAGGCAAATGAAGTGTAAAAATGTTATTAGGAAGGCCAAAAAAGAATTTGAACAATAACTAGCCAAAGACTCAAAACGTAATAGCAGGTTTTTTTTTTTAAGTACATGAGAAGCAGGAAGTCTGCTGACAACCACTGGGACCACTGGATGATGAAGATGCTAAAGGAGCACTCAGGAACAATAAGGCCACTATGGAGAAACTAAATGACTTCTTTGCATTGATCTTCACGGCTGAGGATGTGAAGGAGATTCCCAAACCAGAGCCATTCTTTTTAGGTGACAAACCTGAGGAACTGTCCCAGATTGAGGTGCCATTAGAGGAGGTTTGGGAACTAATTGATAAACTAAACAGTAATAAGTCACCAGCACCAGATGGTATTCACCTAAGAGTTTTCAAGGAACTCAAATATGAAATTGCAGAACTACTAACTGCAGTTTGTAACCTATAATTTAAATCAGCTTCTGTATCAGATGACTGGAAGATAGCTAATGTGACACCAATTTTTAAAAAGGGCTCCAGAGGTTATCCCAGCAATTACAGGCCAGTAAGCCTGACTTCAGTACCAGGCAAACTGGTTGAAACTATAGTAATGAATAAAACTGCAGACAAATAGATGAACATAATTTGTTGGGGAAGAGTCAACATGGTTTTTGTAAAGGGAAATCATGACTCACCAATCTACTGCAATTCTTTGAGGGAGTCAAGTAGCATGTGGACAGGGGAAATCCAGTGGATATAGTTTACTTAGATTTTCAGAAAGCCTTTGACAAGGTCCCTTCACCAAAAGCTCTTAAGCAAAGTAATCTGTCATGGGATAAGAGGGAAGATCCTCTCATGGACTGGTAACTGGTCAAAAGATAGGAAACAAAGAATAAGAATAAATGGTCAGTTTTCAGAATTGAGAGAGGTAAATAGTAGTGGCCCCCAGGGGTATGTACTGGGGCCAGTTCTATTCAACTTATTCAAAAATGATCTGTAAAAAAGGGTAAACAGTGAGGTGGCAAAATCTGCAGATGGTACAAAATTACTCGAGACAGTTAAGTCGGAAGCAAACTACAGAGAGCTACAAAAGGATCTCACAAAACTGAGTGACTTGGCAACAAAATGGCAGATGAAATTCAATGTTGATAAATGCAAAGTAATGTACATTGGAAAACATCATCTCAGCTATAAATATAAACCGATGGGGTCTAAATTAGCTGTTACTTCTCAAGAAAGAGATCTTGGAGTCATTGTGGATAGTTCTCTGAAAACATCCAGTCAATGTGCAGAAGCAGTCAAAAAAGCGAACAGAATGTTGGGAATCGTTAAGAAAGGGTTAGATAATAAGACAGAAAATATCATATTGCCTCTACATAAATCCATGGTACACCCATATCTTGAATACTGTGGTCAGCCGATCTTAGAAACGATATATTGGAATTGGAAAAGGTTCAGAAAAGGGGCAACACAAATGATTACGGTTATGGAACAGCTTCCATAAGAGGAGAGATTAATAAGACTTGGACTTTTCAGCTTGGAAAAGAGACAGCAAAGGGGGGATATGATAGAGGTCTATACATTCATGACTGGTGTGGAAGAAAGTAAATAAGGAAGTGTTATTTACTCCTCATAACACAAGCACATGGGGTCACCAAATGAAATTAACAGGCAACATGTTTTTAAACAAACAAAAGGAAATATTTTTTCACACACACACAGTCAACCTGTGGAACTCTTTGCCAGAGGATGTTGTGAAAGCCAAGACAATAACAGGGTTAAAAAAGAACTAGATAAACTCATAGAGGATAGCTCCATCAATGGCTATTAGCCAGAATGGGCAGGGATGGTATCCCTAATCTCTGTTTGCCAGAAGTTGGGATGGATCACTTGGTGATTGCCTGTTCTCTTCATTCCCTCTGGGGCACCTGGCATTGTCCACTGTCAGAACACAGGATACTGGGCTAGATGGGCCTCTGGTCTGACCCAGTACAGCCATTCTTATCTTCTAAGCTGTATGTATTATTGGCTCGATTCTGCAAGGTGCTGCTGAGAGTCTGGCACTGTTCCAGCCATGCAGTTAAGCACATGGCTAACTTGAAATATGTGAGAAGTCCCATTGAAGTCTGAATTTGTTGTATTTGGAGAAGGAGAAGTATCTGTACTTCATGGATAAATGTTAGACTGATTTGTAAGCAGTTTGTTAACAATTGTAAGATGAGTGGAGTATCTGTGATAAGAAAGGGGAATTGCACTAAGCTTCTCTGCTCTGCTCTCCATGTTGAATTAAAATATTATGTACTCTACGAGTCCAAATTTGCAGATATCTGTGCCTGTGGTTAACTTTACCCTCATGCATTGCTATTTGCAGGATTTGGGGCTAAATTAGTATTATGAACTTCTGGGAACTGTACATTGGGTGACTTGTACTTAAAGTGGAATATAATGCTGGTACCGATCATACTTTACCTAACTGGAAAGCTTATTAGGATTTTTTTAAGGGCACCCACTCTAGCAGGCAAGCATTTCAAACCAAGTTATGTTCTTAATTTTGCTTCTGCACCAATATGTTGGGTGGAAGTGAACCTGTCCATTATTCTAGCAAGGAGTTTACAAGGCAACAAAAGCAGTCCCTACGTCAATGAGACCCTGGTCACTGGAGGGGCTATAGTGAAAATGCTCAATAAAGGCAAACTGCAAAGAATAGGGCAGATTATCCCAAAACTGGTGGTTTATTCTAATATTTTAATTCATCAAGCCAGTAACAAAACAGCTTCTGCAATACTTTACTGGTTACCAAGAATCTAAAATACAATTCTCTTTAAGGAATCCAGCCTTTGCCTACAACCCAGACAGCTAAGTCTATATAATGAGGATTATTTAAAATCTTATTCAAAGTTCTACCAGTCCCAAGAGATCAGACACATTACCCAACAGGTCAATGAATATTTCAGATCTTACCCAAATACATGCCTACAACCAATTCTTATTAACTAATCTAAGATTTATTTTAAAAAGGAAAGAAACAGTTACTATGGTTAAAAGATTGTTGTACACACAGATATGAATACATTTCTTGGGTCAGTTTCATATCAGATGGTAAGCTTCTGATTTATAAAAGTCCTTCCAGAATTGGTTCAAGAGGTTATTGTCCAATGTGGAGTCCATGTGCAGAGTTTGTTCAAATTCTTCTATGAGAAAAAGCAGGGATACCCCAGGACATACCTGGAGACCTCAGTCTTGCAGCTTGAACTTCTCCTCACAAAGTTTAAGCAGATCTGTGTTAAAAAAGGACCAGTCCTGAGACCTTTTCTTGTAGTTCCCAAGTAGACTGAGAAGCCTCTTGTCACAGCAGGACCTCCTCCTGAGGAAAATAGGTAATATACACGGTTGCTTTGACATAAATCTCTATTTCCTAGGCATACATTGATTAGCATAAGGCAATTAGGCAGGTTACTACAAACTTCAAAGAGAAATAACAACAATGCTTATTACACCACAAGTTTTATCTAAATGTTAATATCCCTTTTTGATCTCTGAATCAATAAACTATAGTAATGAATTATCATAAACATGAACAGAAGTTTATCATCAACAAGATAATTAGATCACATTGTTAAACTTCTAACAGATATAGGCAAACATAGACAAATATAATTAGAATCTACCTCTAATTCTCTAACAGTGTAGAATTCTCATCTATTTAACATGGCTTTGATAACTATTTATAAGAAATGGCCCTGACTACTGACCCTGCCAGCAGGTAGGGGATCTTGGGGGACAACTACTGCACTAGTGGGGTGTAAAATAAACTTTATTAAGAAAATGCAAAAACAGGGAAAATTCAATAGTGAGGGGTATGGGGTTTGTTAAGGTAGACAATTGGGGAGGGGTTTCTTTTTGTAACTGGTAGGAGAGGGTTTTACAATAGTGCCGGTCAATTACAGTGGGGGTAACTTAACACTGAATATATTACAGGTAGCTACAATTTCTTCTGAAACGGGTGCTGTTACAGCAGCATCTAACAACTAATAGGACTTGGAAGAAAATGATGTTAATATCACACACTTAGGTAAAGTGCTGTCACGTGGATTAAATGTAAATGTACGGATAGTTTAGAACGACGAAAAAGGTCGTAGGGGTTTTTATGCCAAGATCCTTTACAGTATAACATAGTTTTGAGAGGCAGTAGGCGGAGATGATACTGGCGGTAGGGATTAAAAAGAGAAGAGAGAAAGGCGTGGTGCTGAGGTGGGGATGAGGAAGAGGGCACGTTGGTGAAGCAGAGACAGAGGCAGAGGCGCTGCAGAGGGAGATTTACAGGGCACGAGAGAGGCAGGCTGAAGTTTGTAACAGCGAGATAAGCACGGTGACTGGGGAGCTTGGGGTGGGTGATGGGTTAGGGCAGGGAGACGCCTTCCCAATATACAGAACCAGCATCTTATCTATGATCTAACTTACAAGACTACACAAATTAGCAACGTAACGGAACACATGCAACAATTTTTTAAGCCTTAACTTACAGGCCATACAAACATTTCTAACCTAACTTACCAGCATGCAAATGAGATTAAATTATCTAGACTACGAACCTATTCTAATAGGTCACCTTGCGCAGTGGGGCGGGCTGCACTGGCAGACCGGATACGGTCCGGAAAGGCACGCAGCGCGGCACAGGCTTATTTTTTTAGACAGAAAGGGCTCGGGGCAAGAACGCTTATATACAGACAGGAGTTGCTGGGTTTGTCTGTTGGGAAACGCAGGCCAGCAACCAGGCAAGAGAGTCTGCTAGAGAAACTCTTACCATCCCGGATGCAGAAAAGAGACAGGAACCAGCAGGTAGCTCGGGTTGGAGGAGATCGATTCGCTTACAATCATCGGATTCAGCACAAATTCTTGTTCGTGCGGAGGGGAGTTAAAGGGGTCGCTCCAACAACGAGGCGGCGAGAGGCACCAGCCCTAGCTGATCAGACAGTGGCAAAGCGGACTTTCGGGGCCTGATCAGAAATGTTGGTTTTAAGGCAAGTTAGCGTTTCCAACCAGTACTTTGATGGCTCTCTTGATACGGGGAGAGAGGAGGCGGTACCTGCAGGTGCATCGGCATTCCTGGGATGTTCTGAGCCACAGGTATGACTCATATGCTTAATTAGTTGGCCACTTCAGGTCTTGCATTTCTGGGCAGCGCCCCCCACACCGAGCCCGGGTCTGAACAAAGGAGTCAAACAAAGAAGCAAGAAGTCACCTCCCTAGGTAGGGCAGTGGCTCCAGTTAGTCTGTACAAGCCATCCCTATGATTAGGGCTGTGACTTTAGTTAGCACAATGGCCGGGAGGGGCGGACACCAGGACAAACAAAGGAGAAGGGAAAGAGGAATGCTAGCAGGGGGACAGCTGTAACAGACAACTACCATTCTCAATACTTTTCTAATATGTTCTTAAAGGTTGATTTTGGGTCACTTACCCTGCTGGTTGCTTAACCTTCACTGGCTCAGTGTCACACCCCCAATGTTAAATTGGTGTAGAAGGGAATATTTCAGAGCTCCTATATATACTTCAAGGATACACCCCCTGTGTACACTTCCTGTAGGCCGAACTCTGATGGAGTAATCTAGCTTTTGTTCCCTTTGCATAGTATAACCATACCAATGGAGCATAGTCACTGAACATGTTAAACTTATTGTTATAAAAATAGGGTTTAAGTTGCTTTACAGCTTAGACAATTGCATAGCATTCTTTCTCAACAGTAGCATAGTGTAGTTTGGTGTGCGTTAGTTTTTTGCTTAAATATGCAGTGGGGTGCCTTTTATCCCCTTCTCCATCCTGCATCAACAACACCCTACCCAATATTAGAAGTGTCCGTGCATAACAAGAATGTTTTCTCAAAATCCGGGCTGACTAATACAGGTTGTTTAGACAACTCTTCTTTTATATTTTGGAAGGCTTTTTCCCAGGCCTCAGTCCACTTCACTTCATCCAATTTGCCCATCTTTGTAAAGGTTTGTTATGGGGGCCACAAAGTCACTAAACCCCTTTACAAACCTGCAGTAATAATTGGCCAGCCCAATAAAGAATTGGACCTGCTTCTTTGTTTTAGGGGTACTACAGCCTTTTATGGCCTCTGCTTTCAAAGGATTTTGGTGTACCAAACCACTATCTATCCAGGCACGATATCTCTGCAGCTTCTAAAATGCACTTGGAGACCTTGATAGTGAGGTTGGTTTCTTTTAACCTTTGTAATACCACTTACATGTGGTACAAATGTTCTTTCCAGGAACTGCTGAAAATAGCTATCATCCATACAGGTTCTGGCAAAGGTCTGTAACCCATGCAAAACCTCATTAATGAGTCTTAGGGTACGTCTACACTACAGGATTATTCCGATTTTACATAAACCAGTTTTGTAAAACAGATTGTATAAAGTCAAGTGCACACGGCCATATAAAGCACAATAATTCGGCGGCGTACGTCCATGTACCGAGGCTAGCATCGATTTCTAGAGCGTTGCACTGTGGGTAGCTATCCCGTAGCTATCCCATAGTTCCCATAGTGTCCTCTGCCCATTGGAATTCTGGGTTGAGCTCCCAATACATGATGGTGCTAAAATAGTGTCGCGGATGATTCTGGGTAAATGTCATCACTCATTCCTTCCTCCGTGAAAGCAAAGGCAGACAATAATTTCACACCCTTTTTCCCTGGATTGCCCTGGCAGGTGCCATAACATGGCAACCATGGAGCCCGTTTTGCCTTTTGTCACTGTCACCGTATGTGTACTGGATGCCGCTGACAGAGGCGGTACTGCTGCGCTACACAGCAGCATTCATTTGCCTTTACAAGGTAGCTGAGACGGTTACCAGTCGTTCTGTACCGTCTGCTGTGCCATTGTAAATTGGCAATGAGAAGACGGTTATCAGTCATTCTGTACCACCTGCTGCTGTCATGGGGCTCCTGGCTGATCTTCGCTGAGGTTAGCCGAGGGCGTAAAGACAAAAATGGGAATGATCCCCCGGGTCATTCCTTCCTTTATGTTGTATCTAAAAATAGAGTCAGTCCTCCCTAGAATATGGGGCAAGTGTACTAGAGAACCAGTGTATCAGAGAGCACAGCTGCTCCGTGTCAGAGCCCTCAGAAATGATGAGCAGCATGCCATTCTAGGGGGTGCCCCTGCAACAACCCCACCTGTTGCTTCCCTCCTCCCCCAACCCTCCTGGGCTTCCATTGCAGGGTCCCCCCATTTGTGTAATGAAGTAATAAAGAATGCAGAAATAAGAAGCACTGACTTTTTAGTGAGATAAAATGAGGGGGAGGCAGCCTCCAGCTGCTATGATAGTCCAGGCAGGACATTAAACAGTGTGGGGAGAAGAGCCCAGCATCCCGCTGCTATGATAGTCCAGGCAGTACAGAATCTTTTCTTTAGACATGAAAGGGGGAGGGAGGGCTGATGGAGTTCAGCCCTCAGTTGCTATGATGAGGACAGTTACCAGCCATTCTGTACGATCTGCCGGGAATAACCGGGAGTCATTCCTATTTTTACCCAGGCGCCCCTGGCCGACCTCACCTGAGGCCAGCCAGGAACACTCAAGGGATGATGACAAGGACTGCTACCAGTCCTTCTGTACTGTACCATCTGCCACCGGGGAGGGGAGGGAAGAGGATGCTGTTGTTCAGTGCTGCAGCACCCTGTCTACCAGCAGCATTCAGTAGATGTACGGTGACATTGAAAAAAGTCAAGAAATGATTTTTTTTCCCTTTTCTTTCACGGGGGGGGGGGGGGGGCGGGGGACGCAAATTGACAAGGTATAGATGGGTTACCTCTGGAAACACACCTTGGACAATAGTGCTTGAATTCCATACAGGCAAGTGGGAGCTCAGCCAGACGAATTGCCAATACTATTTCTGAGACATAGCGACGGGAGCGGATAGCTGAAGTCCTCAGTGCCCCTCCCTTCCTCCATGAGGTGGGTCCATTTTGATCTCTTTGGCTTTTCCGTTAAACGACTTGTCCACACAGCACTGTGCTGTGGATGTGTTAATCAATAGCCTGGAGCATTTTTTTTCAAATGCTTGGCATTTTCATCTTCTGTAACGGGCTCAGATAGAACAGATTTGTCTCCCCAACAGGATCAAAGGTTCCAGTAATCTCCCGTATGGTCCTATGCTGGAGCTCTTTTGGATTTGGGGACTGCATCGCCACCCGTGCTGGATAAAGAGCCTTCCCACGGCTGGGCAAACAGGAAATGCAATTCAAAAGTTCGCAGGGCTTTTCCTGTCTACCTGGCCAGTGCATCCGAGTTCAGATTGCTTTCCAGAGTGGTCACAGTGGTGCACTGTGGGATAGCACCCGGAGGCCAATACCGTTGATTTGCAGCCACGCTAACCCTAATCCGACATGGCAATACGATTTCAGTGCTACTCCTCTCGTCGAGGAGGAGTACAGAAACCGGTTTTAAAGGCCTTTATATCGATATAAAGGGCCTTGTTGTGTGGAAGGGTGCAGGGTTAAATCGGTTTAACGCTACTAAAATCGGTTTAAACTCGTAGTGCAGACCAGGCTTCAGAAAGGTGGAGCACTCCATTCAAACCACAGGACCCTGCCTAGCACCTAGCAGAGCAGTAGAATAAACAGTAAAATCTTGAATTCATATAGAACAGAATCCACTATGAAAGCAGATTTTTTCCTGGGCATCAGCACCTAAGGGAATCTGCCAGTATTCTTGAGTCAAATCCAGTGTGCTTATGAATTTTGCACCCACCAATTAAGCAATTCTCTACTTGGGGTGTGGGGTGTGGATCAAGCTGTATGATTGCATTTAGCTTCATGTAATCCACACAAAACCTTATGGTTTTATCTGACTTGGGCACCATTACAATTGGAGAATCCCAGAGACTGTTTGATAAGTAATTATTCCCATTTCCAACATGCTCTTAACTTACTCCTGGGTCTCTTTTTGCATTTCTTCCTAGACTTGATATGCTCTGCTAGGTGCTGGCAGGGCCCTGTGGTTTGAATAGAGTGCACCATCTTGTTAGTTAAACCTGGCTGATCAGACAATGTTTGCCTGTGGTGTTTTAACAGGGCTAACATCTCATGCTTTTGGGTCAGATTTAAACCTCCCCCAAACTCAGTGTTTTCCAGTGGAGTCTCTTCCTTGCTTTCTGTAATTAGATCAAAGGGACATATAATGTTCCCTCATAAGCACAACAAATCATATTGACAGCTGCTTCTCTCTACTTCCATCTATTAACACAGGGTCCCTGGGGTGCAACCTGAACTGTGGGACCTTTGAGCCCCCCAAACCCATCAACCTGGGCTGCTTCTCACACTGTGATGCTGATGTCAAGCTACAAACCTCTGGCAGGAACTGCACTTACACAGCCATCCACAGGCAGGGACACATCCAACTGAATTACATGAATGGTCTCCTAGCCACCCATGAACCAACAACAGAGAGACTCCAGCCAATTCCCCTCAGCTGCAACCCCACACTCCAGAACTGTAACATCTTGCAGAAGCCTGACCAGGGTAAGTTCATTAGTTCATTCATTAGTTTGCCAATTCTTCATAGAAAAGTGGGCATACACCAGCCTTTGTAACCTGAGCTGAGGTTTCCCAAACACTTTAGACAAACTCACCGGTAAGGATAAAACATTAAAATAAGTTTATTAACTACAGAAAGATAAAAAGTGATTATAAGTGGTAGGCATAAATTTCAGAGATAGTAACCTTAAGAGATAAAAATAGAAACGTGAATTCTAAAGCTTAAACTTTTAGTCTAAGCAAGTATTGAATCAAATAGCTTTTCTCATGTTGACAGATGGTACAAGCAGGTTACAGTTATTGATTACACTGACTAGATTCCCTTTCCTTCCTGGCAAAAACATCCCCAGTTCAAAACCCGTGTCATCTAGATGTGCTTCCAGGTGTTGAGATTGGGGGAGGGGAGTCCAAGTGATGATGTCACTGTCTTTCTTTTTATACCTTCTTCCAGCTTGCTGGAAAGTTCCTTGCTGTGACATGGGAGTTAGGCAGTCCCCATTGGTCTAACAGTCTCCATTGTGTACGTGCCTTCTGTAAGGAGTCTCTGGGATACTGGATTGTGTGTTGAGGAGCCATTAATGACCATCTGGCTGTTGATGGCTTCTCCTTTGTTGTCACTGAAAGACTGGCTTGTGAGCATTCTCAACTTCATAGCACAACACATATAGTAATACTTCATAACTTCATACACAATGATAGTTCATTCAATCCAATAGGTCATTATTCTTCAACAGATCAAGACTTATAAAATGATATTACACAAGACATACTTTGTACAAAACATTATAATCAGATCACAGTAGTGATTATGGGTGTTCCTGGGTGTTATTTTGAGGTACAGAGTGTCACAGTCACTCACTCTGACAAGCTGTTCTTACCTGGTAGTCACCTCCAATTACTGTAAAAGTTGCAGAAAAATCTATTTTATATTTGTATATTAGGGCTTTGCTTTTTAATTAGTTGCATGACATAATAAGAACTATACTGTGAGCCAGAGAGCTGAATCTAGGGAGAATGACATCAATGCTGTGGGATTCAGGACCTTTGTGGAACACTAGAATGATGGGTTAGAACCTGCTACATAAGACTGCTTCAGTTTGATAAACTGAACTCAGACGTTTGGTGCTTGCCTTTAAACAGCAGTAATACACTAATTTAATTTCATAATGGCTTATGGGATGGTTTGTACAGTTAGTATATTCTGCAGCAAAATTCTAGATTATTGCAAATGTGTTTGAATCATCACAATCCTTATCAGTCTTTATTAATATAAACATTTTGTTAAATTATAGAAGGGCTAACTTCATTTACTGCATATGTATGTTTGTTGAACTTTGAAATAAATTGTACCATAAATTATCCTTAACCCTGGCAATTATGAGTTGTATTTTGGTAGCACCAAAATGTTCAGGGAAGATAAGCTAGACCAGTGGTTCTCAGCCAGGGGTTCCTGTCTCCCTGGGGGTATACAGAGGTCTTCCAGGGGGTACATCATCTCATCTAGATATTTACCTAATTTTACAATAGGCTACATAAAAATCAATAGCAAAGTCAGTACAAACTAAAATTTCATAGAGAAAATGACTTATTTATATTGCTCTATATATTATACAATGAAATGTAAATACAATATTTATAGTCAAACTGATTTATTTTATAATTGCATGGTAAAAATGAGAAAACAAGCAATTTTTCAGTAATAATGTGCTGTGTTACTTTTGTAGTGTTATGTCTAATTTTGTAAGCAAGCAGTTTAAGTGAGGCCTTTCAGTTTCTAGTTGCTTTAATTGTAATGCAAGGGGCCTTGCTATACTAATATATAAAAAGCTGAATGTTTATACTCTGAGCACAAAGTCTGACAGTGAGGGCAGATTTACTCTCCTCAGGACTGAAATGAGCAATTCTATAATCATCTTCAACAATCTCTGTGCGCCAAACCAGGAAGATCCCAACATTTTTCATTTTTTTTTATGAGCATAAATGGTCTGGTTTACCATTCTGGTATTATAGCCGGAGACTTTAACAATACTCTAGACCCAGTCCTTGATAAATGGTCTCCATCTCCATATAAAAACACAAATACTTGTCAGGTATCACACACATACATGGCTGATATAGGATCACAATATGTATGGAGATTGGGTAATCCTACGGTCAGAGTTTATAGTGTTGTTGGTTTTTTTCTATGGTTCATTCAACATATTCAGGTTTGGACTATTTCTTAGTGTCACAAGACTATCAATTCTGTCACTGATTGTGGCATTGGTACTATTGTTATATCTTCCATGCTCCAAATGTGGAGATTATATACCTCTTTGCTGTCTAATATATTATTTGTTAATTCTGTTCAGTAGGAGTTAGAATTTTCTTTTAAACAAATGTCCCCACTACTTCCTCAGTTGCTACACTTTGGGAAACCTTTAACCCTTCATCAGAGGCTGCATAATCTTTTATGTTACCTTTAAAACAATGGTGAGAACATAGAAGGAAATTAAGGCTTTATAGGTAGACTATGGTTCTGCCCCTGACCTAGAGAAACTCAGAACCCTCCTCAATCTAAGTTATGAAATAGACAAACTTCTGTCCCAAAAGGCTAACCTTGCTTTATTCTGTTTAAGCAAAACTGCTTGGAATCTGGCAAGTCAGCTGGCAAGCTGTTGGCATATAGACTTAAGAAAAAGACCAACAGAAATAAGATAGCTGCAATTTACGATTTTAACAAATTATATATAACAGAGATTAATAAACAGTTTCAACAATTTTATTCAGAACTGTCTTTAGCTAAAGAGGGAATTTGTGAAGATGCCTTAAATAACTTTTTTAGTGGATTGTCTCTGCCACAGATCTCTGACTCTCTGAAGGAACTTTTAGAAGCCCCTCTAGAAATCACTGAACTGACTCAGAGTATAAAAGAAATGAAGTCCGGAAAGATGTCAGGCACGGACAGGTTCCTGATTGAATTTTACAAAAGGTTCTCTAAAACTTTAACATTTAGATTATTGAATATGTTCAATGAGGCCAAGAATGAGCAAACTTTCCCACCTACTCTAACAGGAGCAGTAACATCAGTTATTCCTAAACCTGGGAAAGACCTGCAATTATGTAGTAATTACAGGCCTATTTCTTTAGACAATTGTTATGGTTAGATTTTATCTAAAGTTCTTGCTGTGTGGTTGAACAAAGTTCTCTCATATGTTACACACATATATCAGGTAGGCTTGTTTAGTAATAGATGTGGCTCAGAAAATTTGTGCCAACTGATTAGAATCTCTTGAAGCACCATTAATACCAAAGGACCTTTAGCTGTCATTTCCTTAGATGCTGAAATGTCCTTTGACCACAAAGCCTAGGACTTTTGCATATGTTACCAAAATTTGGATTTGGTAACCAATTTATTGCTTGAGTTAAGCTTTTATACTCTGTCTCCCAAGGTGATTACCAATGGTATTATTTCCACCTCATTCCCATTGCAGAGAGGTTTGAGGTACTACTGTCCCCATTTCTCTTCTTCTGTTTGGTTTAAGCCTAGAACCTTTAGCTATTGCCATCCAAGTTCTTAGATGTGACCACATGTTGGGTTCATATTGTATGAGAACTGATATAATCTCTCTCCCTTTCAGGCATTGTTATTACAGATCATTATAGATTTGGAACAAATTATTTTAGATTTGATGCTCCAGAGCTCCCAAATAATGACAATGAGACAAGCTTGGTCAACCTAGGCCAAAAACGTTCTGCTTCCATCCATTCTTCCACACAGAGGAGGTTCAGTGGAGAACCATAAAATCAGTAGCAAAACCTTGATGTGGAGGGATTGGATGGACCAAGGAATTATGATTATGTCACAGCTAATTGCAAATATTAAATGTAAACCATTTGTAGATCTTCAGCAACAATCTGGTTTACCCTGCTCTGTGGCATGGAAATACGTCCAGTTAAAGCATTTACTTTTGGATGTATTTGTATTAGAAGCTGCAGAAGCTCCAGAACTTTTATTATTTTGGAGAAAACTTCCTGGATTTTGTTGACCAGTGGTATCCTTTTACAATTTTCTGTCCAAAACACTAATTTGAGATTTGCTCAGAATAGAGGTTTGAATATCCCTGACTGAATATCACAATTATCCCTGACCCGATGGAATGCAATTGTATTTAATGTTAAAGCAACTATAGACCTGAAACTATGGCTTATTCACCAGAAGACACTTCTTTTAATATACTGATCTCCATGTAGGTTACTAGTAATGGGCCTAATAGGTTCTGACCACTGTTGAAAGTGTAACTCCTTTGGTGTTACATTAGCTTGGGAGTGTCCCTGTAACAGTGCGCAGACTCACCCCTGCGGCCCCTCCTGCTGGTCGTCTCAGGGAATTAGCTCTTTTCCAGCCTGGGGGCCCTCTGCAGGCCAGTGTCCTGCTTGTAGCTGGCTCTGTGTCCCTCCTGGACCCCAGTCCCCTTTTATCCTGGGGCTGCCCCTTGGCAATACCCCAGCAGTCTCTCTGGGTCTCCCCTCCCTGGGGAAACCCCAACCCTCTAATCCCCACCTTGCCTCAGTCTGGTCTACTGCCAGTCATCACCAAGTCCCCATTCACTGGGGTGACTGTAGTGTAAAAGCCACTCATCATAGGCAAGCGGGTTCGGACTTGCTGGCTTCCTCTGCCTCCCAGGACCTCTATCGGCCTTGGACCATGCCCTGTAGCCTGGGGAGTTGCTAGCCTGGAGCTCCCCTGCTCCTCTGGCTCTCCCCAGCCCTGCTTCACTTCCAGTACCCTTTCTGCAGGCAGCCAGGTCCGGCTCTCTCCCAGCTTGGAAATAGACTTCTCTTGACCTTCTGGCTCACAGCCTTTTTATACAGGCCAACTGTGGCCTGTGACAAAGTGGGACTGTTCTTAATGTTTCCTATGAACACTGTGTGACTGCCTCAATTTCCCCTATGCATTTCTTAAGTCTGTAGGGGGTGAGATTGTAGCAGAGCAAAGGGCCAGTGTGCATAAATGACCAGCACTCTGTCTCCTGGCAACTAATGGCCAGGGCCCTTCCCCCCTGCAAGAAGATAGCTAAAAGTGCTGGAGAACATACAGATAAGGTGACCTCCTGGCCCGGGAAAGGAACAAAGCCCAGAGAAGAGGGGCTGGAGGGTAGTCTCTTTGGGGCTGGCTGGGGACGTGGAGTGAGTGTAGACGTAGGTGTCTGGCTTGCTCCCCCCCAGGATGGACCCAGCTGAGGGGTCCTGTTCTCTGTACCTACAAACTCTGTTTTAGACAAGGTTCCTGTCATCTAATAAACCTCTGTTTTACTGGCTGGCTAAGAGTCAAGTCTGACTGTGATATTGGGGTGCAGGACCCTGTAGCTTCCCCAGGACCCCACCAGGGTGGACTTGCTGTGGAAAGCACACGGAGGGGGAGAGCATGCTGAATGCTCCAAAGTCAGACCCAGGAAGCTGGAAGCCATGTGAGCTCCTTGCCCTGGAGACAGTCTGCTCACAGAGAGGAGACTTCACCAGAGTCCTGACTGGCTTCGTAGGGAGCAGTTCCAGAGCATCGCCCGAGAACTCCGTGACATGGCCCGATTGGGACGTAGCCCAGCTGCAGCTCCTTCCCCAAGCAGCCCAGCTTAGCATCTTTCAGCCACAACCTTCTCCCAGGGCTGACTTTAACCTTTTTTCTGCTGGAGTGAGGGAGCTGCCCCCCTACAGTCCCTGTATCAAGAATTTATGATATGAGGTAAGTCAAAGGACCAATTTGATATTGGATACTAAATTTGAGCCCTCCTCCTTAAGTTTAATTGTTGGATATATTCATGATACCTGGAGATTACCTGATAATAAGGCAAAGTGTTTCCAACGTGCAGCTGTGGGTGCTAAAATATTCATCCTGCAAAATGGAAAATCAGTCCCCACCAAATGTTGATTCCTGGCTTAATGGTTTGGCAGACCGCACTGGAATTCTGCAGAAAGGAATGCCTGAAAAATTCAAAGCCATGTGGATGGACTTTTTAGAGGTCTATGATTAACATAGACCAGGGGTAGGCAATTTATGGCATGCGTGCCGAAGGCGGCACGCAAGCTGATTTTCAGTGGCACTCTCACTGCCCGGGTCCTGGCCATCAGTCCAGGAGGCTCTGCATTTTAATTTAATTTTAAATAAAGCTTCTTAAATATTTTAAAAACCATATTTACTTTACATACAACAATAGTTTAGTTATATATTATAGACATATAGAAAGAGACCTTCTAAAAACGTTAAAATGTATTACTGGCACACGAAACCTTAAATTAGATTGAATAAATGAAGACTCGGCACTTCACTTCTGAAAGGTTGCCGACCCCTGACATAGACCCTGAAAATAGATATGTCACTTCCTCTCATCTCCCTTTATCCTAACTGTGTTTATTTACTTTAAGTATTATGATCAATCTGGTATTTTGGTGTATTTGGAAAAATAAATTAAAAATTATAAATTAAAAAAAAAAAAACTGTATTCCCCACTCCT
The DNA here is from genome assembly GCF_003597395.2 of Chelonoidis abingdonii. Taxonomy (NCBI): domain Eukaryota; kingdom Metazoa; phylum Chordata; order Testudines; family Testudinidae; genus Chelonoidis; species Chelonoidis abingdonii. The sequence goes on from NC_133770.1 coordinate 273,847,487, forward strand.
GTTCTGCCCTCTCTCTCCTCCACCTGGTGTCTGTCTGGTGGTTAAAAAAAGAAGTTAATTCCCTTCATATATCAAGACAGAGTAAAATTAACCCTTTCTTTTTCATCAAAGAAAGGTCTTTTGAAATTTTGCCTCCAGGAAGAGAGAGAGAAATTTTACTGGGGTTTATTAAGTTTGTTTTGCACAATTACTCGGTTTCAGTGTAAATGCCTGTTTCATTGGCTGCTTGCCAAGAAACCAAGTAAACTAGGGTCTCTGGAGAACCCTCCTAACCCGTCAACTGCCAAAACTTTATATCACTGTTTTAATATTGGACAGTGACAGAGTTTATAACACCTTTTACTCTTCTGGCCCTTCAGATCAGTACAACAGCCCCCCTTTTCTGTTCTGGCAGTGCGCTAAACAGTAAGTTGAGGATTCCCCAGGCATTAAGGAATCCATGGCTAACATAGATCTGGAATAAATGGGCCCTCCATGACTGCTATCATAGGAAGTATGACAGTATCAGAAAGGGATGTAACTGGAGTACATTGCACTCCAGTGATTCCTGGCCAGCATAATGGCCTAGAGGCTAAACTGGCCTCTGGCACCCTGGAGAGTGTGGAACATAGATCTGGATGAAAGCCATATTTGTCTCCATCCCACAACATCCTGCTCCTCAAGAGCTCTGAATGAAGCTGTGATGCAGCTGAGGAGAGTTTACAAATATATATGAATACTTCCTACCATCGATATAATAGTTTTTAGAGAGATCTACATTTCCGCCCAACTGTTTGCATGCTATTGTAACAGAAACAAAAGGCAAGAGTGATTCCCAGATTAATGTTTAGTTCTGCTACAATGTTAAATAAAAAATAGGTAGATTTTTCAGAAGAGGTCCCCCTTCTTTTCCCTTTCTCTCTCTAAAAAATAAAATAAAATAAAATAAAATAAAATAAAATAAAATAAATAAGAACAAAGCTTCCATTCAAAGTATTTGATTAAAAATATCACTTGAAAAACCAGGTCTGAAAATGAGAACATTGCTATGAATACCATCCAATAAAAGAGCATGGTTAATCTTCTTTACATTATTTTCGTTTCACTGCTGAATTATTGAACAGCAATTTTTCTACTGCTTTGAACTTTGAAATAGCATTTTCTGCTATACTTATGTTCTCTGGTACACGGCATCAATCAAATCATACTGCCGCAGATTTCGAATAGCTTTTTGGAATAACTTGGTGGTTTAACATGCTGCCTGGACCAGACCACATGACAAAGTTGTAAAGTAGTGGGAACATTTCCATTTAAAATAATTGCCCATTATTGGCTTCCTAATGGAGTTGTGATTAATTTAAAATTATTTACATGTAAAATATTAGGGCAGTCTAAATCAATCCTTAACATTTCCCCCCTTGGTCCTTTTTTACATGTATTTTACTGTAAATAAAAATAAATTAAAAGACAGTGGAAATACAGTACATGGTGAATCCATGATTTTAGCAAAGGCTCTGCTGGATAACAAAAGAGGAGTGAGTGTGGAAAACGTAGAAGGATATAGCTATTTATGAAACAGAGCAAGTTCAGTTAAATTAGATAGTATAAAAACAGTATATGTGCTGTAAACTGTCATGCTTCATGGCATAAACCAAACACTATCTAAATGAGATTAGGAAGAAACTTTCCCTATAAACAAATACTCCCTATTTGTCTGCTTGGGGTAGGGAGGCTACAGCTTCTTCTATTGATCTGGTATGGCCATGGCATGACTAAATGGACAATGGTTGTGATCCAGTAAGCATCCAAATAGTACTATATTCCTAGTAGATTCCTGGGTCTGCTTCTGCAAGGGCTCCACACATGCATGTGTGTTTGATAGAGATAATTGAGAGAGATACTGAAGAGAGTATAGGTATAGAGTAATGAGACGTAAATATTTGTCTGTAATTTGCATATGACCATAAACTTACGGTCACCATATCCAATCACAATGCAAACAGGGGTGGGAGAAGGATGTGGAGTTGCAGGGATAGGTGAGAGAGGTTTTGTTAGAATATAGATATTCAGGCCTTCCTATAAAGGCCTATACTTTAAGAACTTAGGTGTATCTTTATCACTTAGCTAGTTACAAGGGTATAAAAACAAAGAATCACTCAGGTAGGCTGAGGCCTTGTTCTTAGGCTAAGGCTAAGCAGCAGGGGCAGCCACAAACTGGGAAGTGTAGGGTCGATCACACGCTCACATTCCAAACCACTCACATTGAAATAAGATGGTATTGGGCTGTTAGGAAGGCGATCCTGTCCTGATAGTGCCCATCACCACCAGATAAAGAAACAGATCTTAAGATAGTTACAGAAAACTTAGTTTGATAGCATCTTGTCTGGCAAGAAATCACTTATCCATGGTTGTGGTTGTGAAACCCTCAATTCTGTATCGTTTTTATCTTTATGGCCCCCACTTTTCTATTTTTAATCTGTTGGCTTCTGTAATTGTTTCTGTCTGCTGTATAATTAATTTTGCTAGGTGTAAGTTAATTTGGGTAGTGGGATATCATTGGTTAGAGAATTATGTTACAATATGTTAGAACTGGTTAGTTACATTTCAGTAAAAAGATTGGTTAAGATATAGCTGAGAATATTACTATATAAATGGTTCAAACAAGAAGTGGAAAGGAAATTGGAAACATGCTTGGTAAGGGGAGGTGGAACAGGGACACAGGCAAAGTTCTGCGGCATCAGAGCTGGGAAGGTGGACATGAGGTAAATGCTCTGCAGCGTCAGAGCTGGGAACAGAACACTGGGGAACAAACTCTATTGGCATATAGAGAGAAGCCCGACTGGTGTGAAGGGCTTCAGAATATGCTTGCTTGGAAACTAACCCCAATAAACATCACATTGTTTGCACTTCAGACTTCTGGTCTTCTGCTTTCTATCTACATGATAAGAACCAGGGGAGAGGATGAAAGGAAATCTCTCTAACAGGGGACTGTGGAGCTGCTAGAGTAGGTGGATAGGTGGGTGGTGGAGGATGTCTGGAAAAGGTGGCAGACTGGGAGAGCTGGATTCGGTGAGTGGTGAATATACAGGTGGAAACTGAGGACTGCATGTAGGGGTTTCAGATGGGACTTTCTTAAGGGATTGGATGTCTGGTGGATAAGTTGGCACCTCTGGACCATCTCTTTGAGGTGGCTAGGATCTCTCTGAGTGGTGTAAGATGAAAAGTTGAGAGGGTTGTCGAACCTAAACTGAGGGTATGCTATCTAGGTAAACTTAGGAGTGTTGCTTAGGGGTCTGACTGGCTGGAAGGTAAAATGGTGTCTAGGGAAGGTATGGAATTCTTGAGCCTATACAGACCCCCAGACTTTACGTCTCCCCACAGCAATATGCTCTTCCTCCCATTGGCTGCTTCTTCAGTGCTGTGATCCAGCAGGGGAGCAGCGAGAAAGGAGACAGAACACATGTATGGCTTCTGGTAGAACAGGTGATACTGCAACCTCTAGTGTCTGTCAGCAGCAAAAGCAGCCCATTCCAGCAAACCAGTCAGTAGGGTTACCGAAACACCGGGACAGGAGGTGATGGGTAATAGGAACCTATATAAGAAAAAGCTCCAAATATCAGGACTGTCCCTATAAAATCGGGACATCTGGTCATCCTAAATCAGATGCAAAAAAGAAATGACAAATCCATGACACATGGCAGTCTGACAGGCTGGGCCTCTGGCCTCTGGCTAAACCTGGGAGTTAGGCAGATCTAGTTCTGGTGCAGAAAGTTACAGACTGACTCACTCTCCATTCTGTCAGTGTCTCTCCTAGAGCTGGGCAAGTTTTTTCAATGAACAGTAAAATTTGTGGGGAAAAAGTGCATTTTGGGAAAAACAGAAACTTTCCGCACATTTGACACAAATTTGCTGAATAGTTCTGTTTGGCTAAAAAGATGTTCTGGGGTGCCAGTCACAAAGCCAGAGTGGTAGGTGTTACTCAAGCTTTAGCCTGGTAGTTATGGGACTCCTCTGGGGGTGTGAAAACCCAGGCTCAATTTCCCCTTTCTGCCTGGGGCGGAACAGGGATTCGAACTTGGGTATTTGACCCTGCTGGAGCATCCCATAGTTCTCTAGCAGCATAGCCCGGTGGCTATCTCAATCTGTCTCCTGCTGAAGCTGTTCTACTGTGTATAAATAAAAAGAACAAGGAGTACTTGTGGCACCTTAAAGACTAACACATTTATTGGAGCACTGTTGCAGACTAACACGGCTACCACTCTGAAACCTGTGTATAAAAAGTTATTCGAGCGGGGACATGCACTTGGGTCTCCTACATCAGGACCCTGCTGAAAGGCTATAGAATCAGTCTGTCTTCTGTGCTCTCTTTTTATTGTTACGATGATTATTTAATTATTAATACAAAGTGGAACAGCTTCCATAGATAACACTGAGAAATCCCCATTCAAGCCTTCCGTATGGCCCAGGGGTTAGGGCACTTGCTGCAATGTGCGAGACAAATGACTTCTTTGATTATTTTTTTTAATTGCTAGTAAACCAACTTGACAAAAAATGTGTTTGTTTGTTCTAACTATATCTGAACATAGCTAAAGTTAATGCTGGATATTATAGCAGATCACACACAGTCACAGTCTCAGGAACATTATAGTGCTGCACAGAAATCTATAAGTGTGATGGCTTGGGAGATCTGACTGTGCAACTTATTAATACTGTTTAACATTGGGAGCTCTTTATATGTACCAGTGTCAGACTGTCCTCACAAAGGAGCAAAAGCTAAAGGGCCAAAACTTTCAAAACTGAGTGACTTTCAAAACTGAGTGTCTGAAATTAGGGTCCCAAATCCATATCAATTACAATAGGAACTAGGGAAACTAGCACTTGAAAAAATGTATTTACATGTCTACATTTGTATTTATGGGCTTGCGGTTTTGAATACCTTAACTAAATGAGGGTTTCCCTTAGTCATTAAAGATGACTGTTCTTGCAGTACATTAGCCTATAGTGTGATTCTGGCAGCTTGTTGTGGCTGGCCCCAATGACAGCTTCCAGCTTTCTCAGACTAATGGAGTTAGCTCCACTGGGAGTGGCCTGGGGTCAGTCTCCATGGACATCCAGGATGTGCATATGTGAATACAGCCAAATTACAAAATGGCACCCCAGATGGGATTTCAGCTCCTGCGGTTTTCAAACTCCTGTTTGAGAAGAGTGTATAATCCAGGGGTCGGCAATCTTTCAGAAGTGGTGTGATAAGTCTTCATTTATTCACTCTAATTTAAGGTTTTGCGTGCCAGTAATATATTTTAACTTGTTTAGAAGGTCTCATTCTATAAGTCTATAATATATAACTAAACTGTTGTTGTATGTAAAGTAAATATGGTTTTTAAAATGTTTAAGAAGCTTCATTTAAAATTAAATTAAAATGCAGAGCCCCTGAACTGGTGACCAGGACCCAGGCAGTGTGAGTGGCACTGAAAATCAGCTCACGTGCTGCCTTTGGTATAATCTGATAGTCTAGGGGATGTAATCATGATACCCTCTAAGGGATGTGATCATGACACCCTCTAGTGACTGACCAGCACAAACTCCTACTTTAGCTCATGCGATTGTGATCTGTGTTTCTGTTGTTGAAGGTTGCAAATTTGATCACTGCTGCTGATCTGATGTGTGTGTGTATGTTTGTAGATATAGTTCATTACACTAGCACCGCATTAGAAGTCATCCCCAGGAATATGTGTTACAGCTCATTCTTTTCTGTTCATACTTTGATTTAAAAAAAAAAAATCACTCTTAGAACTGGACCGTATCTTTAAGTCATAACTCTGTGTTGTAGGGGAGTGATTAGGCACATGGACTCAGAATTGTGGCCTTTTCCTTTTCTATTGTAAATGCAAAACAATTTGCCAGACTGCCAACTGCACCCACTCTCCATGAGTTGGCTTCCATATCTGAAGATATTTTGCAAAGAAAAGTGCCAGAAACTTAAGCCAAGTGTCCAAGGTATCTATGCCCCATATTTTACTTGATCACAGTACTTGATATATGTTACGATCAATGGTTTAGTGGCTAGGATGCTGGACTGGTATTAAGGAGATCTACCAGAAAGTCCATGTTTGATCTGAGCAAATCACTTAATATACACTGTTCCCCATTTCCTCATCAATAATATAGTACAAATACATCCCAGTGTCTGGGAAAGACTTAAGGAGATATACAAAGGCAGAGTTCAGTTATAAAATAAAATAAATAAAAAACACTACCACAGTGGAAATAGGTACAGGTTTTTTTAAGAACAATAGTCAAAATAACTGAATAGGCTAAGGATTATGAAAAAACAACTAGCAATTGGATCAGCATCGTTAGGTTGTGCACTAGCTTATCTCTGTTACTGGATAATATCATTACTGGTAACCTCATCCTACTTCCTCTTTTTCCCTTTTTTGTTTCTGTTTTGACAATTGTAAAAAACAGAATCCGTAGATTTGTTGAAATTGATCCTTTCCTGCAAACACTTTCAGTTAGATAAATCTGCATTTAAAAAGAAAACGTCATTTGAAAATTCCCAACTAGTTCTCATTAAAACAGCTTCCTGTGTTTTGTCTTTACAGTGAATTGTGTCACAGGGCAAGGACTCTGTTTTACTATATCTCTGCAGCATCCAGCCCAGCAATGTGATTTGGACCTGTGAGTTCTATTGTAACAATAAATAGTAAAATGAAATTTATGCATAACTACCCATTCTAGGAGTTTCATTATTATTTTGGCCTAGAGGTGACAAATTGTGCAGCTAGATTTATGGTCCATCTAGCTTTGAGAATCTTAAACAGTAACATATGTCCATACATGGCTGGCCACAGGACAGGAACTATGTATGACCATATTGTCCACAGAAACAGAAATCTTGTGTTGCAAACCTTCGGCAAGCATAGAGTCTAACTGATTGCCTCACCAAGTTCCATGGTAGCTGGAACTCCATTGTATCCAATTCAAAGCATTTGCAATTCCATCTTCCTTTATTGTCTCTCATTGAATGTTTGTGCCCAGGAATTGGATGCATTCTGTATAATTCTGCAATTCTAGCACAGACATATGCCCCAGAGTGTAGCTCTGCTGTGTTTACTCTGAGGCTATATCTACACTGGCAGTTGAATGATAAAACTTTTGTCTTTCAGAGGTATTAACCTCTCCTCACCGAAAGACAAAAGTTTTGCCATGAGAAGCACCAGTGTGAATACAAATGCCACTCATTAGGGATGGAAGTTTTTTGTCAGCAGAAGAGCTGACAAACAGCGGCTATGCTGCACAATACTTAGTAGCATGGCTGTAGTGACATAGCCATGGTGCTAAAAAGCTCTCTAGTATAGACATAGCCTAAGAATTCCAATTACAGAAGAGTCACCAGTTTTTGGATGACTCAAGAAGCTATATAGTAAGTAGCTGAATATGAGCCCTGACAGAGGTCAGCTTTTTGCAGGGGGAAGGGGAGTGGAGCTGAGGTATTATGACAAGGAGAAGGGTCAGAACAATGCACAAGAACTGAAAAACAAAGAGTGAAAGGGTAAATTTGTGGAGTTTCCTGCCCCAATATGAGAATAGGTTACACTGGAGACAATTTGGCCCATAATATAAATATTTTTGACTAGTCTAATGAAAACAGAAATAGAAGAAAACATTTACTTAGCTAGTGTTCTGTTGAGCAAAATCATAACTTTTTAAACATTGCAACCTTCCAGCAAGAATATTTTATGTTTATATCACACTTATCCCTTTCCTTGTATGTTGTATCCCTTTCCCCCACCATTCATCTTTTTTTTTTTAAGACTGTACATTCTTCAGTCTTCCTCTGTGTTGGAAAGCACTTAGCATACTGAGAGCACTATTGCAGTCAAAATAAATCTATCAAATCGTTGGTAGCAAATAAAACAGGAACCCATTCTCCCCTACAAGGGAATAATGATAAGCAAAGGGGGTTCAACTTCCTGTGGTGAGAGAATTAGCATAAGTGCTTTCCCCTCCTCTTCCAAAAGAAGCTGGGGATTTCTCTCTTTCCTGTGCATTGAGATCGATCCACCAGAGGCAAAGAGCTTTCTGTGTAAAGGTCCCTTGTGTCCTCATTACCACCCAGTCTCACTCTCAGTAGCTCCTACTCACTTGTGGACAGCACAGCTCCTGCAGAGATTCCCATGACCACAGCTGCTCGTGGGATCTGTTCCCAGCCGTGGTGGTGTTACAAAACCAAGAGCAGGAAGCAGCATGAGTTAATGCACTAATTCATGTTTAGTCCTTCTCTGCATATATAGTGGAGTTACAATCCAAAGTGCTTGGTTGGCCTCCTGCACCCTTCTCACACTCCTAGCCATGGACCTTGCCCCTTTGGTGTCCCCATAATAAGCTTTCATGGCGACAGGCAGAATGGTGAGCATGATGGTGATGCAACACCACTCAATGGTTGAAGAATGGCACAAGGGACCCTGCAGCCAAAGCATGTGCAGGAAAAGGGTCGGGAGGAGAGAAGGCGGAGGAGGCTAAGTTACCAATAGGACCCTGGATATATGAAAATTGCAGCCCGTGAAGCAACTGAGCAATTACTCACAAATAAAGCTGCTTATTTGTGTGACGTTCAGTGGCCTGTTGTGATGGCAGCCTCTCATGAGCAGCTCCTGTCAGGGTGTGAACTTGCACTCTCTCTCTCTGCTCCCACCACCCCCTGTAAGCTGTTAACCTCATCAAGTAGGTCTTCAATGGCTCAGTCCTCTAGCTAAGTCACACTTAGTCTAAATCATGAATTAACAAACCCCTTCCGGGGTAAAAGGTCCAACAGGCCAGTCCCTGTGCCCTTCTTGGTGTCTGCAGCCCTGTCTCTAGGCACAGCGCTCAGCCCCTTCTGGATTTAAATCTGTGATCTGTCCTGGTATAAAGCAGCACGCCCAGGGCTTTCTCCCTGGAGACTTTCTAAGTCCTGCCCATCACTTGGGCCTCTAAACAAGTCTTATCTCCTTCTCGGGACTTAGGCCACTTCCTCAGCGGCAGGACCCGGACTCACCCACTACTCTGGGTCCCAACCCAGAAACCCTATAAATAGCAGCCATGTGTTGATCCCTACAATAGTTGCTGCTGCTATTCCCTGAGCCACTTTCCACATAGCCCTTCATCTGCACCCTTACTTCAGGGCTGAAGTTCTTCCTCACTGATTGCCAGTGTCACCAGAACCCATCTTCTGGATCTCCCTTGAGCTCCAGCAAGGCACACCTTCCTTTCTCCTCTAAGTCTCTACCAGGAACTGACCTGCTCAGCTTCTTCAGTTCATTTTACCTGAGCCTGCTTCACCCTGATTGGCCACTTCCCTGCAGCCTTTCTAGGCACTCCTAGAGGACTCACCTTCACTGCTCCTTTTTGTGGTGTGTGGCGTGGCAGGACCATGAGGCCTCCAGTAGGGAGTGGATGGGAGGAAGGGGGACTCATGCCCCACCACACCATGCTATAACTGTGAAATCTCTTTCAGGGTATTTATGACAATAGCCATTTTTGATGGCGTCATTGCTAGTTCAAAGCTATTTGGTAGCAAAAGAAGAAAACTTTTAAAGAATTAGTACCTCAGTTATTTAGTTACAGCAAGTGATTTAAGTTGAACAACCCTTCAAAATCTAATATGTGAAACAGATTCTGTCTTGATAGTTTTCCTACTTTCCTATTCTTTTTAATTTAACATAAATTGTGCGTTGTTGTATGTTTAGTAATAAAACATGAATTGCCTAATAACGCAAACTGTCATTTTTTCCCTAGAGAAATGGGGTTCCTAACTCACTTAACTATTATAAAATAAGTTTATATTACTTAGGAAATTGCATCGGTAATCTCCCTATTCTGGTAACTGTATATTAAAATTCAACCCTGTGTTGAAACAGCTTTGTGCAAGCCAGTACATCATGTTGCCATGCAAAAAGACATGTTCAGGATAATTGACAATTCAATGCCAATGAGAAAGATGGAAAGGTCTTGCCTACACTTTTCTGTATGTCAATATTTATAGAGATTTTAAAATTAAGTTGCTTCCACAAGCATTCATTGCTTTGATGGTATGTATTGGCAATGAATCTTTTTATGACAGCAATTTTAAGCTTACATACTTACAGTTATTTTATATGGGATAGTACATTCACAGAGAAGTGAGGGAGGAGTCTCTCATGAGATCTGACCATCCATGCCCCTTACACTAGGCTAATGCATGCACATAGAATGAGTATGGGATAGATAGCAACTTCAGGCACAGCCCTAAGCAAGTTGCATTGCTCCAAGAGTCTCTGATTCAGAGAAACATCTTTGATTCACAGTTCCTCCCTTCTTGCTCTCAGTGGTCCATAATTTACTCCTGGACTGTAACAGCACTGGACAGTGGGAGCCTTGACTACCTAATTCTCCTGGTGCTGTTCCCAGGAAGGTGAAAATGGCTGATTAGCCCTGCTTACTCTTACTGTCTCATTCCTAAGGCTAGGTAAGAGTGAAAGGGCACATTTCTTTCCTGCTGCTCTGCTTGGATCTGACTCACAGATGATGAAACAGGAATATTTTGCAATGTTGCCAACTCTCATGATTTTATCATAAATCTTTCAATATTTGGTGTTTGTAAAGTCCCTGCTCCCAGAGGCAAGTGATTTCATAGAACAAGATCTCAGCTTCCACCACTTTTTTTAAAAAAAAATTTTTAGCCCTGGTTGTGGAGAAAAGCTGAACACATGAGCAGATAACACCATAAAAGCTCAAAAACCAGAAGGCAAATAAATAACTCCCTCCTTCCCCCCACATTATTAGTAGTATATGATGATTTTTAAATACAATCTCTTGAGTTTGAGAAAGCATTGATTCTTGATTTTTGAACACTTGCAGCTGGCAATCCTGCAGTTGTAAAAATCAAATACCACAACTCACACAGCCCACTGCTGACAAGGAACAGGCGCGAGGATGACATTTCCATTTTGGGAGTCTTAAAGTTTATTTTTGTTGCACATTGGAATGAAAACAAACCTTTTGAACATTTTTGCCAAAACAAAATTGTGTCAAAATGTCCCTTTTCAGATTGAAACCTGAAGAGATCAGTGTTCAAGTCCCTGCTCCGAGCAGAGGATTTTGCCACAGATCACTGTGAATTAAGCAGAGCAGGGACTTGCACTCAACTCTGAGATATCCCACACCATTTCTCTAATCACCAAGCCAAAGGGTGAATGAGAGTCTGTTTCTGAAAACCTTCCCAACAAAAAAGCATTGAAAGTGACACGTGTCCACAAAAAGTTTTGACTTCGATGAAATTTCATTTAGTTGAAAATGTTCTGACCGGTTCTAGCCACAACCACAACCATAGCTGCATGCTACTTATCATTAGAGACAGAGGGATGAAAACATAGTTCTGGCATTCCAACCAGTTCTGTGTAAAACAAACATTTTTCTCTAAACACAAAAGCTACATTTACACTAATATATTATTACCACTTTTGTGTACTGCGGTGTCAATATTTAATATAGGACTTATCCACCTTGGTAGCAATATGTGTGAACATCTCCCCATGTGACTTATATGGCAATTACAAAGTGTCCGCTTTGCTTAAATTTTTAATGCCATCTTTTAAATACTCACAGTGAAGAATTTGTGATCAAATCTCAGAGAGAAAAAAAATATTGTCAAAATAATGACATTGAGTAGATTTGAGTAACTAAAACATGAGAGAATCAGGCTGTGTTTGCAATCATTCCAGGAAAAAATAAGGGTTAAATTTTTTGTTTAATTTTTTTCATGTGCATTATTTCCTCAGTTCTAGTTGCTACAGATTACAACTAAATATGCACTATATCTTCTTAAGTTGTTGCAGTCAATGAAGCAATTAAATGTATAGTCAGAGAAAAAAGGACTCAGTGTTTGAGAGCACAGTGGATTTTTCCTTGGAGTACAAATGTGCAGAGAAGAATCATTTTCCATATCTGACAAATATAAAGGCATTCCTTTTTTTTTTTTGCTTTTTAATAAGAAATGTCTAAGGAATCTATTACTGAGAAAAAAAAGTGGAACATATTTATTTAAACACATCAATGATGATTGCTTATCTTTCCTGTTCTTCACTGACCCATCTGCCCAGCTAATACAAAAGTGTACGTGCAACATTAATTCTTTAATAAATTAGAAAGATCAAAACAAAGAGCGGGGAAAAAAAGATAAACTCTGCCAACAGGACCACTGAGACCAATGGTGCTTTCCTCAATAGTAAAAGCTTCAAAGAGAACTTGCCTTTGTATTAAATACTTTCCCTAGCAACTGCTTTTGAGGTTCCCTTTCAATGCAGAAGATCTGGCACCATTGGGAAACCTCAAAGTTGCACCACAAACAGTGCAGAAGTGACCCAACTGCAAGGCATTGTTCTTACCTTTATTCTTATAAGAAGACCAAGGAGGCAGAAATAAGGAATGAGAGAGGAATACAGCAAATGAAATAATAATGAGCTGAAAAAAAGAGAGCTAAAAATAATGAGATAGTAAAATACCCATTGCTTATATCCTTCTTGGAAAACTCAAAATGGCACTTCAGTTTCACTACAGCTTGCCCAGATTATTCTTGAAAAGGCTGTTAACTTGTAGATATATTTGTGTACAATATTTATTATTAAATGTGAATTATTGAATTATTTGATTTTTAAAAGAAATGTTCTTGTATGATGTTTCACGTAGACCTGATAACACAAATATCAGCCCTTCTGCATATGTCATCAATCTAGGATTTAGGAAACCTGGTTCAATTCCTGGTTTGCCACTGATGATGGTTTAGAAAGTCCTTTCCCCATTTTATGCCTTGGTTTTCCCATCTATGAAATTGTGGTAAATGATAGTGACCTATTTCTACACTGCTTTGAAATGTACTGAGGAAAGGCACTATAAGAGGTAGGTATTGTTATGCTAATAGCTATTTTTCTTCTACTTTTTGCCCAGTACTGTGTACAAGTTGTGCCTGTTATTCAGTTTGTGCTTTATTATTTCATGCTGAAATTGAAAGATTCAGGTCAATAAGAAATACCTATGAGTGAAATCCTGAATATATTTCTCCTGAGTATAGAGTTTACTACTGTGAGTGGTATCATTGGAATTCATGTGATTTTTTTTTTCTTAGTAATACATGCTCAGTAATAAATCTTTCCAGGATTAGCCCACTGAAGTCAATAGAATTAAGTTGATTTAAAGATCTGGTCCTAAATTTTTAGCTAGTAGATCCATTTGTCCCACAGCCAGTTTTGATGACTAATGCAGACTTCATGGAATTACAAATTTATTTTTATAATGCATCTTATTTTTTGTACATCTTATTTTCCTGCCTAAATTGCAAATAGTAATAAAATATACCTTCAATATTATAGTCTTTAGCTTCAGATCAGATCTTCATCTTTTATATATTTTTTCTATGACTGAGAAATATGATTTGGGCTTATTTGTAGAGCTTTCCTTTTGAAGCCTCAAATCACAAAACTGTTAAGTTCCCTAAAAGACCTTGAGGGTGAAATTTCAAAACATTACATTAGAGATGCAAGATTATTTGCTTGATGGATTTTACATGCTTTTCTCCACTGTAATGGTTTGAACATTTGTGCAAAACAGGATTTATTTGATACATAAATCTGTATGTGACAGAACATGTATGTTATGTTAATATTTAAATCCCACTGCAATATCATAATATTACTACTGTTGTGACACAAAACTGGAAGTATCAAAATTCCCAGCTGAAGCTCTTGCTCTGGCCTTAACTCTCCCATTATTTCTTAACATTTAAGGCATTTGAGCACGTCTGGAATGCAGAAACAGTTGATTCAGCCTAAATTAACTGAGCAGAGAGGTGTCATCTTTGAGTTGAACTCTCTCAATGTAATGTAAAGTATAAAGGTATTTGCAAAATGTGTCTGACCTGTTGGATTGAACGAATTAGGCAATAAAAGATGGACTGTCTTCAGGTGATCGTTCATTCCATGGACCAGCTGAGACTTTTAACTCTGGGAACTGTAAAGGTGGTGCACATGAAGGACTGCATGCTAGAATTATAGTCTCCAAGGGCCACACTTCTGTACTAAAGCAGAGGCAGTTACAGGCTGCATCACAGAAGTTCACGTATACTGCATGGAATCTACACTTTCTCCACCCCTAGCACTCTTAAAACATTACCTAATTTCCTGGGTATGTGGTACTGGGAAACTGGAAGCTTTCCATAACTGGTACTGTATGTATGTTGCATAGATTTTTAGGAGGAACAGAAGAGAATTTAGTGTCTTTCAGAAACTGTCCAGTGACCATCTTCAGAATGAAATGAACCATTCCAAATCTGACCTGCAGATAACGTTGTTTGAGAGAGGCAATCTGCTATTTTGTTGACATGTATTCTTTATAAGCTTGAGATGAAGTCAAGAGGATCATTATTATATCAATATTACTAACTCAAATTCCTTGGTTTGCAGATGACATGTTAGGTCATTTTTCATTTTAATCTCGTGCAGTGTGCTGGGTTTTTTCACTCTGTTTGTAGCAGAGGTAATTGGCCAAGATTACAAATGGCATTTCAGGAGATGCTGATGTCTGCCTGATCCAATGCTGTCAAGTTTTTTTTTTGATTTTTTTTTTTTTGGAAGAGCTAAGAATATATCTACGCTCCATCCAAATGTTTTTGGTAATTATGTACTGGTTTCTATTTTCATTCTGCAAATTTAGCCACTGCCTTAGTGAATGAATCCTTGGTAATGGATATAGTTGCAAAAATGCCTGGACGTTTATGGCTTGTATGATAAATTCCATTCATCTTTATATGAGCTAAAATGAGCACGAGTTCAGTTTAAAGTGCTGTAGCACATAAGAGGGGATTCTTAAGCATATTTCTGACAAAATAAATGGAATTATTCTCACCAAATCAATAAAAATTGGAAATATAAATGTGGTGTGTCATTCATTGTGGGTTTCACAAATGTTTTGCATATAATTCCTGTCTGATGTACAGATGTACAGATATCATTGTCTGAGACAACATTTGAAATGATGTTGGTGTGTATTAGAAATTATGGGTATCACTAAGCCATTATGAAAACAAACAAAATGCCTAACTGAAATCAATGTGACTTCATATATTATTGTAACTTCCGCTCTTTCCTCCCAAGGTTACTCAGGAGAAGGAAACATTCATCTGTCTCTTCTCACACCCAAGCACATGATGTTGTTGAAAAGAAAGGAGATCCTGAGTATCGCAGTGGTGATATTGAGTATGTGGGAATCCTCTAACCACCCTCTGCTTCAGTCCCTTTATGTGTAAAGGAAATTAATCTTGGCAATGCCTTTACCTAGCTGGGCCCCGTACACACTCAGTTGCGTGCCTTGGGAGCCTCGAGGAATAAGTCTGAGGTAATCTGTGCAATGAGTCTGACTCAAATGTACCAATTAAAACCAATGCACATCCAGTGTACACCTAGATTAGAGTTAACACACTTTACTTAATTTAAAAAATAACAGATTGAGATTAATTTAAATGCCATAACCAATTTAAATCATCAGGGGGAACTTTGATAAATCAATTAATAAATGCAGTTCACAACAATTTACATTTACATCAACACCAGCCACCCCACCCTTCAGCATGCATTCCTCTGAATGTCGGAGTTCTAAACACTTGCATGGGCATGCCTGCAGATCTTGAAGCTGGGGACAGCACTTTCCTGGTCCAGTATAACAGTCTAACCCCAACAACAAGAGGGAGAGCAATTCTAATTTGGGATCATTCCAAGCTGCACAACCTCTCTGAAAATGGAAGCTGTTTTAACCATAGGTCAGGAACCCTGGATCCCGGTTAGACCATAAGACCACCTGTCTCTTCTCACACCCAGGCAATCCCTTACAGTTTCATTGCTACCCCCCCTTCCCTTGCAAGCACTTTTCTAAACAAAAAAAAAGTGATGGTTACTCACACTGCCTTCAGTGCAGACCAGCCTCAGTCAGTTCTGGGCACAGAAACAGTCTCTTTGCCCTTGGCACCAATGAAGTCCACCAACAGCCTCTGAGGCTATCTCCAGACTGTGAGCTTCCAAATTTGTCATTAGCTTAACAGCAGCTCCTGGCTTGGACAGAACCCCACAAAGCAATCTCAGCTCCTCACATACAAGATGAAACCCAGTGTATGCCCTCCCTGTAGCCCCTGGAAGTGGAAGTCTCCCTCTCATATCCACAAGGCACCATGGATAACAAGGCTGATGGCAGAATGCCCAAAAAAGTTCAGAGGTCCCTCTAGTAGATGGTGCCTACATTATCAGAGTATCTGCTTCCAACTATATGTTAGATAGTAAAAAGTAAGGTAGTTACTGCATAATATGATACCCCAAATGGACCAACTTACTTTTTATTGTTTTATTTGTTTTAAGAAGGAACAATCACTTTATTAAAGAAAAAGCATAGGGTTAATAATAGGAGTTGTTAAAAAAGGAAATGACAGAGGGGGAGGGGAAATGGGGAAAAGATAAACGAATGAATACATTAACCCACAACAAGAATCTGGGCCTGTCTGAAATCGTCATATTCCTTTAAATGAATAAACATAACCAAAATCCTACAACAGGAAAAAATGATAAATGGAGTGTAACTCCAGTCTGCCAGAAGAACTTCAGGTGGATGGTATGAAGAACATTGCAGAGATCTGTACTATTTTTTATTACTATTATGTGCTCCCATGACAAGATATGTACTCCACACAGTCCCTGAAGGGGTTAATATGGACCTGAGAGGCAGTCATGTTACCTGGCTGCAACAAGAGGGAGAGCCAGGCTTAACTGATCATGAAGCCCAACTGGGCAGGAGCAGGCTGGTTATTAATAAAGAGAGAAAGCTTGTAGTAGAAAAGGGCTGCAAGGAGCCTGCAGTCATTGTCTCTGGGAAAAGGGGTAGGCATGAGGAGGAAACTCCGTGGGGAGAATAAGCCCTGGGATCCTAGCTCTGAAAGAAGGGTCAACCTAGAGAAGTTGTGGGGAAGAAAGCCTGAGAGAGGCTGGGTAGGAAGAAGTCCAGGGAAACAGCAGCAAGAGGTGGACCTGTGCAAACCTTGGCTTCTAGTTATAGGGTCCCTGGGCTGGAACCCAGTGTGGAGGGATGGCCTGGGTTGAACTTTGTTACCCAAAAAGGGGCGGATGCAGTGGTGAGCTGGAGCCAGTTCGGACATTGATATTGTGACCTGGCAGGAATGTCAAGTTAGAGAAGAGACACTACCAGAGGGAAGGGGGTCAGAGTGAAATACAGCTGCCATGCCTGGCCATAAGAAGATGCTCCTTGGGTGAATGAAACCCTTTACAATCTTGCTCTCAACTTGACTTTTATCATGCTGACTGCTACATGGATAACTCGACCTGGGTGGTAGGGTTTTTTTTTTGTTTGTTTGTTTTTCCCCTCATATCTGCAGGAAACCAGTGTCAATGGTTTTAGAGAATCTGCATCACCAGAGTTCAACCGACAATATAGGTATCAAGATTTTATTGTTGCTTTGTCTCTTTCTAAGGGGGACATAACCAACCCCAGCTGAGGACAAAGCCAGGGACCTGCTAGAGGGAAATTTTAAACCATCAAGTAGGAAACTGTTAACAGCCTCAGCCCTGAAGCTGAGAATTCAAGGCAGAGACTGCAGGGAAACTTACTGTAATTCACCCCCAGAAAAGCAAGGGTCTGAGGGCTAAATTGGGTCTAAATCTTGGAGATAGTGCTGAGCTTTAGGTAAGACAAAATGCATAGAGGCATTTTGCTGTTTTAACCCTTTTCTTTGATTGCTATGGTCCTATGGATAGATAAATACTTTATTTTGAAAAACCTGTCTGGTATCACTGCATTTTCCTACTAATCATAATTTGCAAAGGGAAGTTCTTCTCCAGTGGCCTCAACTTTGCTGAGGTGAACAAGCCTGCTGTAACCTGGAGACCCAGTCTAAAAGTGGGGTGAATGGCAGGATTCCGCTCTGAGAGACATGCACGCCCTGTGCCTCTCATTTGGATGAGGTGCCCATGGAGAGACTGGAGAGGGTTCAAAGATACAGTTCACCCTGGACTATGACAGATACACTATTCTGTGCATTGGAGAGTTTTAGAAATGACCAAAGGAAGGTAAATTTCAAGTTAGTATGTAAATAGCATCCATTCACCTGAAGAAGTGTGTTTTTAACCCATGAAAGCTTATACCCAAATAAATCTGTTAGTCTTTAAGGTGACACTGGACTCCTCGTTGTTTTTATTTAAGTAGAAGTTGCAGACTTGCTAGAGCATAGGGTGTTGCTGGCACATCCTTCACCTACCTGTGTACACAGACAATATCTTAACTCATCCTGGATTTTTTTTTTGAAAAACTAGCTAAGCGTGGAGTGCAGACAGTACTCATGGTATTAATTTCCCACTTTAAGACAATCTGATCACACGAGGGATTTGCTTTGTTATAGTGAATGCTCAAACTCAGCCCTTCTTTGGCTTCCAGTGTAAGGCAGTCTAATGGGTGAGCATGGTAGAGGGTTCTCTCCTAGCGATTTTTGTGGGTCCTCTCTTCTATCTGCCTAGTCCAGGGCAAGCTGGTTTTCCTTTCTCCCTGCTGGTTCTGGCTGCTGGTTGGTATTGGGTTGCCTTCAGCAATCATGCTCTTTTATGACAAGCTAGATGTGGAGGAACACCTTCATGAAGCTAGGTGCTTCAGACCTGCTTGGGATCAGAGCAGTTCAACAGCAAAATGGATCTTTTCTTCTTCTCTCCAGAGAGCAACTCAAGGGCTGCATCTTTGTCTGCTGGCACAAGCCAACACTCTTTTTCCCTCAAAACCAGTGCTGGGTTGGGTAGGGATCACATGTTTAGGCACTTGTGCTGGCTATTCTCATTTTGATGGTATGTTGACCTGTCAGTCAAGCCCTTGGTCTTATAACTCCTCTTCTCCTTCTCTGTCCTAGCCCTCTGTTGGTCTGAGTCTCAAGAACAGGCTATGAAGGCAATGTCAGTCTCCCATTCTCTGTCATTTTATATCTAAGGTACTTATATGCCCTCCTTTACCATAGTATCTGAATGCTTCATAACCTTTAACATATTCATCCTTACAATGCCCCTTTGAGGTAGGGAAATGCATTGTATCCATTGTACAGTTAGGCTTTCTGTGCCTGTTATCTAAGTAACTTGCTCAGCATCACAGAGGAAGCCTATTCTTCAAAGGCCTAAAATAGTCTGGTGATTAGGGCACTATCTGGGAAACTATTACCTGTAAACCCCGAAAATAGCAGGGGTGGTTCATTTTGCTATGTTAACAAAGTAACATTTCTGTTCATTATTTTTAAGAATTTACAAAGCATGTACGGCTACATATATATAGAATAACTATTTACATTTCTGTGGAACAGTCAGCTTTATTTTATAGGACTCCCATTGAAATATAAGATTTAAACGATAATCTTATACAGTCTATCAACTCTGATGTGATGGATCAATAGACCCAAGGCCAATAATATATGTAAGAGTACTGAGACCTCATCGAGTGCATGTCACTTTCCCTTCAAAATTATTCATGCTAAACTGACTTTAATCAAATCTAAATAAAAAGTGTAACACAGGCTATATCTGTCAGTCCACATTTCCTTGTGAGACCAAGACTATGACTGAATTTATAACTGGCAAGGTAATGAGGCAAAACATGCTGTAAAAAATCAAGGGAATAAGTGTGTAAAGTACATAATTTTGGCAAAATATATAGCACTGAAACATATTTTTCTTAGCTTTAGGGTTCTGGTAAGGCACATTTACCCTGGTTTATTAAAATCAAATAACTACACAAAAAATCCTGCACCAGATCTTTGAACCTTAATAGTTGAAAAATCAGAATAATCATAAATAATAAATAATTATTTACAGTTCAAGAATGGATTTCCCTGGCACACACTGGTATCAGAATATCTATACAAAGCCATAACTACATAGTGAAATAGCAATTTCTTTGGAACAGTGACATCTAAGAACTAGAGTATCCCTAACGGGAAGAAAGCTCTCAGGTTCTCCTTGCAGGATTTCCTCCTAATTCTTCCATCGGGGGACAAGGTTTACTCATCTGAAAAATAAGTTCCATTGGCTGCTCAAAATTTGTATAGACCAACAGCCCTTTATGTAGGCACCAACTCATCCAGATGGAATCCTTGAGCCTCACCAAAAGCTCTGCATCCTCTTGCCCACCTCAGGTTCAATGTCAGCGCAGCTACCTTGGAGTCACACTGCTAGGGTGGGTCATAACTGAGAATACCAAATTCAGGACAAACTGCTAAGAAATAGGGCAAAACCACCCCAAACTGGTGGTTATTCTGTCATTAGATTATACCAAGCCAGTAACAAAAGTAACTTCTGTCTTACCACATTGGTTAACAAGAAGTCAAGAATGCAGTTTCCTTAGGCATTCCAGCCCTTGTCTCACTACTCAGACACTGCACTTATGATGAGTGGCTACTGAAAACCAATTTACCAGTAATCAAATATAGGGTCTTTCTAATCTCAAGAGACCAGTCATTTAGCCAGATCAATATATAATTCAGATCTTATGCAATAGTCATGCTGATGCCAATCTTTAAGTAACTAAAACCTAAAAGTTTAATAAAAAAGGAAAGAATCAGAGAGATAATGGTTACTAGATCGTATACATGCAAATAATTGCAAAATTCTTATATTAGGTTTGTAGCAGTGATGGAATAGGCTGCTATCTTATAAAGTCTCCCTGGTAACTTACAAAAGATTGGAAAGTCCTCAGTCCATAGTTCAAAATGCTCCTCTTTGTTGTAAATCCACAGTTCAGAGAGTCAAGGAAGGAAACAGGCAAAACGTAAATATCTCAGGGATTTTTTATATCATTTGCCATGTGCCTAGAAATTTACTGTCTAAAACAAAGCTCACAGCTCAGTTAGTGGAAAGTTACTGGCAAAAGAGGGAGGCCAGGGTCACATGAGCATAACACATGTCCTTACATGGCTCGATGACTCACAGGGGTAGCCATTGCCCATATTATTGCAGAGGCATCTACAGGAAGGTTTACTGGGCAGGATGAGTTTATGATGTGGTCCTTAATAGGCTGTCAACACATAGCTGTCTAACCTGGAAGTAAATCTTATCTGGCTGCTGTTACCCAGGAATACAATACATGTAAAATACCAGTGCATAGCCAATATTCATAAGTTCAAATACAAAGATGCATATGTAACCCTTCTGCCAGTAGCTGTGGACAGCGAGACGGGCTGGGCTCAATATCTAGGGGTTCTTTTCAACAATATAACAAAAACCAGCTCTAGCCCCAACCCAGTAACTTGGGAAAATTTCACGCTATCCTCTGGGCACCTCTAAAAGGCAATTCTTCCCCTTTCGCAAGCACAGAGTCTGAGGTAGAAAGAGTTTAATAAAAGTAATCCAGCATTACCATGACCATATTCACTACCTCTGGATTCAGTACTAACACAATTTGTGACCTCACACCAGCCAAGTTGATTACAATGAGTAAATCACCGCTCCATCAACTGAATATCTAGCAAATCTAAGGAAAACAGGAGCAAACTGTATATACATAAACACACCCAGGGTCTCTTTCCCCCCTCCTAGTTAGCTATCAGGGAAGCATTCATTCAGACCCCACGTACATATATAAACAGGATAATCATAATAGCAAAGCATAGCTTTTCCACTGATACCTTACATGATATACAATTGCAACAAATCTTGTGCAAAGTATAACAGTGGTAATATCAATTATGTAAATAGTCATATTCAGTCATACAGCACCACATAGGGATTCCAGAGTCTGCATCTGCCCTTATAATATTCCCTTTAAGGGAAATAGATCAACAGAGCCAGACGTGTACCCAGAAGCCTCCTACTGCAAGACAAACTCAAGAAAGAAACCAACAGGACTCCACTGGCCATCACATACAGTCCCCAGCTAAAACCTCTCCAATGCATCATCAGGGATTTACAACCCATCCTGGACAATGATTCCACACTTTCACAGGCCTTGGGTGGCAGGCCAGACCTCAGCCACAGACAACCTGCCATCCTGAAGCATATCCTCACCAGTAACTGCACACCACACCATAGTAACTCTAACTCAGGAACCAATCCATGCAACAAACCTCGATGCCAACTCTGCCCACATATCTACACCAGCGACACCATCACAGGACCTAAACAGATAGCACACAACATCATCGGTCATCTCACCTGCACGTCACACATGTAATACTATGCCATCATATGCAAGCAATGCCCTTTGCTGTATGTAACATCAGCCAAACTGGACAGCTCTAGGAAAAGGAAAAGGACACAAATCAGATATTAGAATGGCAATATACAAAAACTTGTAGGAGAACACTTTCACCTCTGGCCACACAATAGCAGATCTTTAAGGTGCCATCCTGCAGCAGAAAAAATACTTACGGACCAGACTTCAAGAGAGAACTGCTGAGCTTCAGTTCATCCTGCAAAATTTGTTAGGATAAACAAGAAAGCCTGTGAATGGCTTTGCACTACAAAAAGTTTTCTCCTCCTTGGTTTTCACCACCTCAACTGCTAAAAGAGGCCTATCTCCTGAACTGAACTACACTCGTTATCTCTGCCTGCTTCTTGCTTGCAATGTATAATACTTTCCCCTTGGAAATTTCCACTACATGCATTCCGACGAAGTGGGATTGTGATACGCATGGTCCAGAGGCAGAGATAAGAGGGTTAAAGCGGGGGCCTTATCCCTGCCAAGGCGAGGAAGGTTGCTTTAGATTAACTGAGAACAGCTGTACTCCAATTAGAGCACCTGACTTCAGTTAGAGCACCTGACTTCCAGTCATGGGAGATATAACCCCTGCTTCAGTCAGCAGGGGGTGGTAAGTTGGAAGGAAGAAAGGTGATTGGAGCAGAGTGCAGCATTGCAGAAGATGAAGAGTTTTGGTCCAGAGGAAATAGAGAGGTTTGGAGGAGTGCTGCGGGTGGATTGGAAGCCCAACAGAAACCCTAGTAAGGGTGCTACCAGGCTTGTATAGAAGAGAGGCGAGAGCCTTCACAAGCTGATGGGTATGAGGAGGGAAGTAACCAGGGGAAGAAACCGCTAGTCAAGTGGTTCACCACACCCACAGGGCCCTTTGGGTTGGACCTGGAGTAAGGGCGGGCCCAGGTCCCCTCTCTCATCTCACCCTCCTCCAAGGACACTAGGGGAGTGATTAAGAACTGGTTCAGAGGCAAGCAATATCGCCCTGAACCTACCCCAGAGAAGAGAAAGCGCGAGACCCAGAGAACAGTACCGGCAATTTGCCACAGTATTCACTCACGAAAGCTCATGTTCCAAAATGTCTGTTAGTCTATAAGGTGCCACAGGACTCTTTGCTGCCTTTAAGGAAGATATCAGTGTATGAAGGGGAGGCATATGCCAATTAATACAGCCTCAAGCCATCTTAACTTTCATAGCGTGGTAGTGGGAGGACAAAGTACATTTCTCTAGACCCATCATGTCTGGATGCTAGATCCCCCACAGATCCCACATATGGTCATGTTATATATTATTAAATATTCTAAATGTTATTGCTTCCTCTTGGGAATATGCAAAGTTTATTATGTTTCGAACGTCCTAGCCTTTTGTGTGGCCTCTGGTTCAAAATCACTGAAAGGATCAATGCAAAATATATTTATAGATGTTCTGAAATTTTACTTGGAGAGTTTAAACTAACTCCACCAGTTTGTCATCATTTAAATGGTTAGGCAATGACTCATCAATGGAAAAAATAATGTGGTTTTATTCCCCTCAAATAAACACAAATACTAATTAAAATCAGATGCAATCTGCCTTTTGTAACCTGTAGATGTCAATGAAAAGATCTTAGCTTCCAATCTGGGCTGTTTAATATTCTCAGTAATTTTCTCCCTTGCCCTCTTGCAGCATCCTGCTGTGTTTCTGCCACCCTAAAGTTATACAAAAAACACTCTATAATTCTAATCATATAAATTATTTTAAAGACACAGATAAAGAACTCAGATACAAGGCATTTTAGAATACCATAACATAAAATTACCATAAATGTAAGAACCTTAAATTGTTACCAAAGAATATACTTTCATTAAAGCAAAATATAACCTACTTTGTTGTGTCATCTAGTGATAGTGAGGGCCTGTCTACATTGATTCTTAGCCCTCATTAGCTGGGGTGTAAAGTCTAATGCACTGCTGTGTTTTACCAATTACTGGCCCACATAGACCTTTCTGGCATGTACTAAAAGTTCTCTAATGAAGGTTAATGTATCATGATCATCAAACATGCATAGTCTACTAAGGACCATTGTGCTATCCAGAGTGACCATGGTTGATAGTTTCATACCAGACCTTGTTTAGTGAGATTCCAAGATCTGGCTCAGTGTTGGGAATCTACTATTCTCTGCGGTAGCCCTATGGGCAGCGACAGGTAGGGTCAGGGTCCCTTCAGGCTTTGATGGAGAGTTTGAGAGCATGGTGTGGTGGGGTGTTTTTGTCTATTCTGGTGACATCACTGAAGAGCATGCAATGCCACTTATGAATACAGTACTGTTTATTTGAAAGGAATTACATAAACACACACTAGTGAACTTTTAGTGCACACCATCTACAGTGACGTGGGCCAGTTAGTGCGCACCATACTGGCATGCATTAAAGTTTACATCCCAAGTAGTGTAGACTAGGAACCATGTAGACAAGCCCTAAGAGGTGTGATCTTAGAAGTAGGTTTCTTGAGCCTTCTAAATTACTCTGCTATAATATGCTCACTTTATAATGCAAGTAAAGCAGCGCCATTTTGTGCTTGAAAGTCATAACTGTCAGAAAGATGTGGCTGACCAAAAATTGCAGGCTACAAGAATCCTTTATGTGCACTGACCCTGACTGGAAGCAGTGCAAAGGTGGACTGTTCTAGGAGGATGTAATGAGAAAGTGCTCTGCCTCAAAATAAGACATAAGAATGGCCATACTGGGTCAGACTAAAGGTCCTTCGAGCCCAGTATCCTGTCTGCCGACAGTGGCCAATGCCAGGTGTCCCAGAGGGAGTGAACCTAACAGATAATAATCAAGTGATCTCTCTCCTGCTATCTAAATCCACCCTCTGACAAACAGAGGATAGGGACATCATTCCTTACTCATCCTGGCTAATAGCCATTAATGAACTTAACCTCCATGAATTTATCTAGTTCAAAATACCACACAGTGCTTTCCAGCATAAAAGGAAGCCACCCGCTACTGCACTTCTTCAGAGTTTACAGTTTATAGGTCTGAATGTACTCTAAACACCCTAAATGGCCAACACAGGACACAATGTGGAAACAACAGATTTTAATGCCCTTTTCCGCTACTTGTAAACTGAGGACAAATTTCACAGACTTGATTTAAAGTGAATAAGCAACTGAATTTACTATAATTTATAAAATAATTTACATTGTCTCTTGTTTATTTGTTCTCTCCTATCCCTGTCCTTCTATATTGTCCTTCATTGTTTTTCTAAAGTTATACTTCACTTAAATTTCTGTTCTTCATCCTTTTGATCTCTTTGCTATTATAGATTTTTCTTCTCCTGAGGTTGTTTCCTCTGGAGTTTTTCTCTTTTGCTCTAGTGTCTTCCTCTTTTTATTTTTTAAATGTTATCACTTAATGTATTTCATTATCTGTTTACATGCAGAAAAATCTTAATTTGTGTACCAGAATTTTTGTGCTGTATTTGAGACACCCAGAGTGAAAACCCTACTTTACTAAAGTCAGTGGCCACTGAATGTAATGGAATTAGGATTTCACCCCACTTTTTAAAGGAACCAAAGGTCTACAGCCTCTATTGTCAAAATGAAGTCAAAGTCAGTAAAAACATCTGAAAATACTAGTCTTTTTCCTCTTTAGCTAATAACATTTGCCCCCTCTTCCTTCTGCTCCAGTATATCTCATTCTGTGCTTTCTTCTGAGACGCATCAGTGCTTGGGGATGAGCTTTTGAGCTATATCCATTTTTAACATTAGGCTCTGCTGAAATGGGGTTAGGAATTCTGTTAGGAAACAATTATGCATTAACCTATAGATCCCCCAAACAGAGTTGTTATTTTTGTCCATCTTTTTACATAGTAGATTAATTTAAACCACAGTTTTAAATATGTATTCTGTTTGTACTTTTTAGTTATTTTCCAAAGAGATTCATTCTCACTCGTTCATATAGATATGCAGCCTCCATGTGGAGATTGCCAGCTCCTGGATCTCTGGACTGAGCCTTTATGGGGTCTTACCCTATGGATTATAATAATAATGGGCACCAGAGCCCTTTGACGCCATTTCCCAGCATGACTGGTGTCAGGGGTGGGGACACAACAGACTACGGAGACTACTATTGAGGCCAACAGGGGGGCTTCTGCCTGGGGTGATCAGCACAAGCAGTTTGCTGGGCAAATGCTGAGCCAAGGTTGCTCAACTCCTCAGTGGGAGAGCACAGCCTGATTCAGAGACAGAAACTAGTTTTAATTTCAATTTTGAGCATTGAGTTTGAGAGTTGAGAGAAACAGAATAGCTCAAGGAGCCTCTGATTAACCCCCCTCCCTGCTCCCCTCTGCTCCTTTTCCCATGGAGCTCTTTCAACTGCTGTGGGATCTAGTGTGTGGATCAGTCAGCTATGACTCTCCAGCTTCCAGAGTAGCAGAGATCTGATCTGATGGCATCTCCAGTCCAGTTGAGACCTCCACAGGATGTTAGACCAGGGAGCCAGGAGAGTGCCCTGCCTCACCAGTGGCAAAGCCTCAGCAAGGGGACCCCCTCATGTTCTTTAAGCCAGCCAACATCCACAGTGTTACAGCACTCATCTACTGACTCATGTGCAGCATGCTATCTGCCTAGGAAGGTGCCAGGGAAAAGACTTGGTGTTGGGAACAGCTGAGTGTTAGGAGGTGGGGAATATGATGATATTTTAGTACTTATTAATTAACCTTGCACTTTTCTTCCTTAGATCCTATTTTCCTTCTCCCAATTAAGTCCCCCCTTTTCTACCTCTTGATAGGCGTGTCATTATTTCTCTGGGCTTCATTTTGATATATTTTATTGTTTTTAATACTCCTTGCAAGTAGTGGTAGTATTATTCATTTTCAAAAGCGACAGCACCACTCGTGTCCTGGGTACAGTGTGAGGAATCACCTTGGGTGGAGGTACCAGACATCACAAAAAAAGAACCCAGGACTCAAGCAGTGCATGGAGAGGGAAGAAGCATTTCCAAGTAGCAAACTGCAAGGATGGCTTGAGCCACACCTCAGGAAAGGGTCTACAGACATTTAAATGTGCTGATTTTATCATTTATAATTAAATACCATCTACACTAGATTTAGTACTTTTTACTAAATAGGACACACTGTACTCCATACATATTTATTTAAGCAACTATATAGCTTAACCTACCTATGTTCAGATTCTTAATTCTTACTCTTTTATGATGTTAGAATACGGTGAATTATGTATTTGTTGTTTATTAGATAATTTAATTTTTAGTCATGATTTGCCTCAAGCTGCATGTGCATAAAAATTGAAATTTGGTTAAAAATACACTAAAGCACCATTTAAAAATTGTTTTTGTTAGTTGAATGAAACTACCCTGTCTTTTATCCTACTTCCCAGTTGTTGAAATCTACAGTAGAAGCTCTTCTCTCAAGAATGCTAGACCACTGATGAATAGATTTCAAAAGTATTGTGGTTAAACTAACACACTTTTTAAGCTTTTCCATAGAACAGAAGTGGAAAGTATTGATATTTGAAAAGAAGTAAAGAATCAGCATTAAAGCTGTTTGGACTGCTCTAGTACTGTTCATGTGAACTAGTGAATTTTAGTGAATGCCAGCACAGTCTGCACATCCAGTTAATGTGCATGTTAGAATTCACACCCCACTGGTGCACATCATTGAATAATGAAGGCAAGCGCTTATTGAAAAACTTCATTTCAGGTTTGTTTGATTCAAACTGGAATGTCTTGTTTTTGTTGAAGTGATGCAAAGTATTTTGTTTCAAATCAATTTAATAAAATATTCAACTGCATTTCCACAAGTGGGAGGTTTAGTCTGACCAGGGAGCCTGGCACACTGGAGAGAATGCGGGCAACAAGCTTCCAAATGACAATTCCCATGAGGCAATGTGCCATCAGGAAAAAATGCAATTTAATGTTGAACTGACTCAGAACAAAACTTTTTGGGTCAGATCAACAAACCAAGAATATTTTTTTTTCCATTTGAGGAATGGTTATAAAGTGTGACCTGAAAAATTAGTTAAAGATGTTTTTCTCCTAATTCTATACATTAAAAAAGCATCTTTTAACTCACTACAATTTTATGAGGTGGCTTAATTGGTTCTGCATGTTTTATTTAATTAAAAGATTTGAATAGATTATAGCAAGTTTTGCCCTTAACACAGATTGTCATGAATCCAAATTTAATTTTTCAACAGGTTTATTTTTAAAAAGAAAAAACTTACAATATAAAATTTTTTAAAAAATGTATTAAAGAAATCAAAAGAAAAGTCCTTGGTTTTTATCTACACTGTCTTGTTCAGAGCTACCCACATGGCCCCCTTGTTTGCAAGCCACTCCTGTGTATCTGCCTGTTGCTGCTTTCATTTTCCCCCTTGCCAGGAACAGGATGTTTTCCCAGCCTAGCTTTCACCCTTTCAGTGCTATTTCCTAAATTGGCACTCTCTCTCAACAGTCAACTCCCCGGCTGCTGTTTCTGACGTACCTTTCCTACTCAGGTAGCCTCCAGCACCTGCCTGCACCTGACTTCTTCTGACAATACTTCCCTTGTCTGTGCTGGAGGGATTATGGAGCTTTCTATTGGCTGCATATTGCACTAGAAATTAACACAGTTCCCAGTCATGAGCCAGCAGCAGTCTGTAATGGCTACTCATCATTAGCAAGGGGGTAGGGCCTGCTGCCTTTGCCTATCCCTGGGCTGCCCATATTCAGCCCCAGAACCTTCATAGGCTTTCAACAAGGCCTACAGCCTAGGGGTTTATCAAGCTGGAACTCCCCAGGTCCCTTTGCCCTTCCCCAGCACTGCTCCATTTCAGGTACCTTGCTCACAGACAACTAGCCCTCCCCATTCCAAGGCTAGAGTGAGACTCCCCCAGCCCTCTTATCAGGGCCAGCTGGGCTCTGATAGAGCTGGCCACACCTGTGGTCAGCTACTCCTCAGGTGTTCTCACTCCTTTTATCCCAGCCATAGCCCTTTCCAAGGCTGCTTTCAACCCCTGTTCTGTGGGAGTGAGGCAGCCACCTTGTGACAGGGTGAGGTCAGTTTGCTTAGGCTACCCTGCTAGCTGGAGCTCTCCCTTTCTGGCTACTATGGGCTGTTGCTGCTGGCTGGAGCTCTTCCTCCCTTCCTGGGCTGCTTCTGCTGGCTGGTGTTCCCCCTCCCTGGATGACTACTGCTGCTGCTGTTGCTGCTGCTGGGGGGAGGGTCTTGCTGGCCTGCCCCCCCAGCCTCTGGAGGGAGAAGCACAGGCCCCACCGCCACCTAGGGGTTCCTCCTGCCTGGCCGACTGACTGCTGCTGCATCGTAGCTGCTGCCGCCGTCGAGAACGAAGAAGAGGATTCCTACCAAGGGACATTGTGGAGGGGCTTTGTTTACAAACTGAGTGAGTCTTAACATCTCTGTTCCTGGGGTGGTGGTGACACCTGTGGTGAGGAGCATGGGGGAGAGGTGCAGAGTCCTCCCCCTCACACATCTGCTCTTCCCCTGCCACCACCCTGATGCCACCCCCTCCACCACCCTGTGTGTCACCTGGACATGCTTTTTGCCCCTCAGTGGGGCTGTTTGTTTCCCTCCTTCTTTTTACCACCTGGGACTGTTTGCAGCAGTGAGCAGAAGGACTGAGTTACACGTGAGCATGCATACCTCCCCACCTTGGACTTACCCTACCCTCCCAGCTGTGTTTGGCTGGTGGGGTCCCCTCCCTGCTGTGCCCCCTGGCTCACCTGCGTTAGTTTGCCCCTTTCCCTCTGCAGCCTGCCCCGCCCCCCACCTGTTTTGACCTTCTAGGGGTTTCCCTTTCTGTTGGTTTGCCTACCCTGCCTTAGCCCTTCAGTGTCTGTTACCTGTCCCACCCCAAACTTTGGGCTCTGATTTAGTTGCCTGCCCTGTCCTTCCCCTGTAGTTCCCCCCTGTGATTTACCTGGCCCCTTTCTTTTTCCTCTGCCCTCCCTTATCCCCCTCCCCCGAGTTTGGTCCTTCTTACCTGTGCACCTATGCCCCCTCCATAAGTGCTTGTGCCCCCTTTTAGTTGCCTCACACACACTGTTCTCAGCCTCCCCACTGATATTGTAGTCCCTCCACTTCTCTGTGCCCCCTTCTTTCACCCCTGTGTATTCCACTGATGGCACCCTCCTCCCGTGCCTGCAGCCTAGCAGGGAGGAGCAGTTGCTTCTTCCCTTTCCCCTGCTTTCCCCTTTAGTTCCCCATCCACTGGTGCCCTTCTTCCCCGCACACAGCTTAGCAGGGAGGAGTGATTAGCCCCGTTCCCTCTCCCCCAACTCCCCTGACCCTCCTGCTGGACCTTCTTCCCCTGCGTGTTGCCTAGCAGGGAGGAGTGGCTGCCTATTGCCTGACCCGCATATTGGGGCCTCCTCTTGCCACCATGGAGGAGGACCCTGCTCCTGCCCCTGTCCCAACCCCTGCTTCAACCCCACCTCTACCCCTGGGCCTCCCCCTGCTGACCCTGTGGTTCCTCCTTGCTACTACCCCTGCCCGCCCCAGCGACTGGCCTCTCGGCCACTGCTAGCCTTGACTCCATCCCAGCCATGGCTGCCCTTCCACTGGCAAAAAGTGCCAGGGAAATAAAAAGGGCAAAGGCCCTGCCCGGA
This sequence comes from Chelonoidis abingdonii, assembly GCF_003597395.2. Lineage (NCBI taxonomy): Eukaryota > Metazoa > Chordata > Testudines > Testudinidae > Chelonoidis > Chelonoidis abingdonii. Next base: position 273,878,356 of record NC_133770.1, read on the forward strand.
AACTGAAACCTCCTGCCTGAAGGGCCACCCTCACTGCCGCAGCCCCAACACCTGCCATGGCCCTTCCTTCCCCTGCCGTTCCTTCCACCAGCTCTGGGCACGTTCCATCTCAAGCCCCCAGAGCATACGCCCAGATGGACACTGCCCCTCTGCATGCCACCTTGCGATCTGCCTTAATCACTGCCTCCGGTGCCATTCCTGGCAGATGGGGCCCCTTTCCCTTTATGACCAGAAGGCACGGCGTCCGCTGCCTCCTGGTTCCCGCCTTGCCCCATGTCGGGCATTGGCAAGGGTGACGATACCCACAGCCATCGTGGCGGCCTCCAAAATGTATGGGAAGGTCATATTCTTCCTGCGGTCGGAGGCCACCGCACAGGAGGCGGTCGAGAAGGGCCTGGCGGTGGGGGCGCCTGTTTGTTCCCTTGGAACCCCTGGAGGACCTGGGCGTACAGGTGGTGTTAACCTCCATCCCGCCCTTCCTTCCTAAAGCTGCCCTGTTGCCTGCCCTCTTCACCCTGGGGAAGACCATTTCTGTCATCAGTCCTCTCCCGCTGGGCTGTAAGGACCCCACCCTCCGTCACGTCCTGTCCTTCTGCCGGTAGGTCCAGATCCAACTACAGCCAGTGGTGTGTGATGGAGTTGTGCTACAAGGGGGCCCACTACCAAGCCCAGCTACTGCTGCCACCACCCCTCCTCCTCCTGCCGCAACCCATGCTTGGGCTGCGGGGCCAGCCGAGCGGGCAGGCCTCACCTCCATTGGCTGCAGTTTGGCAGGGCCCATGGAGGAGAGGGCACCGAGACTCCTGCTGGCTGAGGAAGAGAGCCTGCCCCAGGGGGAAGTTTCCCTTTTCCCCCATTGTCCCACCCTTGCTGCCTCAAGCCCCAAAACCATCGTCGTTGCCCCCTGGTCCTGACCCCATTGACCGACCATCCACCTCCACTTCCATCTCAGAGGGCTGGGTGCTTGTCCAGGGGAAGTGTGGTGCTCACAAATCGCAGGCTTGATCCCTCCCCTCCAATGAAGAGGGAGAGGAGGCCCCCAGGAAGATGATGCAGGGGGCAGAGGCTGCTAAATCTTCTGCCACCCCGGGACAGAGCCCAGCAGGAGGCGCAGGCCACGGAAGCCATGGCAGCGGATGGAGGTGATCCTGCCCCCTTTGTTGAGTCCCCTCCCCGAGGAGGCCTCTGCAGGAGTTCCCCTGGCCTCATGCCACTTGTGCCCCCCGCTGCCGCTGATGCCGGGGCAATTGTTGCCTCGCTCACTGGCGGAGAGGACTCTGGAGCTGCGGGGACTGATTTTACTTCCATATTTGAGGAGATAGAGGCCCTGGGTCTGACCCTAGTTACCCAGGGGAGGACAACCCTTCACCAGCGGGACTCGACCTGGACGGAGGTTTAGTCCCACTGCCCCCTCCTCCTCCTCCTCCTTGCCCCTTGCCCTATGCTGTAGCCTCCGCTCTTGTCCTTGGGGTGCCCCTCGCCCTACCTATCAGCCCAGCAGCGGACACAACCCCTTGTGAGGCCGCCGAGCCCCTTGGGGTGATGACCAATGCCAAGCAGCCAGGCCATGGGCCTGTGGGCACTCCCTCTATCACTATCACCCGGATGGAGGGGTTAGCCTCCCCTCTGGAGGGGGCCCCCCTAATGATTCCATCATGGCGGACGCCATGGCTGCGGGTGACGCACTTGTAGTAACACCCATGCCCGGTGTTGGTGAAGGCCTCCCTCCTGCCCTGAGTCCCAGTCGAGAGGAGCCGCAGCTCGGCTGCTGGGGACTCTGGATCTTTCTTTGTCCCCATTCCAATCCCTGCCCCTGTTCCTGTTCCTATTCTTGTTCCCTCTCCTGTCTCTGCCCCAGTCCCAGTTCCAAAACCCACTCCAGTCCCTGCCCCTGATCCTGCTCCCACCCCTCTTCCTGCCCCTATTCCAGAGTCTGTCCCTGATCCTGATCCTGCCCTTGCCCCATTCGTGCCCCCAAAGCATCGCCTGTGCCTCTCCCTTTCACCTCTCATTCTATTGCTGCCTTCAAGGTTGTCTCATTTCCGTTACCTACAGACAATCCCCGGGGGGTGGTTTTCATGTCCTCCCTTCCCAACACCATGGAGGCTTCACTATTCCTTCCGTCGCCCCCTTCCTTACCGGAGATGGAGATGGGCTGCCTGGCATAGCAGTGCTGGGGCTCGGCCCCTTGTTTGCCTGTCTGCACGGGCTGCGAAGACCTTTCAGGGGCTCCATCAGAGGACAGCAGTGAATTGGCTGCCACGTACCCTTCTGCACTAAGGGATGACCTGCGCCGCTTCCTGAAGGACACCTGTGGCTCAAAGGGCAAGGTGCAGCTTGCTGTCCAGCACTGGAGGGACTTTTTGGGGAGGGAAGAGGGACCGAGAGGCAGGATATCGTGGCCTACCAGTGGGCCCGCAAGTTCCGCGACTCCCTCCTGACCTTTGGGGTCAAACATGGGTTGTTGTGGGGCCTGCTGGAGGCTGTCGATCACCCTTCCCATGAGGATCCATCCCAGCCCTCCCTATGAAAGCTGTTATCTTTGCCACATTAAGAACCCAGGGCTGTAGGGTGGGTCTCCGCAGAAGCCAGGTGTTCTCCTTCCTTCGGGAGGGGGGTACTCTGATCTTCCTGCAGGAGACCCACACGGCTCCAGCCATCAAGGCTAGCTGGCGGTTGGAGTTGGGGGACTGGGTATATTTTAGACACCTCGGCTGGCCCGTTCTCGGATTACCACCTGGTGACTTTGACAGCCTCTCTCAGTTTGCAGAGGCCAGGGCGGCCTATTGGCATTTTAACAACAGCTTGCTGGAGGACATGGGCTTCATGGCATCCTTTCGGGAATTCTGGCCGGCCTCGTGGGGACAGCGGCGTGCCTCTCCCTCGGCAAGGCAGTGGTGGGATGTGGGGAAGGTGCGTGCACAGGTCTTCTGCTGTGACTACTCCAGAGGTGCCAGCTGGCGGAGAGATGTGGTGATAGGGCAGTTGGAGCGGGAGGTCTTAGAGCTAGAAAGGCATCTGGCCTCCAGCCCCAAGGACCCACCCCTCTGTGCAGTGGGAGGAGCTCCGGGTCCTGGAGGGCCATCGGGCCTGGGGTGCCTTCGTTTGATCCCGCAGCTGTCTCCCACTTCTTCTATGCCCTGGAGAAAAAGAGAGGGGCTAAAAAGCATGTCATCTGCTGTCGTAGTATTTTTTCCCAATCTGAACCTTAGCGTCCAGAAAATGATACTAGTATGAATCCTCTAAGCTTAATTACCAGCTTAGATCCTGTAGTGCTGCTACCAACCAGAAATTCCAGTGTCTGGTACACTTTGTCCCCTAAAAATCTTCTTTGGGGACCCCAAGACTCAGATTCCTTGAGTCTCACAACAAAGGGGAATAAATCATTTCCCTCCCTAGGTTACTCTGGAAGATACTGTAATTCAAACCCCTTGAATCTAACACACAGAAGAATTCCCCCTTCTCCCCCATCAATTCCCTGGCGAGTACAGACTCAATCCCCTTGAGCCTTAACTAGAAAAAAAAATTAAACAGGTCTTAAAAAGCAAACTTTTAATAAACAGAAAGAAAAAACATAAAAATTGTCTCTGTAATCAAGATGAAATATTACAGGGTCTATTAGCTTATAACAAATGGATAAACAGCCTTATCCAGGAAAAATACAATTTAAAATATTTCCAGCAAACTACACATTTGCACATAAAGAAAAACACATAAAAAGACTATAACCACCTTTTTACTTACTCACTATTCCGAATAGATAAGAGACTGGAGCAGGGAGATTGCAGAAACCTGGTTTCACCTCTAGTCCTGTCCAGGACCCAGAGAGAACAAAGCCAAACCCAAAAACCACAAAACAAAGGCTTCCCTCCCTTGAGATTTGAAAGTATCTTGTTTCCTGATTGGTCTTCTGGTTAGATGTTGGTTGTTAACCCTTTCCAGGTGAAAGAGACATTAACCCTTAGCTATGTGTTTATGACATCTTCCTCCTGGTGGAGGACGGCATCCCCCTCACAGATCTGGGCCTGGATCTGACCTACGCCAAAGCTTGCAGAGTGCTCTGGATTGAACTTCTTACGGTCAGCGCAGGTGACCGAGACCAGCTGGAGCTGCCAATCTCTCTGGCCGAGCTCTCGGAAGCCCTCTGTCTCATACCCACCAACAAATCCCTGGGCATGGATGGGCTGACCATGGAGTTCTACCACGTGTTCTGGGATGTCCTCGGCCTGGACCTCGTCACCATCTGGGTCGAGTCCTTGCAAAGCGGGGTCCTCCCACTCTCTCATGCAGCCGAGCCGTGCTTGCCTTATTGCCGAAAGAGGACCTCTGCGAACTAACAAATTGGTGTCCTGTCTCGCTCCTCAGCACGGACTATAAGGTTGTAGCAAAGGTCATCTCGCTGCAGCTGGGGTCCATGCTGGCAGACATGGTCTGTCCCAACCAGACCTACACTGTCCTGGGCCAGACCATAGTCCATAGCTTGTATTTGGTCTGGCACATCTTAAAGCTGGAGCGAAGGGATGGTCTGTTCGCCCTTCTGTCCCTGGACCAGGAGAAGGCATTCGACAGGATGGAACACCGGTATGTCAGCTTCGGGCTTCAGTTTGTGGGCTTTCTCCAGGTGCTGTACGCTGATGCAGAGTGTCTGGTCAGGCTCAACTGGACCCTGGCTGAACCAGTCGGCTTTGGGTGGAGAGTACCGCAGGGGTGTTCCCTCTCGGGTCAGCTGTATGCTCTGGCGATCGAGCCCTTCCTCTATCTCCTCCGCCGGAGGTTGGTGGGGTTGGTGCTTTGGGAGTTGGAGCTGCACCTGATCCTGTCGGCATATGCCAACAGCATGCCCCTCGCGGTCCAGGACCCAGGCGACCTGCTGTGAGTGAAGGCCTGCGAGACCGTTTACTCGGCGGCCTCCTCAGCCTGGGTCAACTGAGTCAAGAGCTCTGGCCTGGTGATTGGGGATGGGTGGCAAGTGAGCAAAGAGGCTGCCCTAGACCCAAAGTCAGAATGGTTCCTTCCAAATGTCTTTTACTTATTTGCCTACTCCTTTTCTTAACTCTTTTCTGGTTCTATGGGGCATTTTCCTAGTTTCATGAGCTTCTGATAGCTTTTTGAGGTAATGTTCTCTAAACACAAATGTTCTGTACAGCAGGATTCCCTTATTTTCGTTTTATAAGCCCCATTCTTCTTCCTGTTTTACCTCCTATAGGCTCACTGCTAAGTACTGAATATTCTTCCACCTAAGGAGTAAGTTTTAAACCTTGGATTTGAATTTGTTTAAAGAGAAAGCAAATTATCCTCATTGAACCCCAGCCAAATCTTGGTATAAAAACAAAAACATTACACTCTTCAAGTTCAGAGATCAGTATCCAGATCCACAATTTTTCCTTTATGTAACTCTAGGTGAATCCACAAACCTACAATACAATTATTGATTTAGTGCATAACAGCTACTGGAGACAATGAGAATCAAGGGAAAAGAATGTGCAGCACTGCATCATAAGAACAGAATACTGGAGAAGATATATAAAAAGATGAGAGACAAAGTAATTTTTAACCTCTTTTATTCTAACTTTCTGCATCGTTAAATAATGAATCCTTTGTTCTTTGTATCCCACAAAAATTGGTTAACCAGTTCTCTAATAAAAATGTAATTTTCTTTACAGTTATGGGAATCCATTCTTAATCTCTATGGTGCTTGTACTGAAGCCATCTGAAAATAAATAAATAAGCAGCTGTTAACCACACAAAACAGATGTAGGAAACTAAGGAAATCTGTATTTATTTTCCAAATATACAATAGCCCATAATAGGATCCTGTGGCTGTAAGCTGAAAATGGCCCGTTTAGACAGGAAATATATATAAACAATGACAATAATTAACCATTGGAACAATTTACCTGTAGACATAGGTGCTGACTCCATAGATGCTCCAGCCCATGGTGGGTGCTTAGCTCCCACCAGCAGCCCCCCATCAGCACCTCCTCCCCCCCCATCACCTTCCTCCATCCCACTGTAGGAGGCTTTTGGAGGGCAGAGGGGAAAAGAGAGGGTGGGGTGCGTTCAGGGGAGGGGGTGGAACCAGGTGGGAAGAGGTGGGGAAGGCATGGAGTAGGGGAGAGGCAGAGCAGGGGAAGGGCCTTGGGGGAAGGGATGGAGTGTGGTCTGGGACTGAGGGATCCCCCATAGCACATTAGAAAGTCTGCACCTATGGCTGTGGAGATGGGAAGTTCTCCATTACTTGAACTCTTTTTAAATCACGATTGGATGTATTTCTAAAAGTGATGCTTTATCTCAACCAGAAGTGATGGGCTTGATGCAGTAATTATTGGATGAAATTATTTGGGTTGTGTTATACAGTATGTTAGACTAGATGGTAATAGTGTTCTCCTCTTGCCTTAAAAACTGTGACGCTATGAATACGAAGATCACATGACCTGTATCCCCAATCTTAATTTATTGGGCCCACTTCCAAAACAGCTCTGTCTAAAGAACTTCTGTTGACTCCAACAGTCAGAGGGACATCTGCATATAGAGGGGTTGTGGATTTGGGCCCTGTTTGAATTTCTTTATTACTAATTTACAGTATCATTTTACTAAAAGGTGGAAGGAATGTAAACAAAACAGGGAAAGAACAGGTTAAAGGATATTTAGATAAGTTAGATGTATTCAAGTTGGCAGGGCCTTATGAAATTCATCCTATGGTACTTCAGGAACTAGCTGAAGCAATCTCAGAATTATTCAAGATTACCTTTGAGAACCTGGAGGGTGGATGAGATCCCAGAAGATTGAAGGATAAACAGTACCTATTTTTAAAAAGGGAACAAAGACGATGTGAGATATTTGAGACCAGTCTTCTTAACTTCAATACCTGGAAATGTACTGGAACAAATTATTAAACAATTGATTTGTAAGCACCTATAGGGACTATACATTTCTAAGAAATAGGAATATATAATTAGGAATAAGAATAAATCATAACAAACCACCCTACTTTCCTTCCTGACCTGGTTATTGGCCTAATGGATAGAGAGGAAACAGTAGACATGATACACCTTGATTTTAATAAGACTTTTGGCAAAGCATTCTCATAAACAAACTAGGGAAATGAGGTCTAGATGAAATTAGATGCACAAGGGGTTGAAAGACTGTACTCAAAGAACAGTTATCAATAGTTTGCTGTCAAAATGAAAGGACGTATCTAGTGGGGTCCTGCAGATGTCAGTTCTGGGTCCAGTACTATTCAATATTTTCACTAATGATTTGCATAAGAGAGTGAAGAGTATGTTTATAAAATTTACAGATGACACCAAACTCAGAGGGGTTGCAAGAACTTTGGAGGACAAGGATTTGAATTCAAATGACCTTGACAAATTGGAGAATGGGTCTGAATTCAACAACATGAAATTCAATAAAGACACGTACAAAAGATTTAGGAAGGAAAAATGAAATGTGCAAATACAAATTAGGGAATAACTGGCTAGGTGGCAGTACTTCTGAAAATGATCTGGGGGTTATAGTGAATCACAAATTGAATGAGTCAATGAGATGCAGTTGTAAAAAAAGGCATATATCTTTCTGGGGCATGTTAACAAGTGTGTTGTATGTAAGACACAGGAGGTTATTTTCCTGTTCTAAACCATACTTTAGGAAAAATGTGGAAAAATTGGAGATAATTCAGAAGTGAGCAACCAAAAATGATAAAAGATTTAGAAAACCTGACTATGAGGAAAGGTTAAAAAAAACTGGCCATGTTTATTTTTGAGAAAAGAAAGAAGGGGAGCTGATAACAGTCTTCAAATATGTTAAAGGTTGTTACAAAGAGGACTTTGATCAATTGTTCTCCATGTCCATTGAAAGTAGGACAGAAGTAATGGGTTTATTCTGCAGCAAAGAGATATTAGTGTAAATATGCAAAAGGAACTTAACTTGGTTGGGGATATATGATTTATGGTGTGTTCAGGATGAATAAATTGTCAGTTTTCTATGGAGATGAGGTAGGCACTCCCTCAAAGAAAGTGAAAGGAGGTTGAGGTAGCTCCCCTCAGAGGGAGAAGAAGTGACAGGTGGAGAAGAGAAAGCAGTTGAGTGTCAGAGACAGGTGGGGTGAGCCTAAAAGAGAGTGACAGAGAGAAACAAAGAGGCTGTGATTAAATGGAGAGAACGGGGTGAAGGGAGAGGACAGCCAGAGGGAAACCAGTACTGAAAGAAACCAAAAGTGGAGAGGTTGAGATTGAGCAGGACAGACAGATATACAGAAGAGGGTCCCTTCAGTTTAAAGTTGGCTGGTCAAGTCAGTCCATGTTTGATGGCATGTTCCTGAGCATCAGTTCTTGTTTGTTCCTTACCATTGGTTCCAGTCATTCCCTATCATTGATTCATGCCACCCTGGATATCTGGAACAGGAGAACCCAAAGTCCTTCAGATCCAATGGGTCTGTGCATCCCTGCAAGAAAGCACCAGTGAAGCTGAGTCCACTGCTTCAGGAAGTCATGAGAGGTACTTGAGGCTTAATGACTGACTTCGGGGTTAATACCCAGTGAGACATTTGGGGAAAGGGGAACCTTGAATCAAAATAATAAATACATAATAATGAATAACCTATGAGATAGATGTTTTTGCACGCAGAGATATATATAGATATATTTCTTTATTTAGATGGTTATATTAAGTGCACTGAGTAGTGAATTAGAGTATATATCTATATATATTTGTATTGTTATAATTTTTTATATATCTTCATCTACTGTTATTGTGGGTAGGTGGAATCAAGTTCCATTTGTTCCAGTTGAAATAAAATCCGTTATGTTATTTTTTGACATCCAGTTTTATCATCTCATCTACCATGAAATAATCTTTTATCACATATGTTCCCCCCTCCCCAATCCCAGTGTCAGGCTCCTAATGAAGTACACCATCCCTCAGATGTATTTCAAATTATAATACAATAAACCTACTCTGAGAGGTTTGTTTACATTTTAAAAAACATTATAACTATACAGGCAGTTAAACACTGAGAGAGGCTTCTAAGGAAGTTGTGGAATTCTGATTATTGGGGTTTTTAACAACAGCTTGGACAAACAGCTGTTAGGCATGGTCTAGGTTTATTTAGTCCTGCTCAGCACAAGAGTCTGAACTTGATGAATTCTTGAGGTCCCTTCTAACTCTACATTTCTATGATTCTGTGAATGCCTGAACCATTCAAAATGCTAAGCACTCTGAAATACCATTGACTTCAATGTGATTTGAGGGCATTCAGATCTCACACAAGGCACTCAGCACTTTGCAGCAACCAGCACATATTGGAACTTCATGATTTAGATGAATTGTTTTGATTTTTTTCACTTTTATTAAGCTAGGTGTGACTTGTGTTAGCAGTCTTGAGAAATGAGAAACAGACTTGAGAAATTAAGTAGCCTTATCTAACTAATTTGGTGTCAGATGAGTGTGCTGTCATCTAATTTGTTGTGCTTGTTTGTCAAAGGCACACTTCCCTTGTTAGGATGGATGGTACTGGTCAACTCCAGCACTTTTAACAAGCACTGGGATTGGAAGGCGGGTATTGCTGCACTGATCATAAAAGTTAGAACCAAGTGGGAACAGTCCTCTTCCTGCTCCCCCAGGCCATAGAATGACTGAAGGCCTTGATTACACATTAGAATCATGTGAGCCTGGTGGGACTTTGAATTTATGTGGGCAAACCTGAGCAAAGTATGTTTTGGATTTGAGCCTCAAAAGGAGGAAGGTCTGAGGGACAGTTTAAGGTGAATGTTACTTTTCTTCCTTTCAATGCAGCCTTTAGCAGTTATCCTCTTTAAAAAATAAAGAGTTAATAAAGTTGTAGCCACTTAGAAAAAAAATCCTAATATTTGTCTCCATCCTCATTGTCTCAATGTCCTTTGTAAAGGATTTCCTATAATTGTAATCATGCAAAAGCATAACAGGGGACCTTGGCAGTCCACCAGTCAACAGAAGGAAGAGAAAGAAAGACTATGGGTACGTCTACACTGCACGATTATTTCGAATTAGCTTAAACCGATATTACAAAACAGATCTAATAAAATCGGTTTAGCGCGTCCACAGTGGGATCCCGAAATCGATTGTTTGCGTCCATGGTCCAAAGCTACCATCGATTTCAGGAGCGGTGCACTGTGGGTAGCTGTTCCTCAGCTATCCCATAGTTCCCACTTCCGTGTTGAGAGCACAGTGCCTGATGGGGCAGAAAACACTGCCCCGGGTGGTGCTGGGTACAGCCTCACCCCTCCCTTTGTGAAGGCAGCAGACAACCCTTTGGCGCCTTTTTCGCGGAGTGCATTGAGCAAACGCCATAGCACAGCAATCTTTCCCTTTTTTTTTTCACGTGGTGGTGGGGGGAAATAAACTGAGGAGCTGTTCCCTGAACCACGCCAGACACTGTGTTTGAACCTACAGACATTGGGAGCTCAGCCAAGAATGCAAATAATTTTCAGAGACTGCTGTGGACTGTGGGATAGCTGGAGTCCTCAGTACCCCCTCCCTCCCTTCATGAGCGTCCATTTGAGTCTCTGGCTTCCCGTTACGCTTGTCACACAGCGCTGTGTATCCTGGAGTTTTTTATTCAAACGCTTTGGCATTTCGTGTTCTGTAACGGAGCTGGATACAACAGATTTGTCTCCCCATACAGCGATCAGACCTAGTATCTCCCGTACGGTCTATGCTGGAGCTCTTTTTCGATTTCAAACTGCATCGCCAGCCGTGCTGATCAGAGCTCCACGCTGGGCAAGCAGGAAATGTAATTCAAAAGTTCGCGGGGCTTTTCCTGTTTACCTGCCCGCTGCATCCGAGTTCAGATTGCTGTCCAGAGCGGTCAGTGCTGCACTCTGGGATGCCGCCCGGAGGCCAATAACGTCAATTTCCGTCCACACGAACCCTAATCCGAGTTATCACTATCGAATTTAGCGCTACTCCTCTCGTTTGGGAGGAGTTCCGAAATCGATTTAAGGAGCCGTTAAAGTCGATATTAATGACGACGTCGTGTGAACGGACACAGCGTTAAATCGGTATATCGGCCATTAAACCGATTTAAAGTCACAGTGTAGACCTGGCCTATATTGCAGGATAGATAATTTGCAGCTAGGCTCAGTAGCAGAGATTCTGGGAACAGATACCATAATAAAGAGGTCTCCTTGTAACTTTGTGCAAAGTTCATGGTGTTGTAATAATGCTGTTTAATCCACTTTTCAACCATTAGAGGAGCAGGGTGTGGACCAGATATTTGGTTCCAGATAATTACCTTTTGTTCCAGTAAGAAGTGGAGTTAAACATAGTGATAACTATTATCTGCTTTGAAAGAATTACACAAAGATTTTGTTTCTTTTTGCCTTGTTTGTAAGAGTACCTTGTATTTGCAGTCTTATAGTACAAACTGAAAACTGTGTTACATTTTAATTGTTTTACACACACCGAATAAGTCATTCACAACACTAAATTGGTGAGAAATGTGTGATGTGTGCTTACATGCATGCATGATGGCCACCTTCTTGGTCAATACATCAGGCACTAAATCAAGGACCTTCAGAGTTAAAAGCATGATCTGCCATATGTGAAAATCCATTGATTTGTGCTCCAAGCTGTAAAAATACCCTCCCCCCCCCTCGATTGGCACAGGACTGGCTCGAGCCCCCATCCAGTAACCTGGGAAAATTATACACCACCCCTGGGTGCCTCTGAGAGGCAATACTTCCTCACTTGCAAGCACAGAGTCTGAGTATAGAAAAGAAACATTTTCTAAAAGGAAGGAAGTAACTTAGCATTAATTTGAGAAAACACCACAAACAGGGTTCATAAACATAAGCCACGAGAAAAAGACCCACCCTCACATAAGTTGGGCAGTTTCCTTTTCTCCTCGGGTTCTTAAGTCCAGCAACCCAAAAGGCCCTTTCATGTGTCCAGTCCTTCTCTGCACCCCACTCACAGTCCTTGATCAGAGCAGATGCAGAATTCAGAGGTGCATCTGCAGAGTTCACCTCCCACCCCGGGTAGAGGAGGAGTAAAGAGGCTTCTTACTCCTCTGCTTGAGCACTCACTTGCCGCCCCTCTCTGAAGGGCTCTGCTCTGCCTCTTTCTGCCAGCCACCCTGCTGGCTGCTCACGACTTCTCTTCTCCACTCTTTTCCACATGTTTGTTGACTCCCTCAAAGAATTCTAGTATATTGGTGAGGCATGATTTCCCTTTACAAAAGCCGTGTTGACTCTTCCCCAACAAATCATGTTCATTTACATATCTGATAATTCTGTACTTTACTATAGTTAAAACCAATTGGCCTGGTATTAAATTTAGGCTTACTGGCCTTTAATCTGCCAGGATCACCTCTGGAGCCTTTTCTAAAAAAATGGTATAACATTAGCTATCTTCCAGTCATCTAGCACAGAAGCTGATTTAAATGACAGGTTACATACCTCATTTAGTAGTTCTGAACTCTCATATATGAGTTATTTCAGAACTCTTGGGTGAATATCATCTGGTCCTGGTGACTTATTACAGTTTAATTTATCAATTTGTTCCTAAACCTCCTGTATTAACACCTCAATATGGGACAGTTTCTCAGATTTGTCACCTAAAAAAGAGTAGCTCAACTGTGAGAATCTCCCTCACATCTTCTTCAGTGAAGATTGAGGCAAAGAATTCATTTAGCTTCTCTGCAATGGCCTTATCTTCCTTGAGTGATCCTTTATCTCCATGATTGACCAGTGGTCCCACTGACCGTTTGGCAGGCTTCCTGCTTCTGATGTACTGAACTTTCTTTTGCTGTTAGTTTTTGAGTCTTTGGTTAGTTTGCTCTTTAAATTCTTTTTTTGGTTTGATTTGCCTTATGTTTTTATGCTTGATTTTCTAGAGTTTATGTGCCTTTCTATTTTCCTCAGTAAGATTTGGCTTCCAATTTTTAAAGGATGCCTTTTTGTCTCAAACTGTTTCTTTTATGTTGTTGTTTAACCATGGTGGCACTGTTTTGGTCCTCTTGCTAAGTTTTTAAATTTGGGATATATATTTAACTTCAGCCTCTGTTATAGTGTTTTAAAAAGTTTCCATGTAGCTTGCAGGCATTTCACTTTTGTGACAGTACCTTTTTAATTTCTGTTTAACTAGCTTCCTCATTTTTGTGTAGTTCCCCTTTCTGAAGTTAAATGCTATTATGGCTTTTGCCTCCCATCAATGATGTTAAATTTAATTATATTATGGTCACTATTACCTAGAAGTTCAGGTATATTCACCTCTTGGACTAGATCCTGTACTCCATTTAGGACTAAGTTAAAAAGAATTGCCTCTCCCTTTGTGGGTTCCTGGACTAGCTGTACCAAGAAGCAGTCATTTATAGTGTCAAGAAATTTCAACTCTTCATCCTGTCTTTAGATGGCATGTACCCAGGCAATATGGGGATAGTTGAAATCCCTCATTATTGTAGAGTTTTCTATTGTTATAATCTCTCTAATGTCCTGGAGCATTTCACAATCACTATCACCATCCTAGTTAGGTGGCTGGTAGTATATTCCTACTGTTATATTCTTATTATTCAAACATGGAATGTCTATCCATATATATTCTATGGTATAGTTTGATTTATTTAAGAGTTGTCTTATATTTGACTCCATGCTTTTTTTTTTTACCTATAGTGCCACTCCCTCACCAACATGACCTACTCTATCATCCCTATATATTTTGTACCCCAGAATTACCATGTACCATTGATTATCATCATTCTACCAAGTTTGTGTTGCCTATTATATCAATATCCTCATTTAATACCAGGCATTCAAGTTCATCCATCTTAGTATTTGAACTTCTACCAACTGTATACAAGCACTTACAAAATTTGCTTTTTGGCTTTTTAACTGTCTGCCATTATGTGATGTAATTGAATGGGACTCTTTTTTTTTTTTCATTTGACTGTTTCTCTTCAATTCCTACCTATACTTTATCAACTTCTAGCCTCCTCTCCCTACCAGCATGTATAGAATATCCATTAATAGATCTTCCCCTCAGGGATGTCCCTGTCCAAACAGTGTGCTCCTGTTGGCTTTCCCCCAACCCTTAAATTAAAACTCCTTTATGCCTTTTTTAATTGTAAAAGCCAGCATTCTAGTTCCATTTTGGTTTAGGTAGAGCCCATCCTTCCTGTAGAGGGAGTCATAGGTTTCACCCCCACTCTGAACTTTAGGGTACAGATGTGGGGACCTGCATGAGAACCCCTAAGCTTAATTACCAGCTTAGATCTGGTTGCTGCCACCACCCAAATAATTTACAACAGCTGTTTACAAGTCATTTCAGAAACTCTGTCTTCCCTCCCAAGTACTGTAACCCTTCCCTGGGTAACCTTGAGAGACTTCTCCACCAATTTCCTGGTGAACACTGATCTAAACCCCTTGGATCTTAAAACAAGGAAAAAATCAATCAGGTTCTTAAAAAGAAGACTTTTAATTAAGGAAAAGGGGTAAAAGAAATACCTCTGAGAGATTAGCATACAAGCTACGCTCACAGACAACAGATTCAAAGCACAGAGGATGTTCCCTTGGGCAAAACTTTAGTTGCACAAAAGAAAACCCAATTTGTTTATCTCTCTAATGCAAAAAGACAAAGTCACAAAAGGAAATAAACATAAGCTAATTCATTCCTTCTCTAATACTCACTATTCTGGGTGATTCTTTGATCTTTTCACTCCAGCACAGAAGTTAATGGACAGAACAAAGGAATAACTTCCCTCCTTCCTCTTGAAACATTTTATCCCTCCATTGGTTCCTCTGATCAGGTGTCAGCTAGGCTAGATAAACTTCTTAACCCTTTACTGTTTGTTTATGACCCCCCTCCAAATCATAGAGTGTGCTGGACCACACTGGCAGGGCCGGCTTTAGACCAATTCACCCGATTCCTGCGAATTGGGCCCCGCATCTAAGAAGGCCCTGCGCCTTTGGCGCCTTTTTAATTTTTTTTTACTTACTCCGGCTGCTGTCTGTCTCCTCCGGGGTCTTCCGTGGCCCTGCTCCCCTGACCAAAGAGCAGGCGGGAGCGTGGCTGCCCCACATCCCCACTCTCCCAGTTGGAGCTCTGGCTGGAGCGTGGCCAGCCCTGTGGCCCCGGCTGGAGCTCTGGCTGGAGCATGGTAAGCCCTACCCTGCAGCCCCGCTCTCCCAGCTGGCACTCTGGGCCCTTTAAATAGCCCCCACAGCCCTCGGGTAGCAGGGGGGCTCCCGAGGCTATTTAAAGGGCCAGGACTCCAGCTGCCTCTGCCACCCCAGTCCTTTAATTAGCTGCTGGAGCCCCATCATCCCCATGCATTCCCCAGGGCTCCTGCAGCTATTTAAAAAGTATGGGGTGGGATGGAAGCAGGGGAGCCCCAGGCCCTTTAAATAGCCCCCCAAGCCCTGGGATAGCGGGGGGCTTAGGAGCTATTTAAAGGGCTGGGGCTCCAGCTGCCTCTGCTGCACCCTCTGCCCTGCCTGAAGTCAGCCCGCCTCACACCCGCCTGTCTCCAGCCAGTCCCGCACCCCTTGCCTTGCCTACAGCCAGACTCTACCTCCAGTCTGCCCCTGCCCTGCCTCCAACCAGCCCCATGTCCACTGCTGCCCTGCAGTTCCCAGGGCAGTAACCTTGCACACCTGCTTCAATGAGGGGGGCAGGGAGTAGCTGGGACCCACACATGTGCACACCCCCAGGGATTGGCGGGGACCCACACATGTGAAACGGCGGTCATTAATAACCAATCAACAGCATATATGATGCAATGTACATAATATATAATTTTATTATTTATATAGTTATGGAAAGTAAATAATACATGGAAGAAATGAGGTTTTTTTTTTTTTTTTTTTTTACACTTTTTTTCTGTCATCCCTGCCAGGGCCCCGCCAAAAATGTTCGAATTGGGCCCCACACTTCCAAAAGCTGGCCCTGCACACTGGCTGTGATTTTCTTCCTAGAACTATAGAATAAACAGATTAATAATAAAACACATACACCTTTAGATATACTACTGATTATGTAAAAACTAACAAGATTTTTCACATTTCAAGGACGTTCTGGGAAACTTTCATGGGAGAGTGAATCAGCCACTTTGTTAGAAGCTCCTGAAATGTGTTGTATTTCAAAATCAAAATCTTGGAGAGCTAAACTCCACTGAAGTTTTTTATTATTTCCCTTGGTGGCATAAAGCCACTTTAGCGCAGCATGGTCGGTTTGTAGCTGGAAACACCATCCCCAAATGTATGAGCGTAATGTTTCCAGTGTGCACATAATGACATAGCATTCTCTTTCTGTGATTGACCAGTGGCTTTCCCTCTCAGACAGTTTCTTGCTGAGAAACATGGCAGGATGGAATTCTTGATCCTGTCCTTCCTGCATTAAAAATGCCCCCACACCACACTCAGATGCATCCATGGTAACTAGAAATGGTTTGCCAAAGTCTGGGGCCCTTAGCACAGAGTCAGACATGAGTGTCGCCTTAAGCTGACTAAAGGCCTTCTGACACTCATCAGTCCACTTAACTGCATTTGGCTGTGTCTTTTTGGTCAGGTCTGTCAGTGGGGCAGCGATTTGGCTGTAGCATGGTACCAATCACCTGTAATATCCGGCCAAGCCTAAGAAGGATTGGACTTGGTTCTTTGACTTTGAGATAGACCACTTTTGGATAGCATCCATTTTGGGCTGTAGGGGATTTATAGTTCCTTAACCCATCTGGTGTCCAAGGTAAGTCACTCTGATTAGGCCTGTTTGACACTTTTTAGCCTTAACAGTTAGTCCAGCCTGCCTGATGCGCTCAAAGACTTTTTCCAGGTGCTCCAGGTGTTCTGCCCATGAATCAGAAAAAATGGCCACATCATCGAGGTAAGCAACTGCAGATACTCTCAATCCCACTAGGAGACCATCTTTGTAACGTGGTGGGTGCATTTCGCAGCCCAAAAGGGAGGACATTAAATTCATACACCCCAGCATGGGTGACCAAGACTGACCTTTCCTTGGTGGGTTCATCAGTGGTACTTGCCAGTACCCCTTGGTTAAGTCTAAGGTAGAGATGAATTGGACATGTTCCAACTGCTCCAATAGCTCATCAGTGTGTGGCATTGGATAGTTGTTGGGACGAGTTACAGCATTTAGCTTATGGTTGTCCATGCAAAAGTGTATTTCCCCATCTGGTTTAGGAACTAGAACCACTGGAGATGCCTATGCACTCTTAGAGGGGCGGATTATACCCATCTGTAGCATGTCCTGGATATCCTGTTCTATAACAGTTTTGGCATGAGGAGACACCTGGTAGGATGGGGTTCTAATTGGGTGAGCATTACCTGTGTCAATGGAGTGGTATGCCCGTTAGGTCTGCCCTGGGTTGGCTGAGAACATTGGCGCAAAGCTAGTGCACAGCTTCTTGATCTGATGTTGCTGCAGACGTCCAAAAGTCATGGAGAGGTTCACCTCTTCCATGCCATCTTCATTTTTTCCTTTGTAGTAGACACCTTCAGGCCACTCCACGTCATCTGTTCCCTGGGTTGTAAACCAGAAAACCTTTAATTCTCTGGAATAAAAGGGCTTAAGAGAATTAACATGGTACACTTTAGGCTTTATTTATTTGGGGGATGCTATGAGATAATTAACGGCTCCTAAGCACTCCTGGACCATGAATGGCCCTTCCCATGCCACTTACATTTTATGGGCATGGAGTGCCTTTGAGACCATGATTTGGTCTCCTACTTTGAAGGACCATTCTCTGGAATGTTTATCATAGTAGGCCTTTTGCTCTTCCTGAGCATCCTTTAGGTTTTCTTTAGCAAGGGCTAAAGAGTGTCGGAGGGTGCTTTGTAGGTTGCTTACAAAGTCTTGGAGAAGGCATAAACCCCTCCCATTCCTGCATCACCAACTGTAATGGCCCCTTAACCTCACGGCCATACACAAGTTCAAAGGGTGAAAACCCTAAACTGGGATGTGGTACAGCCCTGTAGGCAAAAAGCAACTGCTGCAACCCTAAGTCCCAATCACTGGAGTGTTCATTTACGAATTTACATATCATGGCCCTCAAAGTTCCATTAAACCTCTCCACCAGCCCATTGGTTTGATGGTAGTAAGGGGTGGCAACCAAGTGATTCACCCCATGAGCTTCTCACAGGTTTTTCATGGTCCCTGCCAGGAAATTAGTTCCCAAATCAGTAAGGATGTCAGAGGGCCAACCTATCCTGGCAAAAATGTCTGCTAATGCCTGTCACACACTTTTAGCCCTGGTGTTGCTTAAGGGTACTGCTTCCAGCCATCGGGTGGCAAAATCTATGAAAGTTAGTATGTATTGTTTTCCTCTGGGTGTCTTTTTTCTGGAAAAGGACCCAGAATATCCACAGCTACTCGCTGAAAGGGCACCTCAATTATGGGGAGTGGCTGGAGAGGGGCTTTGACCTGGTCTTGTGGTTTTCCCACTCTTTGGCACACCTCACAAGACCGGACATAATTAGCAATGTCCTTGCCCATTCCCTCCCAGTGGAAGGACTTCCCCAATTGGTCTTTGTTTCTGTTCACCCCAGAATGACCACTAGGATGATCATGGGCTAAACTCAAGAGCTTTACTCGGTACTTGGTTGCAACTATCAACCGTCATTGAGGATGCCAGTCTTCCTGGTGTCCACCAGAAATAGTCTCCTCATATAAAAGTTCTTGTTCTACAACAAACCAGGATCCTGTTGTTTGAGGTAGCATAGATTTCCTTGGCCCCAGGGAACCTGTAGGGGGATTTCCCCAGCTCTCCTGGTTACAGGGACCCCTCTTACCATCTATGTTCTCCCAGTTGCTGATCTGCTACAGATTGCAGCCCATGTCCTCGTGGGTCAGATTGGGTTTGGGGTGGTAGAACTCCAGCTGGCAGTGAGCATTCTTGCCCAGCTTGGGGCTGGAGGAGACACAGCAAGAGGTGGTGTTCCCTATTTTGCTTTGTCTCCTAGCCCAGCCATCCAGCCAGATGCAGGAGGAGGTAGGGGGAGCCTGTCACCAATGGTGTCAAAAAGCCCTGGCAGCAGTGAAGAAAACAACTAGTACTACTTGGATTTGTCCTGGTTAAAAGTATACTGAGAATGGCATTTTAATATTTTTTTGCTTTAGGTCTAGGCTGAAGTTGGTCATTCAAAAGGATTAATGGAATGTGTTTAAGCTTCAAATAAGTTTCTACATAGGTTTGAATTGGGGGGGGGGGTTGAAAGCTTTGGAGCTGTCTTTATTTTATCTGAACTAGTTCTGCAGTCTTCAGTGACTATTTAGGATTGTTCTATCTTTTCAATAGGTGAAACTTAATTTTAAAATTATCATTTAATAGATGTTGTAGTTCATCAAATTATGCATCATGAATTCATCACAAGTTCTAGGAATAATTTATGAATTGGGTCAGCAATATTAAGGATGTTACAATTCAAGTGACTCCTGGAGTGAAGGAATATGACCTCTAGGATCGATTATCTTTCAGAGTACATAGAACAATAGAAACCAAACAAGGCACTAACCTACTGCTTGATATTTTCTGACAATCAAATGACAACCCATGAGGTTGGTATTGGCAGACTTCTGAATACTAAGTGCCAAGACAACCTTAATACCTCTACTTATCTCCTCAAGGTATTTCTGTGTAATATTACAGTTAGCCCTGTATATTCAGAATGAGGACTTACAGACTTCAGAGCAAAACATGTGAATATAAACTCATTATAGGCAGAGCTAGTAGCATCTTCTATGGTTAAGGTTGCCAATCACTTAATATTATAGACCATTTGTAGTTGCTTATAGGTATGCCAGACTTTAAACATTTGGGCTGAAGTTTTCCACACTGGGTTTCTGCCTCAGGGTGAATTTTTCTGGGAAAGTTTCAGCTAAAATGGTTCATCTGTTTCCAAGAATGAGATCAGGAAAACACATGTAGTTTTGATTTAAAAAAATGCACCACCTATAATTCAGAAATTGTAATTCCATTGACTTCATTACTGTTATTCCTGATTGCAACAATGCAAATGAGATCAGCAACATTATGCCAAAGAATGGTGAACATCATTTTATGTATAACTTCTGCAAGAGGGAAGAAAATTATCACCTTGATGGTGCTAAAAATGAAAAGAGGCTCAGTACATAAACAGTAAAAAACAAACAATTGAATTTTCGTTTTCTCAGATCTTAGCTTATCCAAGCAATCGAAAAGGCAACCCAAGCTTTTAATCAAGACAGTGTTTGTTGTCAGAGTAATATGTCAAGGCCAAGTACTTACTATATGTACTATCAAAAGCTGAAGGTCATTTCTGAGGGGAAAAAAATCGGTTAACACAGGCGCTCTTTGTGGATTAGAGAACCAACAGTACTAAATAATTTGGTTGCTTTGTCTCAAGAGGATGATAACTGAATTGTTGTAAGGCTTTTTGTATTTTTCTATTATCTTTTCTTCTCACTCTTACATTGAACTAAAAAAAAAAAGTGTGTTAAATTAGCAATTCCATCACACACTGTTCAGTGTCTGGAATTTGAACAAATACCAGCTCAGCAATTCTTTGTATTTAATGTCTCATTTTTAAGTCATCCAGAAGTGTTAGTTATTTGAGAGTTTTCCCACTACTATGATCTAGTCTAAAGTTTCTATCTGGATATATTATTTTCCCCTGGTACCTTCACGAATAGAGTCAAACACCAAAAGTTCCAGACAAAAGCCTCACTGGTCTGTATATGACTCATTCTGGTTACATATTCCTCTTCAATAGCAAATCAATACAAAATTTTTTGAAACACTGTAATCGCCTCTATTCTTATGTCTTCAGATTTCACAATTACATCACATATAAGATGCACTGTTCTTGCTCCAGAGCCAAGAGGCTGTATTTCTTCAAACTCTTGTTCCTTTGAAATAATCTCCATCCCCCTTCTCCACCCCCATAATATGCATATCCCACAAGATCCTGGGATATGCAATTAAATTGAAGAGCAATAAGAAAATCCTTCTTTATAGAGCATATAGGTCCATGCCTTCTATCCCACACCAAGTCTGACTATACAGGTTTCGTACAAGGGTTCTCCGCAATTATCATAGAAGGATCCTCTCCCCATAACTAGGATCTCCTCCCTCCATGATAGCTACTGCAATCTCAGGTAAGGTGACCAGATGTTCCGATTTTATAGGGACAGTCTGAATTTTGGGGTCTTTTTCTTATATAGGCTCCTATTACCACCCCATTTCTGTCCTGATTTTTCACACTTGGTGTCTGGTCACCCTAACCTGAGATCATCAGTAGCCACTGTGCATGTTGCACCACTCTCATCCCCTGTGGAGTATAGTGGTAGTCAGTGTAGTTGCTGAAAGACCTGCCACACTATTTCTCAAAACTTTTTCTGTGTACTGGGGTCCAGATTGCTAACAAGAAGCTGTGCTATGCAGGGCCAGTGCAACCATTTAGGCAACCTAGGCGGTCTCCTAGGGCGCAGGGATTTGGGGGGTGCCATTTTCTTCAGCAGTGACCACAGTGGCTGGATCTTCAGCCACCCCAGTCGCCGCTGGCATTTAGCAGAGGGAGCTGGGGCAGGGGAGCGCGGGGAGGGCCGCCTGCAGCAAATTGGGGAGGGGGCGGCACACAGGGGAACTCTCAGCCCAAGCTCACCCCTGCTCCGCCTTCTCCCCAAGCACGCCGTGACTGCTTCACTCCTTGCCAAGGCACCGCAAGCCTGGGAGGAGGGAGAAGTGAAGCGGCCACGGCGTGCTTGGGGAGGAGGCAGGGCAGGGGTGAGCTGGGATGGAGGGGGATGCCTCAGGGTGGGGAGCTGCCTCAAGGGGGGTGCCTCAGGGCGGAGCTGCCATGGGGGAGGATGCCTTGGGGCAGGGGCATGGGGGGGGTGCAAGGTGGAATTTTCATCTAGGGCGCGAAACATCCTTGCACCGGCCCTGGTGCTATGCCACATTCTAATGTTGCAGAACTTGTGTGACCTCCAAAAATCTTTCCTGCTATGCACACCCTGTGTAGTAGACTTTTATTCCGCATTTGGCATAGTCTTATATAACCTTCTATATTCTTCTTTTCCTGTCCTATAAATTGTTGTGTAGCGTCACTGTGAGCTGTTAAACAATTTTCACCTTTTACTATAAAAGTAACTGCATTTCATTGGTGGATCCCACTTCTCCCTTACTTACACTTTAAGCTTGTTGACAGCCTTGGGATGAAAGATACTATATAAATGTAAGATTGTTCTAATTATATTTCATGGCATTAAAAAGGACAGCAAGTAATTTTTTCCCCTCTACAGAGCATTGAATCATTACTTAGGTGCATTTATAGGGAGAATTGCTGGGATTGCTTCCACTTGGCTCCCCAAGAATTTAGCTTGACTCCAACTCATCACTGCGGTTTCTTTACTGGCATACGATCAAGCTACACTTGAATTGATCAAGTTTAAGCCTAGAGGGTGGGTACAGGGCATGCCACACATCCAAAGTTACACAGCACACTTCTTCCTGTATATTAATTTACTATACACTGCATCACACATTTTTGTCTTGGCTTGATCACTTCATAGGAACCAGTCTCTGTACAGCGTATTCTGTCCACAGACTATCCCTGTATGATTTAGTCTACCTCATTTTAGGTTCCAGGCTTATCTTGTCCATTGTAAATGTTTCCCTAGGTGTTCTCCTTATCTTAGCTAGTACAGACATTCTGTTTCCAGCCAGCTGATCCATTTGCCTCCCTAATTCTGTCTCCCAAGATATGAGGCCTTACCCATGTCCAATATGCCTGTCAAGCCAGGCCTACATTCCATTGCTTTTGTTTTCCTTTTTTTTAATATTAGCTTTTGTTTAATTCACAGAATATTTTTGTCTTTCTGTGCTTTTTTTTTTTTTTTTAAAGTTTACTGTCCTGTCCAGCAACAGCTTTTTAAGCCCACAATGGTGGTCACTAATTGTATAACCCTTAAAAGTAAGCTTACTGTCCAAACTACAGGATGGAGGCTTACTTTCTCTAGGATAGCCCACTCTAGGCCACACTCCGTCACTTGCCAGTCCTTGATACCCTAGAGCAGGGATCAGCAACCTTTGGCACATAGCCCATCAAGGAAATCTGCCAGTAGGCCTGGACGGTTTGTTTATCTGCAGCAACTGCAGGTTTGGCTGATTGCAGCTCCCACTGGCCGCGGTTTGCTGTTACAAGCCAATGGGGGCTGCAGGAAGCGACGTAGGCCGAGGGGTGTGCTGGATGCCACTTCCCACAGCCCCCATTGGCCTGGAAGGATTTAACCTTCTTCTCCAGCATGGTACTAACTTATTTATATTTAAATCCTTCTGCTGTCATTTCCCTTCATGCTAGGTTGTGACCCTCACATGAAAGGGTGTATATGTTACCTGCTCTGGATGACTGGATCAAAGTCATGTTTCACCTGTCCAATTACTTATGCCAAGCCAGGCCTACAATAATAATTATTGCCTTCCTTCATGGTGTCATGGACTGGCCCATGATGGAGGCTGGATACTCAAGTAGGTAAGGCTAATAGTCTATTGTGGTATGTTGAATTCTGTGCTTCTGTGATCCTCCATTTCAAGTACTCCTAAGTTAGATAAAACTTCACAATCATCATTTTTTACATAAAATATAATTTGTGTACAAATCCTGGGTTATTGCTGAACTAGCACATAAATTTTAGCATGTTTAACAAAACCCCATACAACTAATGTACATTATTTACCAAGAGGGGTCATTCTGCAATGTCCTTGTTGACAATTTTAATGAATTGCAGTAGAACTGTTCCTGACAGGAGTTAGTCTGCATATTTTGCAGAATTGTTTAGCATCTTACTGCATTGCTATGCCACTAGAATGAGTACAGTTCTCACTGAAAAGTCCTCCAAGATCCTGAATGACTATCAAAAGCTAGTATGGCTGACAAAGTGACCAGCAAACTACAAGGATCAGATATTACTGGGAGATTATACATTTTTTAAATTGTCATCTAAGCCAAGGCTGAATCCCACGATAGAGAAAAAGAATAAAGTTAGGATAAGCACCTAGGCCTTTCTTCAGTCAATAGTTGTAGCAATTCATGAGTGAAGACACTGTCATAAGAATTTATTCCATGATGTTCAGCAACTTGTTCAGAAACATTTAATTCAGATACCCATATCAGTACCTTACAGCTAAATATTTAATAGTTAGTTTATGCATTCCTTGGAGATATTACCTGGGGGTGTTTGCTTAGGGATTGCCATAGCAATACAGTGCAACAAAAAGAAAACTGTATTTTGCTTAGCATCTTTCATACATATTGTGGACTCAATACCACTGTCTTTACTCAGATAAAACACCAAGGGTCAAGATACGGGCAGGTGACAAATGATATTGGATCCCTCAATTCTTAGGTACCCAACTTTACCCAATTGTAAAGGGGCTTGTGTTTCAGAAAGCACTGAGCAGCCACTCTCTGAAGATCAGGCATTTTTAGGTGTCTTAAGTTGGACACTGAAAATTGCAAATCACTTTTGAAAATGTTGAGTACAATGAAGGCTTTTGTTTGATTGGGGTGGTAAAGGGGCACAATCAATATCTGGATTCCAAAATTTGATGGTGAGCTAAACACTACATACAAAGAGCTGAATAATAAATGATACCCTAAGGAATAAAATAAGAGACACATACAAAGGAGAAAAGATATTTTCAAATGAGAATTCAATTGGTATGAAATGGCATAGAACTTATGAGAGATTGATATGTATACTAGGAGAGAAAGATGCGTTGTTATCCAATTATGAGATAAATAACAATCTTTAACTCATATTACAATAATTTCATTTTAGAAGGAACCAGAATGAAGGGTGTTAAGATGAATCCGGGTCAACATTGTTGATATTTTATTTGTGAAATTTTGTTTGAAAATTTGTCCCAATTCACTTTACCTTGATTTTTAATGCTCAGAAGTTCTCTGTTACCATGTGAGTAGCATCCCACGCTACCAAAGCGTGTTCTCTTATGAGGAAAACTGGCATGGCTCCAACCCAATGGTCAGCTCCAGCTTCTCTAGTGGACAGATTGCTTTCCCCACTGGTGTTTGCAAGGACCACTCTTACGCTAAAATACAGAATTGTCTTTGGAGAAGGGATGGGCGGTTAAGCAGGCCTTCTGATGACACTGCAGCTAGGAGCACCCATAGAAATACCTGCTGATGATGATTTTTTTAATTATTTACTAACTGGTTTGAAAAGCACACCCAATCCAGCCTTCCTGAGAAAATGAGTCTAAATAGCCTTAGCTAACTCTCCTGATCACAGTGGGTATTTTCAAATAATCAAGGAAATACTTATGTGACCAAATAAAACTAATCTTGAAATGTGGAGATGGACCTTGAGAATTCACCCAGAAAAAGGTTTGCAACCATCTTTGAAGCAAAATTTTTCATACATTTTTTTCTCCAGAAATTGCAAAATGTAATCTTGTTTCAATTTAGAGAACAAACCAATGTCAAAAATATTATGATTTATTCAGCAAGCTGTAGATATTATAGATACACTCCAATAGCTGCTTTTCATGCTTCCGTATATTGAGTAAAAATAGTTCACTACGGGCTCAGACCTCCTAAGTGCTGAGCATTCTATATGTGATCCACCAAAGCACTTAAGTTCATCTCTAACTTCAAGTTTGCAATTAGTTTCATGTAAGCCAATGAGTCTATTTGTGTGCTTAAAGTTAAGCATTTATTTAAGTACCTTGCTGAATTGGAGACAAAGTGCTTAGCACTCCGTATTATAGAAGCATGGGAATTTTTTGATGAAATGTTTTTTTCATCAACAAACCTTTTGTTGAGATGTCTCTGGTCCAGGATAGAATTTCTGGCGAAAGAGAGAACTTCACAGTCCTATTCCAGATTAGCCAAAAGCCCACTGAATAGGGCACTGACCTCTGATGTGGGAGACCTAGGTTGAAGTCCTTGACCTGCCTGATTCACAGGGCCTTGAATCTAGGTCTCCCATCTCCCAGGTGAGTATCATAACCAGTGAGCTGTTGGCTAGTTTGGGATGGTTTTCTCTCTCTGCAAAAATAAAAGTATTGGAAGTTCTAATTTTTGTTCTGATGCAGAATAAAAACAAAAACTGATTTTTTTCCCAAAAATAATTCTAGTGTTTTGGCCAGCACTGGTTTGTTGGATCAAGCCCTAATCTGGGGAATGTCATGAACAAAGGATGGTTACTTTAAATATTTGTAAATTTTAAAAAAAGTGTTGTTACTGTATATATTTGTCACCGAAAAGACTCAATTTTGGAATGAGACATTGAACATCTTTTTTGCAGGTTTGTCATAAAGAAACTACATTTGCAAAATAACAGAAAAGCTTTTAAGTTTGCAGTACATTTAAGAACAAAACAATTTCATATACCATAATATTCCTTATGTACATTACATATAAAAAGCCATTTGTTGATAGTGTAAAGTTGTTTGAATTCATCTGCATGTTTTATGATCAGCCATTTTAATCTAACTTGATAAAATCAAACTTACATATCATGCATTTTAGCGAGATAATGATTTTGAAAAGGAAACAAAAAACTCCTTTTTCATGCATATGTCTTAATCTTATTAAATCATGCACATTATCCTGTATAGATTTATGAAGACAAGGTTTATAAGACAAATTGAATATGGAAAGCAGTGACAGTCACTTCAGACTATGATAGTAATTTAATCACACTGAAGCAGGGAGTGACTTATTAAATGGCTTATAGTAGGATGAAAAGTTACTAAAAATAGTATTGTATTAATCATTTTGCATCAGGAAACTCACTTTCGATACAACAATGGTGCTTTATACTGGAAAATAAAATCTATAATGAAGTTACCCATTACAATGTAATTTGGAGGCTTTTTTACTTCACTTAGAATTCAGTGGAGACAGCCTGGATGAGATTGTTTATGTAGGTAGATGCTTGTTTTCCTCTTGTGAAGAGAATAAAGAATACTTCCAGTTTAGGTGGAAGGGATCAAATTATATAACGGAATCATAGAAATGTACGGCTAAAATGGACCCCAAGAGGTCATCTAATCCATCCCCTTGCACTGAGCCAGGATTAAGTAGATCTTGAGTTTAACTACAGGAGTTTGTCTAACCTGTTCTCCAGTGACAGAGATTCCACAACATACGTAAGTAACCAGCTCCAGTGCCTAACTAACTATCCTTATAGTTAGACAGTTTTTTCCTAATATCCAGCCTAAATCTCTCTTGCTGCAAACTAAACAGAATATTTCCTGGCCTATGATCAGTGGGCATAAAGAACAATTGATCACCACACTCTTTGTGATAACCTTTTACACATGTGACGACTCTTATTTTCCCATTAGTCTTTTCTCTAGACTAAACATGCCCAGTTCTTTCAACCTTTCCTCATAGGTCATGTTTTCTAAACCTCTTATAATTTGTCTCTATCCACTAGGTCAAAGAAGGAAATTAAATTGGTCTGGCATATTTTTTTGTTTTACAAATCCATGCTGGCTATTACATATCGTATTATCCTCTAGGTTTCAACAAATTGAGTGTTTTTTAATAATTGGTTGCAGTATCTTTCCAGGTATCGAAGTTAGGCTGACTGGCCTCTAATTTCTTGGTCCTCCTTTTTTCCCCTTTTTGAAGATCAGTACTATGTTTGTCTTTCTCCAGTCCTCTGGGACTTCACCTGTCCTCCATGAGTTCTTAAAAATAATCACTAATGTTTCAGAGATTGATTTGATTAGTAGCTTAAGTACTCTAGGGTAAATTTCATCAGGCTCTGCTGACTTAAATACATCTATTTTATTTAAATATTCTTTAATCTGTTATTTCCCAATATCTAACAAAGAAACTCTGGTGCTGTATTGACTGCAGTATTGCTTGACTTGGCCATGTAAGGGAAGTGAAAAACTGGACCTGCTGCATTTTAAACTCTTAGCAGAACAAATTGGACTGCAGGGAATCAGCCTCAGAAAAGTTGTAAAGCACCAAAATAAAAAAGCCAGACTGGTAAGTGTAAGATTTTAGTATAGGTCATGAATCTTTCCTATCCTAATGAAAAGCCACATTAGGACATTTTTCCTTTTCCCTGTAATTTAAGGACTTATTTTTTGGATTTAAAATTTTGAGAAAAGGCTTTAACAGAGTTTTACGCCTCTTGCTTTGTTCATCATTTTGATATGTGCAGTAAGTAGCACATGGTTTATTAATATGTGGGAGTCATTGCCCCGTTTGGTTCTAGTGATAAATATCAGAGCTCACATATGTCACTGTTATCCTCACTGCCACATTTTAATGCGTAATCTATTGGGAATGCTTTTTTTTCTAGCGTGAGCCTCACACTACTCCCTTTGAAATAATAAGAATTTTCTCTTTTTTAGTTTAATCTTTGTGAGTATTCTTCTTTTGGAAGCCTTTTTGGTGTTAGGGTTTTTTTCCCCTCTTTCATATAGATATTTATTCATATATTTTTACTTTAAGAATCATCCACGCTGTTTAAGGAAAAAAAGAGAGTCTGAAAAATTTTACTCAAAAGGCCTGGATATATTGTGGTACAGGGAAGGAACAACCTGCACTAAACTCAATTACACTAATAACTGCTTTCCGGAAACTTCTTGCAAAATTAACACCCATACCTTATTCAAATCCCACCTAAAGATTCACTTCTGGCATGAAGCTTACTGAGGATGAACTCATTCCTTTTATGCTAAAATAAAACAATGTTTACTAACATGTGTACACAAAATGACTGTCTCCACAGACTTATTTTTGTAACCATGTCCAGTCCCAATTCCTTTCCCTTCTTTCTAGGTCATGTCCAAATTCCAAACTGCAAGCCTCATGGGGCAGGGATCTGTGTAGCTATATGTTCTGTGAGGCACCTCCAGTAGCACTCCTTTGGGTATGGCGTAAATAAATAAAATACAAACAATAACAATGTCTGCAGTAATAAACCTGTATTAGATGAGACAGTTTTAAACAGATAATACATTGTCTATTGCTGCCTGGGATTGTTGTCTCCTCTGAGGGAGAGCAAGGTTCTGCTCCTCTTTAGAAAGCTGTTGAACTCAAGAAACTATCATCTAATGCTGACATTCTGGTTGATTATTGTCCAGCATCCCATTTTTGGTTAGGATTATAGAAGTTATGATCAGACAAATTTCATAGTAAACCATATGTTTCTAGCCTCTTTGACTCTTCTCTGTCTGGGTATGGACCTGTGCATGGAACAGAAACTGGTGGCAATGAAATCTGGATTTCCATGCTCATATTAGATTTTTCAGCTGCCTTTGACATCATTGATCATGAGGTATTATTGACTTGCCTGTGGACTGTAGTGGAAATGGGTGGGACTGCTCAAAGCTGGCTCCATTCCTTCCTTTCTGAGCACATGAAGAGGTGTACTGGGCAATTGCTCTGCACACCTAAGGGTCCTACAATGTGGAGTTCTCCTGGCTTCCATCCTATCTTGTCTTTCCTCTTGAGCAATGGGGTCTGTTGCTACCATGGTTCTTAACATCCAAATCTATTGGTAACTATTAATCTTGGCAAGGCAGTGGCAGGAAATACATCAATGGAGACATGGCTGTTTGACCGATAGGTGACTAGCACAAAAAATACAATACAAGAGCACTTTCATTTAAAACTTCACTTCATTTTAGTCTCAAGCCAGGAGCGGCGCCAGGGTTTTTGGCGCCCTAGGTGCAGGGCTGGCTCTAGCCATTTCGCCGCCCCAAGCACAGCAACTCGCCGGTCCTGCGGCTCTGGTGGACCTGCCGCAGGCGTGCCTGCGGATGCTCCACCGGAGCCGCGGGACCAGCGGACCCTCTGCAGGCATAGCTGTGGGAGGTCCACCAAAGCCGCCTGCCACCCCCCCGGTCGGCGGCAATTCTGCGGCGGGGGGGGGCGTCCTTCTGCACTCCCAATCTTCAGGGCACTTCAGCGGTGGGTCCTGGAGTGAGTGAAGGACCCACTGCAGAATTGTTGCCGAAGACCCGGAGTGCAGAAGGACCCCCCGCCGCCGAATTGCTGCCGAGGATGGCAAAATGCCACCCCCCCCACAAATCCTGGCACCCTAGGCCACTGCCTAGGTCGCCTAAATGGAAGTGCCGGCCTTGTCTCAAGTACTTACACATCCACAACAGGTTAGTAAAACATCTCACAAATCAATAATTATCGGTGTCTGGAGCAGTCTTTGAGTGGTACAACAACAGCCCTCTGATTGGCCCATCTCTCAGCTGCTGTTGGGGACCGTAAACTGTGTCCATGAAGTGCCTCTGTCCCTACCACATACTTTTTCTCCTTATTTATTGGGTTAGTTAAGTAGCATTTCAATTTAAAAAAATTGTTAAGAAACAACTTCAAAGTATAAGCAAGAGGTTTCCCCAAACCATTAATTAGACAAATGTGTTTTTGCAGAGTCCTTGTGTCTTGAGGGCCATGACAAACACATTCCAAAGGGCAGATATAGATAAACTTCCTGTTTTTCCAAAACACAGACCTCAGCAATTTCAACAGAGATCACATCAGGAAGGACAGAGGATCAGGCTCTCCCCTTGTCCTCTTCCCTCCTGGCTTCTTGTTTAGATATACCAAGGCTGTTGCAGAGGCCTCTCAAGACCTACTAATTTAGCTACTTTGGGCAATATGCATGATATTTGATATTCCAATTATCATTAATAGTCCAGTTTTTTTTGTTGGTCCACCAAGATCTCCCCATACACTGTGACTGAGCATATAAGCCTCATTCTGTCACAGCCATTAAGGGGTTAAGGGACAAGAATAGATACCTCCCCAGCCTGGCTAATTTTTTTAATTAGTAACACTTGGGATTCACAGATTCCAAGGCCAGAAGGGACCATTGTGATCATTTAATCTGACCTTCTGTATAACACAGGCCATAGAACTTCCCCCGAATAATTATTAGACCATCTCTTTTTGGGAAAAAAAATCCAAACTTGACTTTAAAAATTTCCAGTGATGGAGAATCCACCATGGTCCTTGGTAAATTCTTGCACTGGTTAATAATTCACACCTTATTTCTGCCTTGAATTTGTCTAGCTTCAATTTCCAGCCATTAGACTGTTATACCTTTCTCTGCAACACTGAAGAGCCCATTAAAAAGCAGCTGCATGCCAGGCAGAGTGGGGTGGCTGTCAAATAAACTGAGGATTACCCTGCATAAGCAGCAAACTAAGGAATCTTCCCAAGAAGCTGGCCCAGAAACCCCTTGAGGACTGGGGTGAGACAGCTAAGGGATCAGTATCCCTTCCCATGTTCCAGAAGCTAGATGAAGAGTGTACTCCCAAGGGTTCTTATACCAGGCCCAGGAGAAAGCAGATGTAAGGGTGTGAGTGTCATAAATAGATAGCTAAGGGTTAATGTTTCTTTTACCTGTAAAGGGTTAACAAAGGGAACCAAACACCTGACCAGAGGACCAATCAGGAAACTGGATTTTT
>NC_133770.1:273910233-274149496 GCF_003597395.2 Chelonoidis abingdonii
GAAGAAGCTACAGGGGGAAGAGAGATAGAATCTTTCTGTTTCCTTGTCTTTGGGTTTGTCTCTTTGTGGACGAGAGGAGACCTGCTTCTTGGTATTGTGATGTAAAGAGATTGCATCAGTACTCTCAGGTTAGCCCAGAGAGGAAAGTCTGAGTGGGAGAGAAAGGGGGAAGGGAAGTGGAGTATTTCCCTTTGTTGTGAGACTCAGAGTCTCTGAGTCTTGGGATCCCTCCAAGGAAAGTTTGGGGGACCAGAGCGAGGCAGGCGCTGTAATTCCTGTCTGGTGGCAGGGAGATAAGATCCAAGCTGGTAATTATGCTTGGAGATTCACGCTAGGCACCCACATTTTGGACGCTAAGGTCCAGATTTGTGAAAGAGGCTTATGATAGTGAGGACAGTGGGAGCTGATCAGAAAAGTTAGGGGAGAAAGGTCTTGAAGGAAGAATATAGTGACAATTACCCTGTGGGCAGGTGAGAGGAACTGAATCCCTTTCACAGGGACATAAATAAGGTGGTATGGGCTGCTATGATTTCACTATATTAATGCAACCCTTGTCTACACCTCCATCTCTGCAGACCCACCCAGTATTGAGTGCTTGGTTCAGTGTTTGAGTTCGGGATATGGACGAGACCTGGCTGCCTGAAGTTCTGTCCAGATAAGATTGAGGTGATGCTTCTGGGATGAGAAGGTATGATGATAATTATATCTGCATCTTTTATTGAGTGTGTGTTCACTGTTTGTTAGAGTTTACAATCTAGGAGTATTATTGGGTTCTCAGCTACTATTAAATAATCATATAACAGCAATGTCCGGTAAGGGTTTTCTCCCTTTTCTCCCCAATAGTGTAATAAAAATAATTCTAGGAAATTCCATGTTTGCAAAGCATGATATGACTGAACAAATGTATTTAATTCAAAGTGTGTGACTCTTAAGTGCTTACACAAATTTTCTGGTGCCATTGTCAATATGTTTCCATTAACACTTGTCATACAGGATGGCACTCCTTTAGTATTTACATGTGGACATGCTTTTTGTTTAAATACTGAAGAGTAAACTGGAAAAATATTTCTGTAAAGGGTCTGGAAACAAATCCTTCTGGGACTTTATTTTCATTAAAACAGAACAGGCCTGATTCTGAGATGTTTCCCACACAACTTCCAGAAATCAACAGAAATTGTATATAAGGAACATCCCTTAGAATCAGACACATAACTAATGCTGATTCACAGAATAAAATATTACTTTTCCATTACAATTATTATTTTATCAATAAAACATAAGTAACTACTATTTGAAATATTTTAATGTACTAACTTCTGATATATATCATTACGAAAGGTGCCATGTTGAAAAAAAGTTCTCATTTAAACTGTTACATTTAATAAGAAAAATTAGCGCTGACTGAGCTGAAATTCTTAAATGTCACACTAAAAAGACTAAATACATTATTTTTTTCTGTTACAAGGAATAATTCTACCCTATCCAGTTTAGAGAGATAAAGGCATTGCTGTCCTCGCACCTGTAAAATACCAATCCACACAACCTTGTTGTCAGATGCATTTGTTCTAACTAACAGCAAAGAACTAAGGCTGTTCGGATGACCAAATTTATTTTCTTTTTAGAACTTTAAAGACGGTTATACCTGAGAGGTCTTCTTCGGCTATTCCTTGATGCGAGGATCATGTCTGCCAAAGGGGTTCACTGGTGGGTTTTTACGTGGCTGAGGAGCCTAATTTGTGCCCTGAAGAAGCAACAGGTGTAATCTTGGAGAAGACATAGTTGTTGGCTGGACTGCTGTGCCCTTTCTTTCCTCCTTGGTCACTTTTCTGTCTCATGAGGACATCTGTTCTCCTCAAAGTGAGCTGTGACTTGGTGTATGGTGTGGTGCCACTGTGTTCTGTTCCATGCTGAGTCCTCCCCGTTTGTTGGGTTAATGCCTCTCTTTTTAAGATTGTAGATGAGGGGACTCACCCCTGCAGCACCTCCTGCTGGTGACTCCTGGGAATTAGCTTGGTTCCAGCTCTAGAGCACCCTCTGCAGGTAGGTGATCCACCTGTCCTCTGGCCCCATGTCCCTCCCTGGACCCGGTGCCCTTTTACATGGGGTGTTGTGCCCTGGCAGGAGCCCCTTTCTCTCAGAGTCTCCCCTCCCCAGGGAACCCCAACCCTCTATCCCCACCTTGCCTCAGTATATGGCTACTGCCAGTCATTGTCTAGCCCCACACCCTGGGGCAGACTGCAGTATCAGCCTACTCATCACTGGCAAGGAGGGTTTGGACCTGCTGCCTTGGCCTACCCCTGGGCTGCCCTCTGCAACCCCCATACCTTTTAGCCCAATGCTAGGCCGCAGCTAGAACTCCCCAGCTCCTCTGCCTTTCCCCAGCCCTGCTTCACTCAGGTACCTTATGTCCAGCTCCTTGTCGCCAGGCCCATCTCCCTCTACAAACAGAGAGAGATTCTTCTGGGCTTCTGGCTCACAGCCTCTTATAGGGGCCAGCTGGGCCTGATTGGAGCATGGCCACAGCTGAGCCTACTTTCTGCAATCATCCCAGGCTTGTTGCCCCAGCCTAAAGGCTGCTTTCTCCAGCCACAGCCCCTTCCCAGGGCTGTTTTTCACCCCTTCAGGGCAGGAGCAGGGGTCCACCCTGCTACAAAGATGTATTTCAGAATGTCTTCGAAGCACTTCTGCTGCCCTCTGCAAGCCCTTCTTTCCTGACTTAACTGAGAGAAAAAGCACTTGCTTTGGGAAGCAAGTGTCAGGCATACATACAATGGCCAGCCCAGCTGAATTGGTGTTTCATGACTTGCGCTTCTATACTGCTGATGTTGGCTCAAGAGAGAATGATGATATTAGTGTATCTGTCTTCCCAGCTGATCCTGAGAATATCCCTGAGGCAGTGCTGCTGGAATCACTCCAGCTGCTTGAGATGTCATCTATAGGTTACTATAGTCCAGGACTGTCCCTAGGGGGATGTAGGGCCTGGAAAAAATCAGCTGCCCCCAGCTTGGGGCCCCAGCTATGCATCAGCAGGTGGGCCGGTGGGGTGGATCTGACCTGGTGCAAGGCAGCAGCTGGGACCTCACATATGTGGGGCGGCAGCCGGGACCCCAGGCACAGGATGGCAACAAAGCACCATTGTGCAGGGTGGCAGCCAGGACCTTGGTCATGCAGGGCTGCAGTCAAGACCCCAGGCACGGGTTGGCAGCAGAGCCCTGGGCATGTGAGGTGGCAGCTGAGACCCCACGTGCAGGATGGCAGCAGAACCCTGGGCACGGAAGGCAGCAGCTGAGACCCCAGGTGCAGGGTGAAAGCCAAGATGCTGGTCGCGGGGCAGAAGCTGAGACCACAGGCACACAGGCCTGCAGCAGAGTCCTGGGTGCGGGGCTGGCAACTGGGAGCCCAGGGTTGCTGCAGCACCCCCCACATCCCTAGTTCCTGTGCCTATGTTTTCTGGGATGCACCACCTCAGCCAATCACATCAGCCCATGGGGACCCCCAAAGCATGGGATCTGGAGCGATCACCCCAATTCTCCCTACCCAAGGGACAGCTCTGCCCCAGTCTCACACTCACAGAAAAGGGTGAGGATGACAACTGCCTTGTAAACTAAAATCTTGGTTCCTATTTGCAGATCCCTAACATTGAAGACTCATTTGAGTAGTCTTCCAGAAGATGTGCTGGCACAGCAGATCCTTTATTCAATTTCTGTGTCAATGCTGGCTGTTTGGGAGAGGTGGCTGCCAAGATATGGGAAATGGTCCACATTTTCCAGGGGTTCTCTGCTGATGGTGACTTTTGGAGCACGAAGAGTAGTTTGTGCAGGTGAGGGCTGGTAGAGTACCTTGGTTTTCCTCATGTTGAGAGAGAGAGAGAGAGAGAGACCCAGGGTGTGATAGGCATCTGCAAAAAGGTTTAGTGTACTTTGCAGGTTGGCCTTTGTGTGTGCGAGAATGATGCAGTCATCTGCATACAGTGATGCAGATTCTCATGATCTTAGATTTTGTTTGGAGACAGCAGAGATTGAGGAGTTGACCATCCATATGATGATCATGATTCCATCAGGAAGGTAATCACAGATGAGAATCAGGATCACGGCAAGGTAAATGGAGAAGAGTGTTAGCGAAATGACACACCCTGATTGGCATCAGTGCAAATGATGAATAGTTTGGTCTCTGAGCCATTGCACAGAATGGTGGCAGTCATCCCATCAAGGAGTAATCTAATGATGCAAATTAATTTCTGGATCCTACTAAACCGCCTTCTCCCCCTTGCTGAGGAACTCCTCCCCGAATCACAGTGTGGCTTCAGGCCATTCCAGGCACAACTGACAAGAGCTTCGTGGCACAATAGATTCAGGAGAAGTGCAGAGAGCAACACCAGGAACTGTTCACAGCATTCATCGACCTAACCAAAGCCGTCAACTCTATCAATTGTGATGCCTTGTGAAAGGTCCTGTATAAGTTCGGCTGTCCACCTAAGAGGTACAGTTATAGCATAGCAGTTACAATTAAATGTGTACATTTTGACATGTTTGAGACTCCATTCCTATTTCACAGCTCCTGCTAGTACTGTTTTTTTTAATTTCTGTCACACTTCTTAAAATTGTATTTCGGTCCTAGTGGTGAAGAATACCAATCCCTGTATTGAAGCAATCAACATAAAGAGAATATTTCATCAGTAGGGAAACGTCACAAATCTCCCAGATTTGATGCTTGCTGTGCAGTCCTTTTCCATCCCAAACTAACATGGAAAGGGAGTAGCAGCTGTTCTCCACCTCATGCATAAACCTATAATGTGGATAACCCATGCACTGGAATAAGTAGGTGGGTTATGTCTCACTCACTCCCTTGTGCAAGCACATAAAGTGGCTCATGACTGAGCTCTTGGTTTCTAAATGCTGGTTGCTATGTTTGTTTGCCTTTTAGTTTACTCAAAAAGTTCATTTTTACATTTATTTTTTTAGGATTTTTTTGATCCCTGGCAAAAATTGATTCAGTACTACATTTTTCCAAGGAAGCTTGACAAGAAGCACTCTACTCTAGTAACCAATGCCAAGTCATATCCATTCCTGGGTCCATGGCTACAATAAAAAGTAAGCTTTGGCAATCTGACATGTAAAAGTTAAAATACTCAGAGAGGAAATTCTTCTCTTAGACCTTTATCAGTACAAGCTGGCAAGGGCTTGAAATCCTAATGAGAAAATAGTATTTAAAAGTGATGAAGCTCTTGAGTTTCCGTTGTTTACTTTAAAAAGGTTGCATTCTGGATTGTGTTTGTCTCCAGTTCCCAGTTTTAACAAGAATTGCCATGCCAGTGTCAGAGCATTATCACCATTAAAAATATAGACTTCAAAAGCAGGCTTTTTATAGAGGAAGATTCTCAGTTCTTATAGCTTTGTAGAAATATGGAGAGGAACTCAAATGTGCTTCAGGTCCCATGCAGAAAGGAATGGACAGAGTACAACAGAGAGGAAAATATGTGTTTTCTGAACAAAGGCTAACACATCCATGCTGATAGAAGCTATAGCAAAATTGAATCCATACACATGAACGCTAGAAACTAAATCTGGTCACCTGGATAACATAAGCTCCCAGTGTAATGCTGTGGCCAAGAGGGCTAATGCAATTATTGAACGCATAAACATGGGAATCTCGAGTAGAAGCAGACCGGTTACGTGGCCTCTATATTTGGGACTAATGCAATACTGTGTTCAGGTCTGGTGTACAAAATTCAAGACAGATTTTCATAAATTGGAGGGGATTCAGAGAAGAGCTAAGAGAATGAGCAAGGAATTAGAAAACATGCCTTATAGACTCAGAGCTCAACCTTTTTAGCTTAACAAAGAGAAGGCTAAGGGGTGACTTGATTATACTCTATAAGAACAAATATTTAATTATGGACTCTCTAATCTACCAGAGAAATGTATAACACACCCAATGCATAGAAGTTGGAGCTAAGCAAACTCAAACTGGAAATAAGGCATGCATTTTTAACGATGGTCATAATTAACCATTGGAAAAACTTACCAAGAGTTATATGGAGAAAGTGAATAAGGAAGTGTTACTTACCCCTTCACATAACATAAGAAGTAGAGGTCACCAATGCAATTAATAAGGGTCCGGACCCGAAAAGGTTGGGTTCGGTAAAGTTCTTTTTGATCCAGTGAGGAAAAACCCGCGAGACCAGACAAACTGGTAAACTTAAACAATAAGTGATCTTTATTGACTGGGATAAAAACACAACTGGGGCTGGGGAGGAGCACTTTTACCAACTAACAGAAACAAACTATTTATATGCAGAAACACACAACTGAATACTTCATAGCCAACTAACAGCACTATGAATATGAGAAAACTGTACACAATCCTAGGATAAACTATTTACATCTATTAACACCAAATCAATCTTTTGAAATAAATGAATACACAATTAAATAATTATGCGCGCACTTATACCAAACATTCTTATTACAGACATTAAATTGAACTTAAATAGCATCTTTTAATAAATAAGATTTGGACCATATACATAGAACTTTATGCACAAGACCACACAGAACTTTTATCACAAACAGCAGTACAGTATGGTAGGTATACCCATAAGGGCAAAAGACAACAGGGAGAAGTTAGGCGAGCCCAACAGTTACGCACAAACAGTTAGCACACAATAACCATATTCTTAGATGCAGCTGACCAGCGAGCAGACACCAGACACATATCGGATCCGGGAAATACAATATGGGGGGGCAATCCGTAACAATCGTAGAAAAAATACCGTTGCTAAATCATAAATCCATGGGTAGAACCCAGAAATAATAATCTCATGGGGGAACAACAAGAAAATAAAATAAAGTAGCATGGGCAGCACAGTCCCAAGACTAATAAAACACACATCCGAGCGCCGGCTATAACCTGGGAGCCCCAACTGAAGGTTGATCAGGTCCTTCAGTCAGTTAACGGGACACTCCCAACGACCTGCTGAGGCATAGTTTATTCCGGACTGGTTACACACTATGGCACAATGGTTGTCCCTAGCTCCCCACCCTCCAGGTTTCGAGCTGTTTGCCCCTACGTGGGCAGATTTGCACGACAAATCGGAAGCTGCTAGAGCTGCACACAGCACACTAGCACAAGTTTGCACACAACAACCCTAATCTGACCCTTTGAACTGTCTTACCATTGGTCAGACTGGGCCCTTGCACAAGGCACTTAGGTGGTATGCAACACGGCACTACCTGACCCCTGGTGCTGGCAGAAGAGCAGGAGACTGCACACGGCCCTAGCCTAACCTTTAGGTGACCAGGCAAAAAAGAGCGGGAATCTGCACACTGCCCTTTAAGGGTTGCACACAGCACTATGATGCTGCATACAGTACCATGTGATCCCAAGATGGCCGACAATTGCCATACAGACGCCATCTTAGGTCCGTCTGGCGCCATCTTAGGTCAGAGGCCGTGGGTGCCGACAATAAGCAGCTGTTTAAAACAAACAAAAAGAAGTGCTCACACAAACACCAGTCAAACTGTGGAAATTGTGGCAGGGGATGTTCTGTGAGGCCAAAGTATAAATAGGTTCAAAAAAGAGTTAGATAAATTCCTGTGAGGATCAGTCCATTGATGATCCACGATTGATCAGGATGAAACCCCGTGCTCCAGGTGTCCCTAAACCTCCTACTTCAGAAGCAGGACTGGATGCCAGGAGATGGAACATTCAGTAATGTCCTGTTCTCTTCATTTCCTCTGAATCATCTGGCACTAGTCACTGCCAGAAGAAAGGATACTGGGCTAGATGAACCATTGGTCTGACTCAGTATAAGCTTTTATTTTTTATGTGGTAGACTCTCCAGTGACAATTTTTTAAATCAAGATTTGATTTGAGTTTTATTTTTTTCAATATATGCTCTAGGAATTTTTTCAGAAGTTTCTATTGTCCATGTTATACAGGAGATGATTGCAATGTTCCCTTCTGACCTTAAAATCTATAAAACAAATATCAGAGGGTAGCCGTGTTAGTCTGGATCTGTAAAAGCAGCAGAGAATCCTGTGGCACCTTATAGACTAACAGACGTTTTGGAGCATGAGCTTTCGTGGGTGAATACCCACTTCGTCAGACGCAGGTTTGTTATATGTAGGCTTGTTCTGTATTGTAGATCCAAATTGTGGTGTTATAGTCATCAAACATAAGATCATGCAACTGGATTAGTGAATTACAGAACAGAAAATTTTCGTTCTATTTTATAATGATGTTATAGTTAACTTGTGAAAGGATGTAATATTCTTGGTGAGAGGTGATAGATTTTCAAAGTTGAGTGCCTGAAGTTAGGCTCCTAAATTAATATTTAGGCACCTAAGTAAGGCCTTATCCTGCACCATTAAAGTCAATGAGAGTTTTGCCACTGATTTCAATGAGCCTAGGATTAAGTACTGTCATAAACAGATAGTTAAGGGTTAATGCTTCTTTAACCTGTAAAGGGTTAAGAAGTCCACCTAGCCTAGCTGACACCTGACCAGAGGAACCAATGGGGGAACAAAATGTTTCAAAAGGAAGGAGGGAAGTTTTCCTTTGTTTAGTCAGTTTCAGTTTCAGCCGGAGTGAAAAAGATCAAGGAACCAACCTCTTATCAGAGTAATAAGTTTTAGAAGGGAATAAATAGGTTTATGTTTATTTCTTTGTAATCTGTCTTGTGCAATTAGAGGAAGAATCAAATTGGGTATTTGGGTATTTTTTATGTAACTAAGTTTTTGTGTAACTACGTTTTTGCCCAGGGGAACATCCTCTGTGTTTTGAATCTGTTGTCTGTGAGAGTAGCTGATATGTTAATCTTTCCCAGAGGGTTTTCTTTTACCTTTCTTTTCTTTAATTAAAAGCCTTTTTCTTAATACCTGATTGATTTTTTTCCTTGTTTTTAGATCTGGATCCAACAGGAGTTGGTGGGAGAAAGGAGAGGGGATGGTTAATTTCTCCTTGTTTTAAGATCCAAGGGGTTTGGATCTGTGTTCACCAGGAAATTGGTGAAGTCTCTCAAGGCTACCTAGGGAGGGGAAGGTTTTGGGGGGAAAGAGGGTGTTCCAGACACTGAGAAATCTGGATGGTGGCAGCAATATCAGATCTAAGCAGGTAGTTCAGCATAGAGCTTCTCATGCAGGTCCCCCACAGCTGTACCCTAAAGTTCAGAGTGGGGAAGGAACCTTGACAAGTACTAATTAGCCTGGTTTTCCAAAGCTGGGTACTCAGCATTTTCAAAACTCAAGCCACTTATTTAGGCACATAAATTTTTGATTTAAGAGCCTAATTTTAGGTACCAAGTTTTTGAAAATCTTGGTCTTTATGCTTGATATTGGAGAATATTAAATCTAATTTGTGGCTCCATCTCTAAGTTCTTGTTAGAGCTGGGTGGAAAATGTTTTTCCCCACATGGGGAAATGTTGATATTTGATAAAAGAAAAACTGAAAACAAAATTTATTGAAAATGTTTAGGTTTTGTACAAAAATCAGAATTCTCTGTGGAAAGCAGATGCTTTCTGTTAAAAAGAATAAAATAAATGTGTTTTGCTGAACACCCAATTTTCTGTCACAAATTAGTTTTGATGGAAAATTGAGCAGCCTTAGTTCTTATATGTTGTCCATCAATGAGTCCTCTAAATTCCTGATGAATATATCCATCATTAACACCTTATCTTATAGCATCTCCAATTTCTCTTGCACTGCAGATGTGGGATTCTTTGTGCTGGAAATTCAAATAAGTTAGTATGTATTTACAAAATAAGTAAAGGTTTTACTGCAGATAAATGAATTGTTTAATGGATCAGAAATGCTGTCAAGTTTAAAGGGAAGGAAACCTTTGTAGTATTTGGCTATGATTATTCACTGTCATATTTTAAATGTTCCCAGAGTATGATTTTCATATATGGTTTATTAAGTTTAGAATTTATATATAAGCAAGACACACAAATAGTAATAAATAAATTCAACAATAGATATTCATTTTCACTGACAGCTGAAATTGGATATGAATTAAAATTAAATATCTGATGGATTCCTTTAAATAAAGTTCACCGCATAGCACGCAGGTAGCAACTGCAGAAATGGAGTTGGCTGGCTGTTTCTTTGTTATCTTTCCAGGTTTAGCAAATATTCAACAAACCTGTGCAAAAGGGAAGAACTTAAGGAAAAAAATCAACAATGATAATAATTTCTCTTCCAGAATGCCTTACAAGTGAAGGTCTCAAAGCTCCATGTAAACACAAATATGCATTAAGCATCAAAGCAAACCTGTGATGTGTGAAACTCATAGAAGATCAAAAATCCAATTTGTTCCACAAGAAGGGAATTTGTTTCCAGAAAGTTCAGGGTTGGAAATCCCATGCAGGACAGGTATAATGTTAAGATAGTATAATTATTATAAGTATTATTATTCCTCCTTTCTATGGGGGAAACTGAGGCATGGAGACGTTTAGTCACTGTCCCAATACCACAAAGAAAGTCTGTTACAAAACTGGAAACAGTTATATTGAAATTTCACCATGAATCCCTGTTCTGTTTAAAATATGGACAGACTATACTTATAGTAAGATACAGTTGCAAAGTGCAGGTAGACTATGGTGATGGAGACCATATAAATACCCAGAGAACTGGACAGATAGATAGATGTGCAGATGCTTGCATTTTTTCAAGCATGATGTAGCTCCCAGTGTAATATTGTGGCAAAAATTACACTAACAATGAGACAAAGGGTAAAACTGATATTTCTGTTCATATTGTAGCATAAATTGAGAATTATGCATCATGCTGAAAAAGGGAAAATTATATGGCCATTTGCATGACTATAAAATCATATTTTACCCAGGCTCTCTTATGCCTATGATACATAGCACACACAAGCATTTTTTACAGCTTTATAAAAGTTCAAGTAGCATGATTTAAATTGTCGGGCTTGATCCTCTGAGGTGCAGTAGGAGCTCAGGGCATTCAGACAGCAGGCTTGTGGACACAGTGAAAGATGACAGATAGCTAAAAACTCTCTGTAATTAAATATTTTGAAGCATATTGAAAGTTTTTATTTGAAATCCTTATGGGCCCTGAGAAGTAGAGAATAGCATTAGTTTAGTAGTTGTCATTTAGTGCACTCTGGCCACACATCCTTAGAACACTCCTCTGATTCACACTGGAGGTAGGCCACAGGACACTAGCACTTTAAAAATAATTGTGAAGA
Organism: Chelonoidis abingdonii; assembly: GCF_003597395.2. Taxonomy (NCBI): domain Eukaryota; kingdom Metazoa; phylum Chordata; order Testudines; family Testudinidae; genus Chelonoidis; species Chelonoidis abingdonii. The sequence continues at coordinate 273,921,443 of NC_133770.1, forward strand.
TGTTGCGGCATGGGCTGAAACTCAGGCTCTGGGTGGAGAGAACTTGAGAGCCCAAGCTTCAGCCCAATTTGCAACGTCTACACAGCTATTTTTAGAGCACTAGTGTGAGCCCAGCTAGCATGAATCTATTGACTCAAGCTGAGAGACTCGTTGCCACATGCAGTGTAGATATACCATTAAGGGTCCCTTCAGGCTGCCCAAGCAGTGTGGCTGGGCATTATTTAAACTGAGAATTGGGCCCTTTATAATAATAATAATTTTACATGGAATGTTCCAACTTATCTAATTAAATGGTCTCTTTTCAACTTCTGATACAGTTCTTCAAGGTCTGGTATCAAAACAAATGTTTAACACAAATTGTTGCGTGGAATGACTCCTTAGTCACACTAATGATATGTAATTAAAACACATCGCAAGAACCATCATGATCTAAGGTTGCAGCTAGAAATACATCATTTTAGAGATGGCTTTCTATGATGTATAGCAGCAAAAAACCATCAGAGCAACTCACATGCTGTAGGAGATCTTCAGCAGTGGATGTTTTCAACATTTATTTCTTTTAAAGAAAATCAATTCAGGTGATCGACAAGGTAAGACTAACTTTACTGAACTGACCAACTCCATACAACTTTCAAAGCACATATAAATAGTCCTATTCAAGACCAAAGGCCAGCTGCTCGTCTCTTTCCAGCTGTGGGCAGCTATAGATCAAAAGGTATTCTGCATCAGGAATTCATCAGGATGTTATGGTTGGAAAAGTTGGTGGAGAAAATAAATCTATATGGAAACTTAAAGTGACTCTGATGACTTCTTTCAGTCATGGGTGGACATCAGCAAAGATTGAGGTGGGACATGGTACGTGACTCAATCTCCATCTTCCAACTTCCAGCTCTAAGATATGGCATTCATAGATTGCATATTTCAAAATGTGGATCTTCTTTATAAAAGGTTTGATTCTGTTCAGGGTTTTTATTCCTACTGTGAATAAAAATCTGGAGACTGATAGGCAAGATTGAGTCAGAATGGCTGAAGGATAATAAATAAATGGCAGAATGAATATTTTGAAAAATAGAACTCAAATGTGCATTTTTTTAGACTGTGAAAGTTAAGTTTGGTCATAGTTTATACTATATAAGAATAAAAGGACTGTGTCTCCTGTTACTTAAAGAGATATACAACTATTGAAATTTTATTATTATTACAATTAATTGCAATAGTTTTATACCTCTTTGTGATGGGGCAGAGTGGCCCCACACTGGTACCGCAGGGGTTAACCCTTCTTTCTTAGCAGAGGAAGCCACGCCCCAGAAGCTCTGCTGGGCATGCTCCAACTGGAGAACAGGTATAAAAGTCTGCAGAGCAGCTCAGTCTGGGCTGACCACCAGAGTAGAAGGAGGCATGCTGTTAGCTCCTGAGGAGGGAGAGCCTGCACACCAGGATCTGGAGGCCTGCCAAGCCAGGACACTCCCTGACAGAGGACGTCACAGGAGGAGAACAGACCGGAGGACCCTCCACAGCAGAGAACCTGGCATTTATGGTAGGAAGTGACCCAGGGGAACTTTAGAGGCAAAAGGCATGAGAGCCGCATAGACGCTAGGCTTGTTGCGGTGGGATCCCTCCCAAGAGAGTGGCAAGGGGAGCTTGCCACTACCAGGGCCCTGGGTTGGGACCGAGTGGAGAGGGCAAGCCTGGGTACCCCTACCACCATGAGGAATCCTAGGGACTCTGCTGCTAGGCTGCGCTACCCTACTTGTGAGGGGGTTTGCATGGACTCTGGCCATTAGGCTGCACTGCTCCCATGTGGGGGGAGCGAGTTGTATGGACTCCGGCCAGTAGGCTGTGCTACCCCGCTTGAGAGGGGGATTGTATGGACTCTAGCCACTAGGCAGCACTACCCCGATTGTGAGGGGGATTGCATGGACTCTGGCCATTAGCCTGCACTGCTCCCACGTGGGGCGAGCAAGTTGTGTGGACGCTGGCAGCTAGGCTGTGCTACCCCATTTGTGAGAGGGACTGTATGGCTCCGGCCACTAGGCCACACTACCCCATTTGCGAGGGGGATTATGTGGATTCTGGCCAGTAGGCCACCCTGCTCCCATGTGGGGGAGCGAATTGCATGGACTCTGGCTGCTAGGCTGCACTATCCCACCAGACATAGGTGATTGTGTGGAAGATATTAAAGGAACTGGCGCATGAAATTGCGAGCCCATTAGCGAGAATTTTTAAGCAATCGGTAAACTCGGGGGTTGTACCGTATGACTGGAGAATTGCTAACGTAGTTCCTATTTTTAAGAAGGGAAAAAAAGTGATCCGGGTAACTATAGGCCTGTTAGCTTGACGTCTGTAGTATGTAAGGTCTTGGAAAAAATTTTGAAGGAGAAAGTAGTTAAGGACATTGAGGTCAATGGTAATTGGAACGAACTGCAACATGGATTTACTAAAGGTAGATCGTGCCAAACCAACCTGATCTCCTTCTTTGAGAAGGTGACGGATTACTTAGACAAAGGAAATGCGGTAGATCTAGTTTACCTCGATTTCAGTAAGGCGTTTGACACGGTTCCGCATGGGGAACTGTTAGTGAAACTGGAAAAGATTGGGGAATGGAGTACATAGACAAGTTGAAGGTTCAATAAGGAACTGTTAAAGGGGAGACTCCAGCGGGTCGTACTGAAGGGCTGAACTGTCAGGCTGGAAGGAGGTGTACTAGTGGATCCCTTACTAAGAAGTAGTATCAAAAACTACAGACATACAAAATGAAAAAGACGGTTTTGGACCGATCTATTGTTAACCTATTACTACCTTTGGCACAAAGAGCCGAGCATGTGCTAAAAAGTTTGTGAGGATTGACATGAATGGGGGGTATTGCTAACACAGAGAAGACCGGATACTATACAGAAGATCTGGGACCACCTTGTTAAACTGGAAGTAATAGTAATAGGATGAAATATAATAGTGAAAAGTGCAAGGTCATGCACTTAGGGATTAATAATAAGATTTTTAGATATACATGGGGAGTGCAATCCAGTTGGAAAGCAACAGAGGAGGAGAAGGACCTTGGCGTATTGTTGTAGCAGGATGACAGACCGCCAATGCTGATATGGCCGTTAAAAAAGAAATGCCGGTTTTAGGATGCATCGGGGCAGGGTATTTCCAGCAAGGACAAGGAGGTGTTAGTACCGTTATATAAGGCGGCTGGTGAGAACCCACCTGGAATTTGTGTGCTGTTCTGGTGTGTCCATGTTTAAGAAGGATGGAATTCAAACTGGAACAGTTTCAGAGACGGGCTACTAGGATGATTCGAGGAATGGAAAACCTGCCTTATGAAAGAGACTCAAAGAGCCTTGGCTTGTTTAGCCTGGCCAAAAGAAGGCTCCGGGGGGATATGCTTGCTCTATATAAAATATATCAGGGGATTAACATTTAGGGAGGGAGAGGAATTATTTAAGGTTTAGTACTAATGTAGCCACAAGGACAAATGGGTACAAAGATATTAGGAAGTTATAGACTTGAAATTAGACGAAAGGTGTCTAACCCATTAGGGAGTGAAGTTCTGGAACAGCCTCCGAGGAAAGTAGTGGGGCAAAAAGACTTATCTGCTTTAAGACTAAGCTTGATAAGTATATGAGGGATGATATGATGGCGATAGTTAATTTTGGGCAATTGATCTTGGATTATCAGCAGATAAGTCGGCTCAATGGTTGTGAGGGATGTTGGAGCGGATTGGAACTGAAGTTACTGCAGAGAATTTCTTTTCTTGAGTGCTGGCTGGGAAGTCTTGCCCACTGCTCAGGTTTAGCTGATCGCCATATTTGGGGTAGGCGAAGGAATTTTCCTCCAGGATGGATTGGCAGAGGCCCTGGAGGTTTTCGCCTTCCTCTGCAAATGGGGGCGTGGGTCGCTTTGCTGGTGGCATTCTCTGCAGCTTGAGGTTCTTCAAACCACAATTCTGAGGACTTCAATAACTCAGTCATGGGTTAGGGGTTGTTATAAAAGTGGATGGGTAGGGTTCTGTGGCCTGCCTTGTGCAGGAGGTCAGACTAGATGATCATATTGGTCCCTTCTGACCTATGAGTCTGAGTCTATAAGGCCAGTGGGCTGCAACCAGCCACCCACAAAGAGGTGGGCACAGGAACTTGAGTGGCGAGGCCCCGACACTTCATCCTACCCCTGCCACAAAGGGGCGATGCAGTGCCAGGCCCACAACACGCTTTAACAGGAGAATCAGGCCTATTGTAATAACAATAATACATTTGGTTTATACATTTGATCAGGGTGATGGTGAGCATGACTTGTTCTTCCTTATTGTCTTTTTTCTTTAGTCATCAGGGCTGGCTCTAGGATTTTTGCCACCCCAAGCAAAGGAAAGAAAGAAACCTCCTGGAATGCTGCCCTAAACATGTGCTTGGTTTGCTGGTGCCTAGAGCCAGTCCTGTTAGTCATGTTTATTTTTACAGGGGACAGGGTGAGGAGGAATGTCATACAGGAAGGGGGCAAGTAAAAAGAGCAAGGGAGTGAGGAAAGAAAGAAGACAATGGACATTAAGAAAAATGGGCAGAAGGGCAGTTGGGAATAGAAGGGCGGGAAGAATGGAGGAGAACAAAGAGGGTAAGAATAATGGAGCTGGCAGCAGAGAGGAGGATGTCCAAGACAGTCCACTGATATCCTTAATGGCCAGGATCTATGAAGGTGGTGGGAGAAAAAGGAACTGTTTTTGCTGGTACTACTCCCCACAACTCCTGTGGAAGTCCAGGCTGCTTATAGTAGTTAGTTACACCTTGGCAAATTATACTTTGAGACCTTTAGTGTGGTAAGGAAATTAGGCCGTAGGGACCTGATGTCCCTTGACTGGACTGTTAGAGTCTTGTGCATGGGAGGGGGCCCCAGCTGGACATTTTCTTTCCCTGGTGTTGCTCCTGGCTGTTGCTGGGGTTGTCCCTGCACGCTTGCTGCTTCCGGCTTCTACGCTGTAGGTTCTGCTCTGCTTCCCCCAGCACGGGGTGAAGAGACTCAGGCCCCATACACATTTGCATTTATAGTATGGGCAGTGTAGACTTTAGTGACCTTAGATGTGTTTGGTTTAGCAAATCATGTGATATGTAAGTGCACTGGAGTCACTTAGCAAACTTAACTGGTACATGGAACAAAGTGTTTTTTGCTTTATTTTTTAAAATGTTTTGAATAACTAACTAAGTACATCTCTAATAACATCTGATGAGGTGGAGTTGGGAGCTGGATTCAAAGTTTATAGGATTTCATTTTTCTCCTACTGATACGTATAGTGATGATCTGAGAGTCTTACATGATATTTAGTATGTCTCAGTATGTTCGACTGTGCACTATATTCTAATTTTATTTAACTGGGATTGTGCAACGTGAGATTTCCTGCTTAATTATACAATTAGGTACAACTGTTAGAGATGTATTCCATTTAGATAATATTCGTACTTTCACTCTGTGTAAGTCACTCATATATCCATATCTCGAGTATTGGTTTTCAGTTCCTTGTCAGGACATGAGGTCCGCGACAGTTCCACTCTCTCCCAGGCCATGCCCTCTGCCCCACCACTCATCTTTTGGTGCGCATGCGTCCAGCCTACAAAGAGCCACCCAGGTTATGTCTACACTGAAATTAGACACCTGGCCAGCTAATTTGGGCTCGCAGGTCTTGGGCTAAGGGGCTGTTTAATTACGATGCAGACATTCCAGCTTGGGCTGCAGTTCGAACTCTGGGACCCTCCCACTTCAGAGATTCCTAGAGCCCGGGTTCCAGCCTGTGCCCAAATGTCTACACTGCAATTAAATAGCTCCTTAGCCCAAGTCCCATGAGTCTGAGTCAGCTGGCATGGGCTAGCCGTGGTTTTGTAACTGCAGTGTATACATACTTTCAGAGACTTCTGTAAGGGAAAGCAGGGGGAGTACAGCTCCCTCTTCTCCGCTAACACCAGAGGGAAAGTTCCCTCTCTTCTTGACTTGGGAAGGCACTGCTCTTTGGCTGCTCTCTGTCCTCCTTGGCTGGTGCAGTGAGAGCTCCCCCTCCTGTTTCCATCTATTTCAACCACTGCAGTCAGCCTGTTTGAAAATTCCATGCCTGCACATCTGTGCCTGAGACTCCATGCAAACAAAAAGCTCAGTGCCCATTTGAACTTGTGAAAATTTGACCCTTGAGGTGAACTAATTCAATAGCCAAGTTGTGCAGTACTTAGCCTGGCTCACATTCTTCTATTGCCTTCAGCTAGATTTTCTTACAGAGCCTTTTGTAAATAAATTTAAAACAAAAGAAACATTAACTTCACTTTTTCTTGAAATATGTCTTAAATCATTCTTTCTAATTCCAAAGAAGCTTCACCTTCACCAGTTAATTTTAGTTCTTAAAATATGAGTTATCTATTCTAAGATTATTTTCAGCTTATAACACTTCTGATCAGAAATATCACCCAGCTAGCTATATACTGAAAAAAGTTAAGGCACAGGAATATTGTCAGTCATAACATTCATATCAAAGATCACATTAATTCTGTAGAAGACCTACAGTAATTATAGGCAGATATGGTAATATCACCTATCATCAATTTTGTCTCTCACTTCCTGTTATAAAGCCCCATTTTTACGTTTTTATGTCATTAACAATTTAGGCTGAAATTTTCCATGCTGGGTGTCTGTCGCAGGCTGACTTTTTTTAATTTCAGTCAAAGTGGTGAGCTGGTTCCAAGAACAATGCTAAGTAAAAATATTGTAAGGAAGTAGGCAGTCTGGCCTAGTGATCACAGCTGGGCTGAGGTTCACTTATCATGGACAGTAGTCGGCGAGCAGCGGTTGGAGAAATCACTAAACAGACTGAGGCTGGAGACCAGAGGTAGCACCAGGCTGGAACTGAGAAGCAGGAATCCGGATCAGAGTCAGGCCAGAACTGGAGACTGGGAATAGTACCAGGCTAGAGTCAGATTTGGATGGGAGACCAGAGATCAGGAGACAAGGTGAGATCTGGAGTCACAGCAGGCCCAAAGTTGTCTGGGCACTCTCCAGGGTTAAATAGAGTGGTCAGCCAATCCAAGGCTGCAGGGAACTCTGGCTACCTTGAGCAGTACTTCCTGAAGTTTCTATTCTCCACATCGCTCCCTGGCTACAGCTCTGCATGGCCTCCCAGTGGCCCTGTTGGAATGTCCACTATCCTAGGCTTGACAGAACAGGGGTCTATGCCTGGCATCCTTACAAATATGTTGTTTGCCCATGTTAAAAAAAATTGGAAACCCTTTCTTTGAACAGCTCTAATGCCCCCTGCTTTGAAGCAGGGATTTAATTTGTTGTCCCCTGTGTCAGAGATCCATCTTTTGCCATTCCTGTGAAAATCCACCCAAACTTGGCAATGTTATAAGACTTTGAAAAGTCACAGTTCGTGCTTGCTCATAGAGGTTATCGTCTAAAACGTCTGAAGATTACATCCTCACTGAGCATGTGCCATGCCATGCCATCGCTTCATAGCTCTTTGTGCTGGTCATACTGTGCAGGCACCATCCCCACACAGTGACTGAGGGTATCCCAGTGGAGGGATAGAGCATTCCCTGTAATGGCTGTTCCAGGCCAGGATATGGCCAGGCACTGGAACTGAGAAGTGGGATCCTGTCACTCTTGTGCTCTCATGAGCTACCTGCTGGCACCCCCAGGCAATTTGGAAAAGGAAGCCCTGTGATTCGAATAGAGAGGACTAATGCCAGATTGGGGGTGCGGGGGAAGTAAATTGGGAAAAGGTTTCTGGAGATACTGGAGCTGGAGGGAGGGAAAGAGACTGGGAGGGGAAGGTAGGTTGGGACTGGAAGCTGAGGATGGGGATAGAGAAGCTGGAACAGGCAGCTGGAGAGGGAAGCGAGATGTGGACCGTGAGTCAGTTGACTCGAGAGGGGGTTAAACACAGATCAGATGAGGAGCTGAGTATTGGCTGTGCAAGGAGACTGGCACTAGGAACCAGTGTGCATGTAGTGGGAGGAAGTGAGGGCAGGTGAGAAGATAGACCCTGAAAAGGAGATGGCGTATGTGATGAAAACTGGGACTAGCTGGGCAATGAGATTTGGACAAGGATCCAGGGAAGAGTTTGGAAGAGGAATGAGATCAGACATTGCCTCCCTATACTCCAGAATTTTTTAATTCAAAAAACTGGAAAATTACTGGAGCATGGAACTCTTTAAACTTCGCTTGTTTTCTGAGTTTCCTTAAAATGTAAGGCGTAAGATAAGATTGAAGAAAATTACTTCGGTCATTTTAAAGTAATCTCAATGAGCATTTAATATTGCCAATTTCTTGCATGTGCAGTATGATTTTTTAATCGTGTTTTCCAGTTTGAAGTGCAAATTCTGACTTTAAACATTTAGAACTTGAAAACTTCTGATGCAGCCAATTTTCTGCTCACTTATGGCCAGATTTTCCCAAGAGTTCGGCACACAGCTGCTCCCAGTGAAAACAATGGGAGTCTTTGGATGATGAGCTACTTTGAAAAATCTGGCTATTAGGGCCTAATGCAAAGTCCTTGAACATCAGTGGAAACACTCCCATTGACTTCAGTTGGCCTTGAATCAAACATAAGACAAGATTCTCAGAAATACCCAGCATCCATAACTGGGGTCAGGATTTTTTTTTAAGAGGCCCCACCTAGCATCTAACAGCTCCTGTTGTGACACGTGTGGCCAGATTTTCAAAAGAGCTTGGTTCGTGACATGTAACTGGTGTGCCAAGCTTTGTTTACATTCTGACTTTCAATGTGTCAGATGTCCATGGACCTGATTTTCCATCTTCTTACAGCCATGTAGTTATTTACACTTGTGGAAAGGGAGTGGGTATACAATGACCATCCTGATTTGGTTAATTTCACACTTGCTTGAGGCCCTCATTGTGCACTGATATAAATGGCCATGGGAACTTGAGACCCACTTTGTGCATCTTTCACCTGTTTCCTTCCTCTTTCTCCAGTTCATGGCAGAATGCCAAAATGAGAGCTGCTCTTTTTGTTCTCCAAATAAATCTATGTCTTTCCCACACAGGAAGATGCCAGCTCCAATATAGTGAAGCTAGTCTTTGTTCATTCTGTTTTTTTCCAGAACCCTTTTGGTTGGCGGGTGTCTATTGAAGTTATCCCAAACATCACCTGACGAGGCATATCTGAGGATGTCACAGGTTGACTTTTTTCCTCTCCTTCCCACCAGGTATTTTTCAGAATAGAACACCTTAAAGTCTCCCTCTGGGGTCATTATAACAAATTTAATTTGGCCAAGATGATAAATGGGGACAAGTATGACATTATACAAATGCTAGTTCATATGTCCAAGCCATCTGTTATTCTCTATATAAGCTATTTGTGTAAAGAAATTCCACCCATATTCTTGTAGTAAAGTACATGTCCTTTCCTTACATAAGTTAATGCTCTTATATTCTGGTGTTTGATACTGTACAGACACAAGTAGCCTTGTGGCATCCTTCTTCTCTTCAGAATATTTTCTCTGTCAGAGAGGTTCCCTGTTAAGCTACTTCTATTCTCAGGTATAAAGACCTAGTTTCTTTTGCCTTTTGAAGATGCTTGATTCCCTGAATCATTCACGTTGCCCTCTCTTGTGGCATCTCCATTTCTATAATAGCTTTTTTATAATATGACCAGATATGCACACCAAAAGTGGCCTTACAGATCCTTTAAGTGCCATAATAACTTCTTCCATTTATATTCAATACATGGTCTATTTATGAATCTCCCCATCTCTTTTATTATTGCTCTACTGATTTATTTTATCAGATTTAAAGTTTTAACCACCACTGACTTCAGATCTTTTTTTTCTGCTTGGTGTTCTGAAGTGCATGATAATAAAGTTATACATTTCTCCCACTCTCTCTCTTCTCCACCGCTAGCCTAAGTATTTTATGTTTTTGAATAGTGATTTGCATAAACTACTTTTATCTCATTGCTCTCAGTTTGAATTTTATTATCCTCCTTTTAACATTTGCTTCCTCCATTTTACAATCTTACTTCACATTCCTTCTTTCAGGTAATTCGGATAAAATCCTTTGGCCAAATTTTGCTTTCTGTAACACTGGTGTAAATCTGGAAGGACTGCATTAAAATATATATGGAATTACTCCAGATCTGCATTGTGCAGTAGAGTGCAAAATATGCCAACTTGATGATGATATCCTTCTGAATGGATACTAGTTGTTTGTCAGCTGATCTTAAAATACAAAAATGTGCAGCCAATGTTTCATACACCCTCTCCTGATCGCTATCATCCGACCAACTGTTGTTGCATATGTTGAATAACACTGGGACTTTAATTCAATCAACATAACTGGTTGCCAGTCCAAATATCAATGGTGAACTAACACATTGCAAGCTTGTTGTAATTTTGAGGTACATGACAAACCTTGTAGAGAGATGTGAAGCCTGATGGTTTTGGTACACAGTTTATGGCAAATCTTACTAACAAACTGAGCTTGCACCATTTCGCAGTACTTGAATTTTGACTTTAGTTTTAGGTTTATCCAATGTGAACACAGAGGAGAATTAAACTCTCTGATTTAGCCGATAATGTTCTTGTTTCTGTGTGTGCTTGAGAGAGAATGCTGACCAATATTTCAGAGATTGATTTTAAAAAGCTTATCATAATACTGGGAGTTGATTGTGCCTGAGAATATTTACAGAAATATGTGACAATGCTCAACTGCTGTTTATTTCATAAATAAATCTAATCACTAACCATGGATAACACCTGATCTTATTGGGATTTTGGATGCATTGGTGGCTGTGATACAAATGCAAACCTCTCAGGTGGACGTGACTGATTATCTGGATTTTAAACTAATGTTTCTTCAGAGCACATGCAGTTTTACTTTACTCTTTTCACATTGATGCAAACTCCTGTAATGTAGCTGTACAAAGCTGAGAAGGGGAAAGCTAGGAGCCTAGGGGGCATAAGGAAAAAAAGAAGAGGTCTGATTAGACTGAGCTTTCAAGTAAATGGTTCTGTTTTTCTTCCATTTAAATATTTCAGTCATTGCATCATTTTATCCATGTTCTTGATTGGTGCTGGGGATTGGCTCCTGTCTGATCCCCCGCTTATTGTGTGCATTTGCTATTATGCCTGTTATTTTAAAATATATATTAACAATGAAAGGGGGCAATGGAGGGACTACTGGGTTATTTTAGGACCAACAAAATTTTTCCCTTTTTTACATCCCCTTTGCACTGGTGTAAATGACTGGAAAAAAACAAACAAGACAATGGGGAATCTGTGCCCTAATATTTTTTTAAAAAACAAAAGATTACTTATAAGACCTTTTCAATTATTTTCAATACACAAAATCCTGTTAAACACTAGTATGTATTCTTGGCTTGGATTTTGTATGATGAACAACAAGTATTTCTGCCGTGCCATAGCTTTTCATGGTGCTCTTTTTAATCAAGAGAATTGTGTACAATCAAAATTGGACAAACATCAAAGTTATGAGTCAAATTCAGTAATAAAGAACTTGTGTAACTAGTATTAATTAGAGATTTAGGTAGGATAAGGCAAAGGCATTTCAGAGCACTAAAGCAGAAGTCAGCAGTGGAAAGCAGTCACAAGAAGAACACAGGGTTTGAGGGAAGAAGAGGATTTTTCTCCTAATCTTCCCCCAAATACAAAACAGTAATAAATGAAACGGTGACTAAATTATGACTTAAGTGGCAGAATTGATGGGATAAATCTCATGACTGGAATATTGGCATAGTGTGTGTGACAAGTTGGGACTAACCACCGTGGCGCCTCCTACTGGTTGCCTCTGGAAATTAGCTCAGTCCAGTGGAGCACCCTCTCCCAATGGTATCTCATCTGTCATCTTGCCCTGGGTTGGTGTGTGGACCGACATTGCTCCCAACTTGTGACGTCCTCTTTGAGCCACTGCCTTCAGGCAGTGCCCCTCAGTCCATCCTCACCCGCTTCCAGGGGTGGGGGGGAATGACCGATCAGCTGTGTCTCTGCACCTCAGCCAACGTGGGCAACTGCACTTCCAAGTCACACCCTTCTTGGCAGGGGATTGGTGCAGCCCCAGATGGCCACTTCCATCGGCTGGGTGTCAGGCAACAGGGAAGGGGAGGACCCAGGCCCACCTACGACTTTGGGTCCCAACCCAGGTACCCTCAAGTGGCAGCTGTCCTGCCCTCCTTCTCTCCCTCCATCTGTGCACATCCTTGGGCCACTTCCCCTTCAAGCTCTCACATCGGCTGGGCCCTTCTCCTCAGGGCCTGCAGCCTAGCAGACACCTGGCTGGAGTTCCCTTCTGCTCCCCCCAGGCCTGCCCAGCACTGCACTGTCCCAGGTGCTACTCTCCCAGCTTTGGAGACAGACCTTCCCCTATCAAAGGCCTGTGACAGACTGGCTGCTCCCTTCCTGAGCAGCTTTTTTATACGGCTGAGCCTGGCCCTGATAGGCTGCCTCCAATCTGGGGCCTGATTGGCTCCCAATAAGCCTTTTTTTCTTATTGGCTGTCTGTCTTCACAGGCCCGCTGGCCTGCTGCAGTCTAAATTCTCAGGGAGTGGGGCAGCTGCCCCACTACAGAGTGGTATAGCTTGTTCAGAAAAGACAGTCAGGGAAAAATAGAGGAGGTATTGCATTATACATCAAGAATAAATACAGTTGTTTTGAGATCCAGAAGGAGGTGAGAGGTAGACCAGTTGAAAGTCTCTGGTTGAAGATAAAAGGGTGAAAAACAGGGGTGACATCATAATAGAGGCCTATTACAGATCACAAATCCATCTGGATTTCAACAATTTCCACACCACCATCAACCTGAGCCTGCACCAGTCCAGACAAGAAATCCACTTCCTGGACACTACAGTGCAAATAAGTGATGGTCACATAAACACCACCCTACACTGGAAACCTACTGACCTTTATTCTGACCTACATGCATCCAGCTTCCACCCTGGACACAACCCACAGTCCATTGTCTACAGCCAAGCTCTAAGTTACAACCATATTTGCTCCAATCCCTCAGACAGAGACAAACACTGAAAAGATCATTGTCAAGCATTCTTAATTACAATACCAACCTAAGAAAGTGAGGAAACAGACTGACAGAGCAAGACGGATACCCAGAAGTCACCTACTACAGGACAGGCCCAACAAGTCAAATAACAGAATACCACTGGCCATCACATACAGCCCCCAGCTAAAACCTCTCCAGCACATCATCAACGATCTACAATCTATCCTGGAAAACGATCCCTCACTCTAACAGATCTTGGGAGGTAGGCCAGTCCTCGCTTACAGATAGCCCCCCAACCTGAAGCAAATACTCATCAGCAATTACACACCACACCACAGAAACACTAACCCAGGAAACAATCCCTGTAACAAACCCCGTTGCCTACTCTGTCCCCATATCTACTCTAGCGACACCATCAGAGGATCCAACCACATCAGGCACACCATCAGGGGCTCATTCGTCTGCCCATCTACTAACGTGATATATGCCATCATGTGCCAGCAATGCCCTTCTGCCATGTGCATTGGCCAAACCAGACAGTCTCTATATAAAAGAATAAATGGACACAAATCAGACATCAAGAATGGTAACATACAAAAGCCAGTAGGAGAACACTTCAGTCTCCCTGGACATTCAATAAGAGATTTAAAAGTAGCCATCCAGCAACCAAAAAACTTCAAAAACAGACTTCAAAGAGAAACTGCAGAGTTACAATTCATTTGCAAACTTAACACCATTAATTTGGGCTTGAATAGGGACTGGGAGTGACTGGCTCACTACAAAAGCAATTTTCCCTCTCTTGGTATTGACACCTCCTCATCAATTATTGAGAGTGGACCACATCCACCTTGATTGAATTGGCCTTGTCATCACTGGTTCTTCACTTGTAAGGTAACTCCCTTCTCTTCATGTGCTAGTATATTTATGCTTATATCTGTAATTGTCACTCCATGCATCTGAAGAAGTGGGTTTTTTTACCCACAGAAGCTTATGCCCAAATAAATATGTTAATCTTTAAGGTGCAACAGGACTCCTCGTTGTTTTTATGGTAAAATACAAAATTTCCAATAAGTTCTTGGAATGTACTAGGGACAATTTCTTGTTTTCAGAAAGTGAAGGAAGTAGCCAGGTGGACTGGCATTTTAGATTTTATTTTGACCGACAAGGAGAAATTGACTGTGAATCTCAATGCTGAAGGTAATTCAGGTGAAAGTGATCATCAAATTATAATTTTAATGATTATAAGGAAAAGAAGGACTGAGAGCAGCAGAATAAGGACAATGGACTTAGAGAAGTGGACTTTAACAAACCCAGAGATCTCATTGGTAAACCTGGTAGATTTTAGGGGAAGAAAATCTAAGAAAAAAAGGAGTTCAGGAAAGCTGACAGTTTCTCAAAGAGACAATATTAAAAGCACAACAACAAACTAGCCCAATGGAAAGGACAGATAGGAGGAATAGTAAGAGGCCAGTAGGACTCCATTAGGAGTCCTTTAATGAGCTGAAAATCAAAAATGACTCATGCAAAGAGTGGAAACAGGGACCAATTGCTAAGAAGGAGTTCAGAAGATTAGCACAAGCTGTTACCTGGGGTTTTCAGAATCCAAAGCAGTGGCAACTTTATTGTTTTTCTCCAGGCGGCGTCAAAAATAAATCAATGGAGACACGGTTCTTCCATCTGATATACAATTACAAACCAGAGTACTTTTACCTAAAACAACTTTTTTATTAGCTCTTAAGCACACATATACATATGTTGTCGCAATAAGTTGAGAGCATTTTAAAATGTTATATTTACCAAAGTTAAGATGATTTTGCAGAATCAACAGCCAGGCTTCCACAGGGGCCCACCTTCTGCCTAGCTGCTGGGGAACTTAGAAGTTAGATCCTTGCCCAAATTAAAACTTCCTTGGACTGCTCCAAAGCATACTTCCTAACTAAACTTATTTTAATTTTTTCTCTGAATAAAACACAGAACTCATAATAGCCCCTTGTAGGCTAATAATTTCCCTAGCAAAAGCCAATAACAATTCATTATTTTCCTCATCAGAAAAACATTTCTTGTCATAAAACAATAAAACTTACATGTCAGAGGCACCTAAAACCAAGGCTGTCCAAACATTCCTTCTCTTTTCATGGAACCTTAACTCCCTGTCCCAACCTTCCATTCTGATAGCAAAGATTATCCCTAGCTATGTAATGTTTGGATTTCAGCTGACAAAGGTTGAACACACAAGATGAATGACTGTAGTACTGTCAAATTCTGGGTTACATCCAGAAATATCAAATCTAGGGGCTATAAAGCATATAGGGAAAAACTCAGAAAGGTGAAGGCAATGAGTTACGCCTAGCAAGGAACATAAAAGGCAATAAGAAGAGGTTCCATAAATACATTAGGAGCAAGAGAAATATGAAGAAAAATGTAGTCCACTACTAGGTGGAGAAGAACTAAGGAAAGATGATATCAAGAAGGCTAAAATGTTTAATGCCTATTTCTCATCAGTCATCACTAAAAAAGATTATTGACAAATGGATACTTAACACAATTGATAATAATAACAGGGAAGGAACAAAAACCAGAATAGGGAAAGAACAGGTTAAAGAATATTTAGATAATTTAATTGTATTCAGACCTATCAGAGCCTGAAGAAATGCATCCTAGGGTATTTAAGGAACTAGTTGAAACAATCTTGAAACCATTAGCAATCATCTTTGAGAACTCATGGAAGACGGATGAGGTCCCAGAGGAGTGGAGAAGAGAAAAATTCTACTATCTTTAAAAAGGGGAACAAAGAGGACTCGGGTAATTATAGACCATCAGCCTAGCCACAGGTTCTGGCTTCCTCCAGGCCACCCTCAAGTCAGATTAATTGGTCACAAGAGTATAACACCAGTGTAGAAGAACCTTGGGTAGCACAGATGAACTACTTGACCCCTACACTGCCACCCATTTCCTATAACTCGTGTATGAGACATAGCTAAAGGAAAAGAGGCATTGATCTCCAACTGTCACAATAGTTTCTGGGTACCACTGGCAGCAGGTGCAACATTAAGCAGCTTTCAGGTAGCTCTGACCTGTGCCTGTGGACTAGTCCAGTGCAGATTGGCTTCAGAGTTATCACTACACCCTTTCTTCACTTGCATGAAATGTTCCTCAATTGGACCTTATGAACTGGTCTATTAGTTGCATTGACAATAGTGCATGAAGTTCACCTATACCTTTACAGTAACATTCTGTTTTCACCAGCGCTACTTGTATTGCTCAGCAGCCTGTCTTCCATTAGCACATCATGTAGTTGCAATTGACTGGAAATCCTCTCCTTGCACATAGCTCTCTTAGTTCTTAAGGAAACAGGGAGGACTTGAATGTTTATGCACTCCAAGTATAGTGTACAAAGACTGATGTATCAAAACTAAAATAGCAAATATAAGGAAGGGATAAAAATGCCAAGTGACAAATCATGACCAGAGGAAAAATACATTTATATTAAAATGATGTATAATTAGAAACTAGAATTTTAAAATCATCTTATAGTACTCAAGGGCAATTCTTTGTTTTACTCCACCTGTGTGCTTTCTGGATTCTGAGCTGCTCAGGGGGCCCAAATCACCCACCTGCAACCCCCTAGCTGTTTATTGCAGCCCATCTCAGGCTATCTGAAGGCTGCAACTCAAGGTACAAGTTCTCATAGGACCACATGATAAGGGTCCACCTCCTCCAGCTCCTGATCTACCATCTCCCTCTCCCAGTGCAGCCCTGGCTTGCCCCTAAACCAGGGTCTGAAAGGGGAGCAGCAGAAAATTCCTTTTGGCAGCCCCCACCTGCATCTCAATTGAGGTAAATTTCCCCCAGGCAGGGTGATGCATTAATAGCTCTTATTTGCCACTACCAGAGAGTATAGGGGTGAAAGCAGGGGTCGGGATGTGTTTGTAAGTGTCTGATTGTGCAACCCTTACTCATGTGTCTCATTGCCATCAGTGGAATTACTTGCGTGAGGAAATGCTCATTACCATGTATAAAGAGGTTGCATAATAAGACCCATGCATTCATATACTGTCTCATACTCTTTCCCAACTCTTAAATATTCTAATAGCTGAGTCAATTCTGAACAATAGCTTACTGCACACCAGGCTCCTGTACAGCAGCCTCCTTTCCCAAACTGTGTTGTTCTCCACAGGTGCACTAATATATAATGCTGATGCTGTTTCATTACATCTTCTTATAAGCCTTAACAAGCTTCATAAAGCACTCAAAATTCACAGACAATGAACAATAAAACACATTCCCTTTAAACCCTGGATACCAGAAAAAAGAAATGTAAGGAGGCTTTTCAAAATCTTATTTACCATGGAGGAGGTTTTTACCAATACACATTGCTCCATGCTGAACTAATAGAAATGTGCATAATTTCCCCTTTGAGGACAATGAAAGAGTATCACACATTGTATGGCACAATCTTTTCTCCCCATCCTTGGCCAGACCAACAATTACATGTGTCATGTACTTCCACTGGCTAGGAAAGGTAGAGGGAAGGGAAAGCCTACGGTAATTACAGATGGTATGTTTTCTTTTAGCTTTTTTTGTCAGTAGGTAAGATACGAATTGTTTTAGTGGTATTCCTCATTATGAGTAGACTATCTTTTCAAAGTAGCAATACCTTACCTCTCCATAAAAAGTTAAATGAAAACTTTTCATTTGAGATGACTGTAAGAGCTTTTGACAAAACCATCCACAAAAAAAAGAAGCAAAAGTTGAAACCTGCTATTTAAAATGATGCTGTATTAATTGTTTACAGTGTTGTTCTAGTCCTGTTTTTCAGGATACGAGAGACACAAAGTAGGTGAGGTAATATCTTTTATTGGACCAACTTCTGTTAGTGGAAAATACAAGCTTTCAAACCACTCAGACCTGAAGAAAAGCTCTGTGTAGTTTGAAAGTTTGTATCTTCCGCTAACAGAAGTTGGTCTAATAAAAGATATTACTCATCTACCTTGTCACACTGTGTTAATTGACAGTCCCAAAATGGTCCCCACACTGAAGATCCTCAAAAGATCTGCAGAAGAATACATGTAGTAATAGAGGAGTCAGCAAAAGTCAAACTACTGTGTATAATACTTTGACACAGGAGAGGGGAGAGAAATCAGCTTATGACCTAAAAGACATATTATGTTATTGGTGCTCTGATCTAAACACAGAATTCTACATATTGCTGCAAGAGGATTAACAGCCACTATTGAAACATTTTCACCTATCTCCTAGATATGTAAGTATCTATAAAACCATAGCAACACTAGAAAATGGTCAAGTTTCTGGGTGTGATGGTTAACCTGCTGAAGTCTATATGAGTGTGATAAGACTGAATGTCTAGCCTCATTTCTTTGCAATTTCTTTGAACAAGAATAAGCTGAAGATATCAGTAACATAAAGGCTCTTTCACTCTATTATCAGTGTCTAGCAAAATACAGTAAAGTCATCTCCATCATTTGTTAAGAATACGCTGTTCTCCTACTTTGTTTATTTTTAATGTAATGTAAATCTCTTGTGTTGAGCTCTGTTTGAAATTGGAAAGAATCAGGAACAAAGTAAAGTGTTTTATGTGGGCCAAGATTTTTTTTTAAATGGATACCTAAAATTATGCTGCTAACTACCTAAATGAAGTAGCCTGTTTTCTTTTCAAGAGGACTGAGCATCCAGCAGCTTCAAATGAAGCTTGAAGGCTTTAACATTCAGCTTTCCACAACTCCACAGGGATCATTGTGGCTATGCCCCCGTTCTCTTTGAAATATCCCCTGCACCAGGATATGGGAACCCGATAGGTGTAGGAACTGGAATGGCAACCTTCCACCCCTGGAGGATTCCTCTGCATGGGGGAACTCCTCTGTCACCTATATCTGCTGGGTTTAAGACAGTGCTGTGCCAGGAGTGTAGTGTTTCATTCAGCACAAAGCTTTTCTTTTTACTTCCTGACTTTTTTCAAAATTTTGAAAAAAAAAATGTTTTTGAGTTCACCTGTGACAATTTGGGGAGTTCTGTATGTACTGCTTTTGAATTGTGGATGATTTTATGAAATTGTATTATTGAATTACTGTATCATGGAATATATATATATCCACATAAATTAACAGGTTTGTCACATTTCTGCCTTGTTAGAGACAATGGTGAGTGGTCAGCACTCAGTGAAGGTCTATTCAAAGTAAAACACCTTGGGACAATAGGTTTGCTCCTGCTGGGGGAAGAAACTTCCTCCTCTTGTCTGATTGGAGAGTGGTTTGGGAGCAATGGAGAGTTACCAAGAGGAAAACAAGAAAACCAAGTGTGGTTTAAAATAGAGAAACACACAGGAACAGGGTGTTAGGAGGTCACAGAAGCTAGGAAAAACTCCATGAGGGATAGATACCAGCTAAGCATACAACAAGCTTAGAAAGGAGGAGGAAAGAACTTGACTGCCTGCTTTCGTGTACCCAGATATTGCAGCTTCAGATGTTTATTTTTTTGTATGGTCTGTACTCTCTTGTGCTTCATATGAGTAAGCTTAAAAATGTTAGACTAGTGTAATGGAGCTGCCACTTACTGAACACTGTTTGTAGTCAGAGGTCCCCATGCAGCACCTACCCATGTTCTTCCTCTTCAGGGACCACTATGGGTTCTACACAGTCTCTCTTTTGAGTAATATCACCGTCCACTGGGAGCTGGTTTAATGTCTGCAAATGCTTCCACATAATGTCTCAAAAATAAAGTTCAGCAGTGCAACCCAAGAGTTTACACTAATCTATGGTTCTTCTGCCTCCCACACTGAATTGGAAACAGGCAAGTTTCAAACAAAAGATTAAATGATGGTGATGCATGATGGAAATGATGGAAATGTAAATGGGGACAAGGTACCCTGACACAATTTTTGATCAGGATTACTATATTCTGGGATAGGCTAATAGATAGCAAGGAATTTTAAAATATTACCTTGATGCCAATGAATAATTCTGCGTGATGATGAGTCACGTATAGCAGAAAAACCCTACATTTCAGAAGATTCTTATTACGACTGTCAGCCACTACAAAATGACATTTGTAAAGAAGTGGAGTGCAAAAATGGTATCAAATATTAATGAATAGTACATGGATATGGCTGAAGTTACCACAAATTAATTTTTAAGCTCTGGTTCTGATTTATCCCACTCAGCAAGTTTTATATCTGTGGAACTCCACTGAGTTTCATGGTGTCACTTTCTATTTACACTGGTGTAAGTGAGATCAGACTCAGATTCTCTGTCTTCAGGCTATGGGATGATATATCAAAAGCAACCCTACAGAGATTGCATTGCAGATTCTAATTGCATTTCATGTGATCTCAACAATCAAAGAATTGGCTCTCTAAGCAACCCATAACTCAAAGTTTTTAACATGACACTATCATTATCTATGGCAAATATTGCCATGTGAAGGTTATCAAGAATAAGCTGGGTTCCCAAAAGAGAGATGAAGATGTTCAGAATATTAACAGCAACATCTATCTACTTGATCTGAGACATATTTAGGATGAAAGACCTTTGTGGCCTTGTAAGTGTATCCATGCTGCTCATATCACTCTTCTTGTGGCAGGATATATCTGAGTATTGTTAATGACCCTATGAGCACTGAGACTGAATTAATATAGCTAAGGAGAGAAGAATACAAATTTCTCGTTTCATAGAGATGATCAAAGAGATGATCTTTATATGGAAATTTAGTGCAGCTACACAAACAATTGGTGCTTGAGCTGTAATTGTGATGTATGTAGAAATGGGTTTACCTATTTATCATATTCATAAATTGCTGGTTTTTCCCTCTTAATTACACTTGGCTATGTCTTCATTAAAATGCATAATTATGGTAGGTCATTCATGTCATATAGGTATGGTAAATAATTAAATTTTTGTGAAGCATTTAAAACCAGGGGGTTGTTTTTACTAAGGTCCATTTACACTACTCTGCCAGTGGTGTACAATGAGTAAGGCTCTAATACATTGGCATATTAGCCCATAATGAGTAGAAGGATGGTGCAGTGGCTAAGGTACATATATAAGACTTAGAAGCCCTGGGTTCAAGTCACTGTTCACCATGGACTTTCTGTGTGACCTTGGGCAAGTCACTTATCTCTTATGTTCCCAATCTGTAAAATGGTGTTTGTAGCTGTGCCCTATTTTGCAGTGTGACGGGAGGATAAATACATTAAAGACTGTGAGGCACTGAGATACTGCAGTGGTGAGGGTTGTGTAAGTACCCAAGATATATAAGGGCATTAGTGTAACAAAAAGCACATCCAATTAGCTTTATAAGCTGTTAATATCCTTGTCCACCTGTAGCAATCCTTAACAATTAGTTCTTATTTGAGTGATTCCATATGCAGGGCCGGTGCAACCATTTAGGCAAACTAGGTGGCTGCCTAGGGTGCCTAAAAGCCCGCTCAGGTGAGGAGGTGGAGTGGAGGTGAGCTGAGGCGGAGGGGGGCGCGAGAAGGGCCACCCGTAGTAATGGAGGGCCACGCAAAGGGGAACCGCTCCCTGCCCCATATCACCTCCACTCTGCCTTCTCCACTGAGCACACAGCCCTCTCTCTAAGTCTCCTCCAATCAGCGCCGCAAGCCTGGGAGGGGAGGAGAATTAGAGTGACACTGGCGTGCTCAGGAGAGGAGAAGGAGCCGATTAGCTGGGGCGGGCTCCGCAGGCAGGGTTAGCTGCTGTGGTGGGGGGGAGTCTCCCCAGGTGGGGTTAGCTGCCGCAGTGGGGCTCCGCAGGCAGGGTTAGCTGCCGTGGAGGTGGGCTCCCTGGACAAGGATAGCTTCCACGGGGGGGCGGTCTCCCTGGGCGGGGTTAAGTGCAGAGGGGGTAGTTGCTGCGGGGGGGGGCTCTCCGGGAAGGAGGGGGGGCGGGCTCTCTGGGGGCGGGGCTGGGTTAGCTGCTGCGGGGGGGGCAGGGTTAGCTGGGTGCGAGGGTGGCCCAAGATGGAAGTTTCGCCTAGGGCGCGAAACTTCCTTGCACCGGCCTTGTCCATATGTACATTCTACTCTTGGTGTGCTCACACCTGTGCAGACTCGTTAGAAGTTTTTCCTTCCGTGGTACCTGTTGGGACAGCTTGAGTGCCCTCTACTGCTGCACAACACTGCATGCTGGTATAAAGATCCCAGATGTCCCTAAACTGCTTCAGTTCTTTCTTATCACTCATGACAATAATTGGAATTGCTTGGCTTGCTTTAGCAAATGCTCTCAGTGTATTCATTGTAAATTAACTGTAGATGGTTAATAGTGTAAGTTTTCTCTCTTTTCTTTTTTTGTGGGGATCCCCAATTTGGGGCATTTTCTGTTACTGTGTATTTAGGGATGCCTCGGTCACTGGGCTTCAAGGCACTGCATCTCTTGCACTAGGCCAATGCCACTGAGTGACCCACACTCAAGCCACTTGAAAAGAAGCTTGTATTCGGGATCATTGACAGATTTGCAAAGATTTTAAACCTAGGACAAGGAAAGACAGAGAAACCAGGCTAAACTTTTTGCTCAAGAAAGCAGCCCTGAGACCCAGTTGGTCAGACTCGACACAGAGTGCCTCAGCACTGCTTAGGAGTGCACTTTGTACGTTGTCTGAGTCCTGACACTGTTCACCATCCCCAGTGCTCACAAAGAGGCATAAGATTACTAAGCAAATTGCCGAGAGAGGAAGGGTGCTAGCACCAACATCTTCTGTTCTTGAGGATAAAAAGAGTACAGCCAAAACCTAAACCCTCCTCTTCTCTGGCACTGCAGAATCTGGCACTGTTGACTCTGGCACAGAGGCAGGTACCATCAAGTCTGGGGCCTGAGAGATCACCTTCTACATCTGCAGCACTGCACCATTCTGAGACCATCTCAGAGCTCACCATGTCTGAGATGTTTGTAGCAGCGAGAGATCTGATGAGTCGTTCAGTGCCAGTATCTCCAATGGCACAGGACAGCATGCTCTCCCTACCAGCAGATGGGTGCCCTGGCATCGGTGCAGTACTTGCTGCTGTGTCCTCCATTGCAATGCTGGTGTGCTGTGTCCTTCTCTGGCTCAACACCGGTCTCCAGCATTGTCCGGAGTAGCCCCACAGTGGTCAGCAGAGGGAGAACTGTCCTTTTCTAAATTGGAGATTAATTCCTATATTTCGCAGTCTCACTACTCTCCACCAAGGCACTACTATCCTACTAGTGAAACTTTAGTGGGAGCGCTCTCGAGTGGGTGGTCAAGGGATCACTGCGGTCCACCACCTGTACAGGGGCCATTTTGGAACCCGGGGGTGGGGGTCCTCCCATTTTCTAGGTCATAGAGGAGATGTTCCTGTTCTGCGTCCTCGGAGAGGGGGCTGTATGTGTGTCGGGGGGGAGGTGCATATTCACCAGGCACCACCTATTCCTGAGCCCAATACCAGGCACAGTATTGAATAGCAACAGGCTGTTCAAGAGGACCCTTTTGGACTGCTAGTGGAGGAGGAGCAGCCTCAGGCAGTGTTGGTGTCTTCCTCCTCCTCTCCTGATGAGGCAGTCTCCTCATGGAGCACTTAAGGTCAATCTTTTGCAGCTCTTGATGGTCCTTAAGCTATTACCTATTAATGAGGAAATTATGTATCCCATTAAGGCTATTTGGCAGACCCTTTCATCCTTTCCCCCTTGGCTCTCTGATGGTGTCAACGGCCAATGAAAGGGAATGACAAGGGCAAGAAGGGGAGACCCCCAAATCAAAAGACACAAAATAACCTAATTCTGTTTGGTAGAAAAGTTCATTCTAGTAAAGGGTTGCAACTCTGGATTGTCAACCAGCAAGCGCTTTTGGGTCAGTATGATGTTAATGTGTGGGACTCCATTTTAAAGTTTAGAGACATGCTGCCATAGTATGCTAGGCATGAGTTCTCCTTATTGGTTGATGACAGGAAATCTGTAGCAAGATCTTTGCTGCCTGCTGTGCTGTATGCAGAAGACTTGGCAGCTAGGCCCATGGCTTCTGCAAAGGCCATGCACAGGAGCTCCTGGCAGAATTCCAAGGGGTTTCCATAAGAGGTCACTGTTTGCTAAGCAAACTTACTCTAAGCTCCACAGTTTGAAGGACTCAAGAGCCACTTAAAAGTCTTTGAGGTTGTACACTCCAGCCCTATCTAGGAAGCACTTCACCCACAGCAAACACACCATTACTCTCTGCCTTGCTCCCTGGCAGGACCTGCAGAAAAAAAAAAGTAGGTATTATAGACATAGACCATCTCTTCCTTCTGCCTCTGCACCAATGCCTGCTCCAGCCAGACACCAGGGGTGCTAAACAAGCATTTTGAGGGGATGCTTGAAGATGCCATTCCACTTTCCATTATTCCAAATATTCATTTTCCCCATATTTACAAACCACCTTTCCCACTCCCTCAGTGCTTGGTCCCAGATAACCTCAAACCTCCAAGTATTTAGCACTGTGGAAGTGGGATATAACCTCTGTTTTTTTTTCTATCCCGCCCTCCCCATTCCACTTCAGAGACTACTCTCATGACGAGATCTTAATCCAGGAAGTTCAATCTTTCCTTCAGGTAGGAGCCATAGAGGAGGTTCCTCAGTGTCACAGAAGGAAGGGGTTATATCCTGCTATTTCCTAATCTTGAAAGTAAAAGGAAGTTTCAGACAAATTTTAGACCTGTGCCAGTGCAACAACTCTCTCTGAAAGATAAAGTTTGCCAGGTCACACTGGCTTCCATGATTCCCGCACTGGAGACTGGTATGCTGCCCTCAATTTAAGAGATGCCTACTTTCATGTGGCAATTTATGAATATCACAGAAAGTTTCTCAGGTTCATAGTGAGGCACTCTCATTGCTAGTTCACCATGTTGCCTTTTGGCCTGTCACCAGCTCATTGACTTTTCACAAAATTTATGTCTATGGTAGCTGCTTTCCTGAGGAATCAAGGAGTACAGGTCTACCCTTATCTGGATGACTGGCTAGTGAAGGGCTGGTCTGATCCTCAGGTTATCACCAGTGTTCAACACATCCAGTCAACCTTCAAAGCTCTGGGTCTGCTGATCAGTTCAGACAAGTCTACACTTTGTTCAGTTCAGAGGATAGAGTTTATAGGAACAGTACTGGACTCTTCTCAGGCCAGAGCTTTCCTTCAGATGCAAGATTCCAATAGTTAAATCTCTTGTGGCAGATCTCAAGGTTCACCAAATGAGCTCAAAAATGAGGCTTTTGGGGCACATGGCCTTGTGCACGTATCTAGTCTAGCATGTCAGACTGTACCTTGGGACTCTAAATTGGGCTGGCCTTTATTTATTCACCACTATCTGAACACAGTGCTCACAGTGCCCTCACAGGTTCAGATTTCACAAGTTGTTGGACAGATCCAATCAGCGTTTGTGCAGATGTTCCTCTTGTTTACCCTCAGCCTTCACTGACACAGGTGAAGAATGTGTTTGCCCTCGGGTGAAGGGATCATATCGGCCTCTTCCAAACTCAAAGTTTGTGGTCCTCAAGTGATATCTCTCTCCATTTAAATGTCAGAAAGCTACAGGCTGTCCACCTTGCCTGTCAGGCCTTGGTACCTCATGCCAAAGGGAAAAGCCAGTTCTCACAGTCAGCATTGTGGTTCTATTTTACCTCAACAGGCAGGGAGGGCCTTGCTCTTCCCTGCTTTGTCAGGAAGCAATTCATCTATGGAACTTTTGCATTGCCAGTTCAATCAATCTTGAAACCTCTTACATTCCAGGAGTGCAGAATGAGCTGGCAGACTGCCTGAGCAGATCATTTATGTGTCACCATGAGTGATATCTCTGCCCAGATGTAGCCAGACACATTTTACAGCAGTGGGGGACTCTCCAGACAGACCTTTCAGCAAGTAAGACCAAGAAGAAATGCCTATAATTTTGCTCCCTACAAGGCCACAGTCCCAGTTCCATCACAGATGTTTTCCTGGTATCATGGACAAACAGGCTCTACTATCCTGGGCTCCTGTTGCACTTGGGCTTGATCTTCCATAGTTGACTGTTCCATCCAAACCTGTGGGCCCTTCATTTAATAGCCTGGAGGCTCCATGGATACACTGTAGGGAGAAGTCTTGCTCAGAGCAAGTTTTTCATTTTTTTAAAATAGTAGCAAGCTGTCTACCAAAATGAAGGTGTTTTTCTCTTGGTCACATTAATCTGGGGTCTCCCCAATTCATTCCTTTATCCAGGATATCACAGGCTATCTATTGCACCTAAATCAGCAAGGATTAATAATATTTTCTGTCAAGGTCCACCTGGCAGCAATATCAGCTTTCCATCCTCATGTGTATAAATATTCTGTATTCTCGAATGATACGACAATCAGATTTGTGAAGGACGTGGGAAGGTTTTACTCTTGAATAAGGGCACCTATTCTCTCCTGGAACTTAAACATAGTTTTGTTGTAGCTCATGGGACCAGTCTTTGAACCTCTAGCAACATGTTCCTTATCGTACCTATCTCTGAAGGTGGCTTTCCTGGTAGCTCTCACTTCGGCCAGGAGGGTGGCCGAAATGTGTGGTTTGACATCCAAATTGTCTTATAGAAACATTTTTTTAAGGATAAAGCATATTTGAGCTCTCTTCTGATATTTCTCTCTAAAGTCTTATCTAATGTTCATATTAACCAGTCAATTTACTTCACTACATTTTACTTAAAAGCACACACCAATACAGAGTATCACTGTCTGCAACCCTTAGCTATTAGAAGGGCATTTGTGAACTCAGCTATTCATAGCCATAGCAGACAGAATGAAGGGTCTCTTGGTCCCTTCACAAAGAATTTCATCTTAGATAACTTCCATTATTTGTATTTGTTATAGTCTGGCAGGCATCTCCCTGCTCAGTGAAATGGCAGCATGTTCCATGAGATTGCAATTGGCCTCAGCAGCATTCCTTGTTCAAGTCCCCTATCCAGGAGATTTTCAGAGCAGCAACCTGGTCTTCATTTCACTCATTTGTGTCCTATTATACCATTACTCATTACTCTAGAGATGATGCTAAATTTGTACTCCAGACTGTGTGTACATGAATTTTGATCTCTCCTCCTATGTTAGAGCTTGTGAGCCACCAAGAGTGAAATACACATGTGCAATCACTTGAAAGAAACAAAAAATAGTTACTAACCACAATCTGTCCTCTTACCCCTCTGCATCTCAGTTGTCTGGCAGGAAGGAACCAAGAGAGGTCAGGGCAACTAACCCCTTTATACTAGCATGCCGTGATGTGAAACAGCAGAGAACACTTGAGACACCCTATGATGTACCACTGAGGGGAAAAAATTCTGACAACTGTGCATGGGGAGCTGTGCACACCAAGAGTGAAATGGACATGTGCAGCACACTTTGAAGAACAACACTTAAAAAAGGTTAGCAACCATTTTTTATATTGAACCTTTCATAAGGGTTGCAAAGTGTTTTGCACACATTACTTGATTAAGCCTCACAACATTCATAGGAGATATATATTCTTAGCCGTATTTTAAAGATGGGGAAACAGAGACACATAAATTGTAAGTGACCTGACTGAAATTTTATAATGAGGTAGAGTTGGAAATGGAATTCTTGTCTTTTGTCACCTCAGCCTGTTTTTAACACAATATTGTATTGCTTCCCTTTGCCTTACTTAGTCAAAATTCTTATTAAAGTCAACACTGGGGAAGCAAAATTCACACAAGAGAACTGAGTGAGGAGTCCAGAATTTAGTTCATAACTACTACCTATTATTGTTCCATATGACTTTAATTTCAGCTCCTCTAGTACTGAAATTTCTTGCTGTAAAACAAATGCCCATGCCGCAAAGCAATCTGTAAATCTTCCAGCTTCAAAGGATTTCAGATAGTTTATAATAGGTGTTTCATGTTTTTTATGTCATTTTGCCCATCGATATATAATCTCTCCATCCTGGTAATTAGCTTTTCAATTAGCAACTCTGTGTTTGTGAGGATTAATAGCAGTTGAATAAAATCCATTATTGTTCGTGCTTGCAACTTTGTGATGACTATTGATGCTAACTAATAAAAACATAAACAATAGAGAAATGGGTTTTAGGAAGCAAGTACGATATAGAAGATCCATTGTATTTACACATGCAGACACCAAACATGAAATATCATATCTTTTTGTTCTCATCAGACATACATATGCTAAACAGAGATAATATGGAATAAAACTAAGCACTTTAATTAAAAATAGTAATGTACTCCACCTTTATACAAATATGGGGAATGATAGCTAGTGAAGGCAGGGGGCTGGACTAGAAGACCTTTCAGGGTCCCTTCCAGCCCTGTGAGATATATATAAATAAGTAAATCAGTTTGCCATGCAGACTGGTGTTGGGACCAGCTAAAGAAATTATAAACAGTATGACACAGTAAAAGAATTAATATAAATGGTTTTAATTATACCTTACTTTTAATCTGTTATAAAGTTTATTTTAATTAGCTATATTTTGGGGAAAACCAGACATAGGACATCATTTTTAAATGTTGCTACCTAACAAATGCAATAGGGAAGCAGATAATATGTTCTGTGTAATGATAACCACACTCCTTTTTCAGTCCTGCACCACTGAAGACAATGGGAGCTTTAACAATGATTTAAATGGAAGCAGGAACTCTGGGGAGCAAGTGTAATAATTGAAGCCAGGCGAATAATGGAAAAATTAATTATTTGCAAATATTTGTTAAAATAAAGCACAAATTTGAGTGAAATTTGATTAATAGTGATATTCATGAAAAATGTCACAAATACATATGGGAGACGATGGGTGAGGTAATATCTTTTATTTGATCAACTTCTCTTGATGAAAGAGACAAGCTTTTGAGCTACATCGAGCTCTTCTTCAGGTTTGGGAAAGAGACTCAGGCCTTGGTTACACTTGAGAGTTACAGTGCTGTTGATGGCTTTATAGCACTGTAAGTCACTCCCTGTCCACACTGGAAAGGCACATACAGCGCTGTATCTCCCTGCTACAGCGCTGCTTTACTCCACCTTCCTGAGAGGAATAAAAAGTATAGCGCTGCTGCAGGGGCGCCAGTGTAAACAGGGAATAATCTTAGTACGCACTAACTAACTTCTGGAAGCTTCCCATAATCCTTTTAAGTGAAGGTCCCGCTTTTTGTTTTATTGTGATGCCTCTCTTTGTTTTGTTGTGAACTCCGGGCTCCTGGAGCTGCTTATCAAAAAAACAAACACAGCCACTGATTGCTGTGAATGAACAGAGGCGGGGGGACTTGTCATATGGTATAATTCCCAAATCTGGACCTTAGCGTCCAAAATCTGGGTACCAGCATGAATCCTCTCAGCTTAATTACGAGCTTAGAACCTGTAACGCTGCCACCAACCAGGAATTCCAGTGCCTGGTACACTCTGGTCCCCCCAAAACCTTCCCTGGGGATCCCCAAGACCCAGATCCCCTGGATCTTAATACAGGGAAAGTAAACTCTTTCCCTCACTAGTATCACTCCTAGGCTTCCCCTCCCTGGGCTCTCCTAGAAGATCACTGTGCTTCAAACTCCATGAAACACAACACAGAGAAATCAGATTTCTCCTCCCCTCTCCTCTCTTCTTTCCCCCTCCCTGGGTATCCTGGAGAGAGAGATAAACACACCGGGCAGGTTTTTCCTCCTCCCTCCTCTCTTCCTCCCAGATTCTTCCCGCCCTGGGGACACTAAGAGAGATAAACATGGAGAGCAAGTTTTCCCTCCCCCCTGTCTTTTCTTTCTCCCACCAATTCCCTGGTTCTTACACAAGATAACCAAAAGATCAATTAGATTCTAAAAAAAAAAAAAACTTTAATAAAAGAAGGAAAACATAAAAATGGTCTCTGTAATCAAGATGAAATTTTACAGGGTTGGTTAGCTTATAAAACAATGGGTAAACAGCCTTTTCCAGAAAAAATACAATTTACAATATTTCCAGCAAACTACACATTTGAACATAAAGAAAAAAACCAAATAAAGGACTATCCTGTCTTTCTACCTTTGTACTTACAGATTGGAAACAGAAGATTAGAGAGCCTGTAGAGACATGTGGTGACCCTCAGAGCCTAGAGAGCACACACACACAGAACAAAGGACCCACACCCAAGCTTCTCTCCACCCAGAGTTGAAAGTATCTTGTCCCTTGATTGGTCCTCTGGTCAGGTGTTGTTTGTTAACCCTTTCCAGGTGAAAGAGACATTAACCCTTAGCTATCTGTTTATGACAGGGCTCCCTTTGGAATGCCCACAGCTAGTGTTTGCTTGAAGAGAGGGGAAGGGAGGAGGCTTGAGGAGACAAGCAGTGCAGCGGGCAGGAGGGATGGGGAGGGTTCGTTTCGGAGCAGCTACTTATCTGGTCTGTTTGCTTTCAGTGAGTGAGAGAGGGGTGAGGGTCGGAACTTGCAAGGCAGGGAGCTGACACTGTGTCGTCTCCAAAAATCCACTCTCTCTCTCCCCCACATTCTCTGTCATACTCCACCCCGCCCCCCCCCTTTTGAAAAGCACGTTGCAGCCACTTGAACACTGGGATGGCTGCCCATAATGCACCGCTCCCAATGCTGCTGCAGATGCTGCAAATGTGGCCACAGCAGTGCGCTGGTAGCTGTCAGTGTGGACAGACTGCAGCACTTTCCCTACTTAGCTGTACGAAGACAGGTTTAACTCCCAGCGCTGTACAGCTGCAAGCGTAGCCATACTCTCAGAGTGTCACAGCTGACTACACAGTGGAACAGATTGCTTAATTTTAGCATACATAGTTAACACATATTTCAAGGGAGCATTTAAGGTAAAGTGGCCTATTAACACTTCTGTTGTCATAGGACAAAGGAGGTGGGTGGGTAGTGAGTTACAGGTTGTTGTAATAAGTCATAAATCCAGTGTCTTTATTAGGACCATGACTTTTATTTTCTAGCAAATGTATTTAAGCTGCCAATCTCATCTTTTGAAGGTTTCCTTTGAGGATGAGGACTGTGAGGTCAGATGTAGAGTGATCTTTTTATGAACAGGGTTTGCCCACAGATAGTATGATGTTTTTGTCTTTTATCAATTTTCTGTGTGAGTTCATTCAACAGCATAGTAAGCATCTCATTTCACCCGCATAGTTATTTTGGGGGCATTTAGTGCATGGGATGAGGTACATCACATGTTGTGATAAGCATGTATAGGACCCAGGGATCTTGAAATATGTATTATGTGGGGTGTTGATCACTGTAGCAGTGGAGGTATGCATGGAGGTTTTGCATCTGTTATGCTATCAGGTTCTGGTGCCACTCTGAGTTGGTGTATCATGATCTCTGGGCAGCTTGCTTCTGATGATGAGCTTTGAGAGGTTGTAGGGTTTTTTGAAGGCCAGAAGTAGGGGTTCAGAAAGATGTTTTTCAGAATGTGGTTCCCATGATATATGTGTAATTGTTTGATGATGCCCTATATGGGCTCCAGTGTGGGGTGGTATGACAGAGTTCAGGGAGTGAATAGGGTTAGCTGAGTCTAGTCATAGAGGGGCCTCAGAGTAGGGAGATCTCTGTTCCTCTCAAAGCTCAACAAACATTGTAAATAGGCAGGAGCATGGAGGACTGTGGTGATATTGGTGGAAGGAAATTTAAATAAAATTTCACAGAGGCACACCTGGTAGAGTCTGTGTGGTTCCTTAGAAAGAAGATGAGGTGGAGCTGGGCTCCAGTTACAGGTGGTAGGTGACAAATAGAGGCATGCAGTCAGAGGGATATTGAAGTAAGTTCTTTCAGGGAATTTGGGTGGGCCATTCCATAATGTGATTTACTTCTCTGGTGGAGTATCCTTGTTTGGTGAGGGCAGCTTAACTGTATTAAGGTATCCCAGACTTTGGTATATGAGTGCCTTGCTGTTGATAATAGATGTCTTGGTGAGTTTGGGGTGGTTTCTGGATCTGTGAAAGTAAGTGTGGTGATCTGAGGGTTTCTTGTAATATAGTTGTCTATAGGGTTTCATTGTTAAAATGGCTTGTCACTGATAAAAAAGTGTGATTTGTTCTGTTTTTTTAAACTGCTCTAGACCTCTGCAACAACTGGCAACATGCAGGACAGAGGCATATGACCACATCTGCTGGCAAGGAAAAACCTTGAAGGGGTTTAAAAACATCATAAAAACATAACTCTCCAGATTAGCATAACAAAGGTGGTGACAGTATCATAATGCTTTGACTTGCTTAAAACTGTAGTTAGTTTTAGAATGAAGGCTTTAGATAACTAATAATTAATGATAGTTTGAAGCTAAAAATCCAAAATGGTGGACATGTTCATTTTTCTATTAACAAACATCAGAGATGGAGGCCACAGAGTAAATTGACCAATAGCAAGTAAGAAACAAAGGTCGAACAAAGTTCAGGAAGTGTGACTCAACTGACCCCAAAACACCTGCAGGGAAGGGACAGAATAGCTATAATGTCAGGGCGGAGCTGATTGGCTGAATGAGTTGCCACCCACACAGGGAGCTTTTGGCTTGAAAGGTCAACCAATCAGAGAAGGTCAGAAACTGAATATTAGGCTGGCTAGCCCTCAGCTTCCTATGTGGGTATAAGTGAGAGTGGTGAAGACCAGAGAGAAGTAGCAGGAAAACATCATGAGCAGCTACAGTGTATTTGAGAGAGTAGAAGGACCCTAGATGATACAGAGGGATTGTTAAAAGGTTGTAAGACTAATTTTAGGATGATTTTTTGCAAAATGACTGCATATGCCTAGAAGTAAAGTTCCAAACCAGCATATCCATAGCGTTGCACCCCAGCAGAGTCTGTTTCCTAGTGTTCCATTCCAAGTTCTGATGAGACAGAGTCTTTACTCCCTGTCCCCTCCCCAGCTCAGGCAATGCTCTGCAGTGTCAGTGTCCCTGTTCCTCCTTCCGCCTTCTCATTTCCCATTCGCTCTTCCCCCTTCTTAGCAAACCCACGGTCCCATCCCCTACAACTTAGGGTCATGTTCCATTTTGGGTCTGGGGTCTTCATCCCACCCTTTTGGTACCCTACAGAAGGGGTAAGGAGTGAGATTGTGCTGCGGTCAGGGATGGTCATTTCTTTGGTCTTTTAGTGTTGTATACCTTTCCCCTCCACCTCTTTGCCCCTCCCACCTGATTCTTGACTTTGCCTCAATCTCTATCTTAGAACAACCTTAAAGTGTGCTCTCAAGTAACACTTTAACTGCTCCTATCCATTCCCATTGTACTAACAAATCCAGTTGACTAGGCAGAAGCAACATCATGTGTCTTTGTCCCTTGTTTAGACACACAAGAGTAGCAAAAAGTCAAACCCAAAATTCTACCCTAGGCTAACAAACAAATCTATATACTAACACTCCACCCCTTTATTTTATTTTCTTCTGGGACCCTCCTGCTCAGGTGTCCTGGGAAAAGCATAGGACATATGGCAGCACATTTCCTGAAAGGGCCAGGTAGCCAGATGGAATGTGTCAATATTCAATTTGCCCCACTGCCCCCTATCAGTATCAGGCCGTGCACCTTCCCTTGTATGGACATGCTGGCCATATATTCCAGTTGGTGTTTCAGACTCCTCATAGTAATGGGCCCCAGAAGGTTGGGTCCAGATTATCTGTTACATTTTGGTAGAGGACCATTTACATTACTCGTGTGAAAATTAGTGGTTGAACCTTATGGGTCTGTGTGACCTCCCCCAGCTCTTCAACCACCACAGTATTCATTGCAGGATTAGTGTATTTAACAATAGGCAAATAGCCATAATAATCCACAGTAACATCATGAGCCCTGACTATTATAATATACTCCAACATCTGGGCCACCACCAGAAACACTGCTTCTCCACTATTGACGGGGTTAAGATCCTTTTAACACCATTCTGGAGAATAAATGTGTCTAATCATTGGTATTTGCATCCAGCTGCTCGTGCAGGTTTTGCATGCTTTTGTATATATCAGGAGTCCATTGAATGTCCACGGAAAAATGGGGTACAGTAACTCCTTACTTAAAGTTGCCCTAGTTAACGTTGTTATGTTGCTGATCAATTAGGCAACATGCTCGTTTAAAGTTGTGCAATGCTCCCTTCTAACATTGTTTGGCAGCTGCCTGCTTTGTCCACTGCTTGCAGGAAGAACAGCCCATTGCAGCTAGCTAGTGGGCGCTTGTAACCAGGGTTGACCACAGCCCCCCTATCAGCTCCCCCTATCCACTCCCCGAAGATTCCTGTGCTGCAGCCACCCAGCAGGCTATCAGTTGCTGGCAGTTCAGCTGTCCCGCCCCCCACGGCCATGTGCTGCTCCCGCCCTCTGTCTTGGAGCCACGCTCAGAGACTTCTGCTTGCAGTGCAGGAGAGGAAGGGGGATTAATGTCAAGGTGTCCCCCTCCCCCTGCTCCTGCAACTCACTTACCCCTTCTCCATACAGAGCAGGGAGGGGACACAGACAGAGAGAGCTTGGGGGTGCAGCTGCTGTCTTAACTTCCTGATCCACTTAAAAAGACAATGCACTTAAGAGTGGGTCAGCTTACTTAAAGGGGCAATGTGTATCTCTCTGTCTCTCTCTCCCCCACACACAAGGTGTGTGTCTGTCTCTGTCTGCTATGCTGTCTCCCGTCTCTCATGTTCCTGATGCCTTGTGTGAGAGGCTACATTAACAACAATGTGTTAACCCTTGAGGGCTCAACCAAGTGCTAGTTCATCATTTAGCAGCAAGGCATTCACTGGGAAATATCCCACCCTCTTCCACCCTCTAATTGACCATCTCAACCAAGCTTCACAATCATCATAGCTGTGAACAGCATTGTTTGTTTAAATTGTATACTGTGTGTATATCTATATAATATATGGGTTTTTGTCTGGTGAAAAAAATTTCTCTGGAACCTCACTTCCCCTATTTACATTAATTCTTATGGGGAAATTGGATTCACTTAACATCACTTCACTTAAAGTCACATTTTTCAGGAACATAACTACAATGTTAAGCGAGGAGTTACTGTATAGTCCAAACCAGCTTGACCACTTGGTATGGAATCAGGTAGTATGCACTGGTTTGATTGTCCACAGCAAAGAGTTCCACAGATCCATGCATGTACCGAAGTTCTGAGAGTAGTGTGTAAATGTGTGTAATTGTGCCAGATGCTGGTCCTCTTGTACTCCCAATGTTATATTACAGAATTGTGCACACTTCCAGCAGAACATTCCATACCCAATATATTACATATATTATACCCAATTGTACACTCCTGGCAACAGGCCATTAGGTCTGCTCCTCCATGGCTATTGGAGATTGGCCCATCCAGATATTTTCTCTGGACAATTATTTAACTGAATTATTGTCCAATGTCCATCATTCCATCCTCCCCCTCTATCCCTCAGTGGTTCCCAGCATGCCCTTCCCTTTCTCATTACTCCCATGGGGGTCATGGGAACCACCTTAGTTGCTGTCCTGTTCCAAGGTATCACAGTAACTATTACATAGGTGCTAGCCCCACAGTTGAGCATTTTGCATTCTCATACACACTTCCCCCGGGTTAGCCTTCTGAAGCCAGCCCCCACCCATGTCATGAGGTTCCCTGTCCATTGTGTTAACTGCAGGTTCACCTCTGCTGCCCTTTACCACCCCACTGTGATTGCAGACAGTTGTTGTGCCAGTAGCTCATTGATTTGCTGCTGCAATTTCACATTTTGGCTTATCAATTGCTTGGTTACCTAACTGTCCCCAGGATTCCACACATCCAACCCTGTGTTTCTTACTGCCCACAAATCCCTTTTCTGGTGACGATTCAACTGCAGTTGGGTGTTCCCGGTCCAACCACCATTCTCTGGGGTGTACCACCTATGTTATGGACTGAAAAGACACACTGAAGAGCGCTGATTGTACCCACTCCCACAGTAGTTCCCACACGTTCACCCGTCGGGGGATGTTCCCGGCTGCAGCCAGCTTAGATCAGGATCCTTGCAGCTTGGCATCCATAATACCTGTAGGGTTACATTAGCAGCAACAATTGTTTCATTCCAGGTGTCCTTGGTTTCCCTTTGTGAGTCCATCTGTAAGATACATGCAACATAATTTATCCATCCTCCTTAATCCCATTCTGTGTCTTTTTTTTGCGTGCAATGAAACTATTCCTGCCCTTCACTCTCCATTTCCAATAGCAGCAGTCTGGGCCTCAATTGGTCGAGGACTGGATAAGGGCCCCTCCATTTAGGAGCTGGGAATAGATGGTGTTGTCCTGAAATCCGATACATCATGCGATCTCCCACCTCGGGTAGACCATGCTCTCCAGGCAGGTTATACCATGTGTTGATCTTTGCTTCTATATCTGTTAACCCTCCTTGTACAATACCCACCAAAATAACAGTAAGAATAAGACACAGAACATGAAACACACAACACAATCTTTGTCGCGACAGTAAACCCATGGTGCTCTGGGTTGCTCTTCCACTGGCGCCGCTTGCCTGTAGAGTGTCTGAAAAACAAAATAAACATTTCCCAGCCCCTTGGGTGGAGAAAGATTATTGCTTAAAAATACCCCTTCCTTTTATAAATCTCCTTGCCGACTACAGGAAAAACAGAAGAATTACCTCCATACTTTCCTTGTTTTGTTCTATAGGTAGGCTAGTGAATTATCATTTATTGTTCATTTATGAAATTCATAAGGTGGTGTACCTCAGTTTCCCGTCTTGTACAACAGACCAGGTTTGTAATGGTTTTTCTGCTGCCAAGCTGTAAGGTTATTCACAGGTAATAGCTGAGAGGTAGTATTACCATGAAACCTTTGTCATGAGATTTGCTTTCAGTTACCATTTTCAGCATGCTTAAAATTTCCCCCCAAAATCATACACATTATCCATTATTACAGGATTACTCATTAGCATTCCTCCCAAGGTTTAACATTGTGACAATCTGATACTCAGAACCATCTCAACCCTCAGTATTTCTGACATTGCTTTTTTGTACATTCCATCCTTGCCTTTGCTTCCAAAGTACACTGAGTTAACTTTTTGTTCCCCTCCTGCTATTCATTTCCAAAAAAGGATGCAGAGGGTCTCCTCATTCTCCCACTTCTGGCTGACCCAGGCAGGGCCACATTCCCTGGTCCCTATTTAAAAAGATATTAAACGCTATTAAAAAGAACATGGATGGTACCCAAAGGGTTAAGTGCTAAAGACCAAAGCCACATCACACTAGTTACCCATGTCTGGCACAAGGGTCTGTCAGTGTTGCAAATTTGAATGAGAGTTTCAAATGGAGTTTTAGTGCCATTGAGTTTTCTTTATTTAAAAAAAACAAAACGAGACCAATTTATCTTAAACCTACAAACAGGATTTTACAAACCATGAGTGGTGATTTAGTTCCTTATAACCTTACATAATTACACACACCCACAAAATTATCTTTTGCCTAACATCCTTTGCACTCCTTTCATTATTTTCACACAACTGTACTCAAATTACATTCCCATCTTGTGCAATCGGAGGCAGTCAAGTTAAATTCCAATAGAAACCACTTATATTCCTGTAGTGATTTTGACTAAATCACATTTACAAACCATTCCTGTGGGAAAAGGGCCCATTTTTCTTCAGAATAGCTGTAAAACTGTCCCCATATCCTTTTTAATCTCCTCTTAGGTTGATCCCCACACCTGGAATGAGCCCAATTCTTCCATTTAAACTTATCCAAAGAGACCATTACCCCAGCTTGCAAGGACCCACAACAACCATCATGAGAGCCCACCATAACCCTCCAAGCAGCTGCGTGGACTGTTGGGGAGGAGGACTTACCTGGCAGCTACTTACCTGTCCAGTGTGATGCATCTGAGTCACGGCACCAAGTTATTAGAGGGCTGTCCCTTCACCCTCTCCTCTGATTCTTGGCACACAGAAAGAAAGCAGAAGTCTGAAAAGTGCAGGCAGTTCAATGTTTATTGAGGTTAGTTCCAAAAAGCATATCCATAGCTCTACACACCAGTAGACCCTGTTTCCCAGTGTTCCATTCCCAGCTCTGATGCCACAGAGCCTTTACTCCACATCTCCCTTCCCAGCTCTGAGCCTTGACTATGTCCCTGTTCCCTCTTCCTCATTTTCATTTCTTAGCAGGATCAACAATACCTGCCATGCACACCTACAGTCCCATACCTTACAACTTAGGGTCATGTTCCATTTTGGGTCTGGGGCCTTCATCCTACCCCTTTTGTACTCCATGGAAGGATAAGGAGTGAAGTTGTGCTGCGGTCAGGGATGGGCATTTCTTTGGTCTTTTAGTGTTGTATACCTCCCCCACACCATGCCTGTTTGCATCTCCCAACTGGTTGCTTGACTTTACCTTGAGATAGGGGTTGAGGCAATCTTTAAATGTGCTCTGGAATAACACTTTAACTGCTCTTATCTGTTCCTATCATATTAACAAATCCAGTTGACCAGGCAGAAGCAACATCACAGTGTCTTTGTCCCTTGTTTACACATGAATATCAAAAAGTCAAACCCACAATTCTATCCCAGGCTACCAAACAGACCTATATACTAACAGTGTCTTGGGTACAAATCTTGGGGTAACAGTCACAACATACAGTATACAGGATTCAGTACACTAAGTGCCCCAACAGCACTGATGTGGTTGAAATGAGACAATCACTATGCTCAGCCAGTCCTTCCAGTTTTTCCCCACTTTCCTTCATAAGCTTTCATAAAGCCCTATATTTTCTCACATTTGTTCTACTACCTCTGATGAGGGAACACAGTCCTGTGCTTACGGAAGTATTTGCTGGAAATTAAGAGATGTGCTTATCTTTGCAACAGACTTTCTGTGTGATTTTCCTGTTTCTTAGTCTCTCTGCCTCTTAGCTTTCTAAAATAAGTATAATAATATTTTCCCTCCTCATACTTGTGAGGGAAGTTCATTAATGTTAGTAAGGCTTTCAGGTACAAAACTGATAAGCACCCTAGAAAACTCTATAAATAAATTAAATGAAAATAACTGTTCCTCCTCTATCATTGGTGGAGAGAGAGGGTGAAGGGATGTGTCTCCCAGGTGTTCTGTCCTCTTTTCATTCTATACTTTATCCTTGGGTGACCTCAACTATTTGCACAGTTTTATCTGTTGTCTCTATGCTGACAACTCTAAAATCTACACCTTCACCCCAATCTCACCCTCAATGTCCAGTCTTGCATCTCTGTCTTTCTGATTTTTTTTTTGCTGGATGATTCACAGCCAATTCAAGCTCAAGTCAATAGGCTAAAAACGAAACTTCTCAACCTGAATGTAGTTACCCTAGAAGGATAAATTCAAGAAAAGAGTTTGTTACCTATTTTTCCATTTCCCTGCTGCAGTATTGTGTATGCTACAATAAGATCTGTTTTTCTACATCAGCAAAAATGAAAAAAAAAATCCTTTAAATTTAAGTGAGTTTTCCTAACAATTATTCTTTCCTAAAAAAAAAAAAGAAAAAAAATTGTCCTAATCCTAACCTTTACTCGTGTGGGTAGTCCTTACACATGTAAATAGTACTTTTTATCTCAATGGCACTGCTAAATATAATGAAAGTGTCAACCTGAAAAATGCCTCAGTATGTTCAAAATATAGCAGCATGCTTACTCAGTAACAAACACTGTGAATACATCACAACAGTGCTCAAATCTCTGAACTTATTGAATAGAGAATCAAATTCAAGGTTTCTTATTGAATACAAAGTCAAATTTGTTTCTTAGTTTCAAATTTCTCCTTTGGACTAGGCCAAACTACCTGAAGGATCAGCTCAATCTCCATGACCTCCTTTTATGTCTAATTTCCTCTGGAAGAATGGAACTGTCAATCTCAGGAGTAAGATTTTGGGGCACAGGAGATAGATTTCTTGGAAAATGGCCAAAAAATGTGGAGCTCACTCCCAGTAAAGGCTGAAAACATCATAAATCTCAGTGCCTTCAGGTCCAAATGTCAAACTCACTCCTTTGACCTAGTCTTCTGCTTCCCACAATAAACCAACCATCCTCACTACAAAACAAAACAAAACAAAACAAAACAAAACAAAAAAAGTGTGAATTGAGGAATAGAGGAAAAATACAGAGATCCTTTAATGTGCTTAGTTTCAGAATATATAGGCCACTTGGGGGCCATAGTGATGAACATGGTACGAAAGGATAGAGAGTTAAGATAGATAAAGCCAATGATACCGAGTGGTGCTCAGTTTCTGCAATACCTACTGAAGTCTTAAATAGAGCTGGGCACTAAATGGTATTCTTGTCCCGCTAGACTTTGAAATTTCCAAAAATGTTCTCATTCCCAATTGAGACAAAAGGTAAAAATATTGAAAATGTTAATGAACTGCAAATCTAAACAAAAATGTGAATCTAGTCAATCAAAGTGTTCCATTTTGATATTTCCCGAATATTTTGTTTCAATTTTGACCTTTTATTTATTTTTGTACATTTTTTCATCGTGTATTAACTTGCATATCAAGCAAAAAGCCACTTGTTACAGGGTGTGCTCACCACTCTGGCGCCTCCTGATGTCTCTCTTGGGAATTACCTCAGCATATTAGTGCACCCTCTTCGGGTGGTGTCTCGCCACCATCATGCCTGCTCTAGGACCCATATCTCTTCAAGGATCATGGCATCCTCCTCAGTGACACAGCCCTCCAGCTATTCCACACATTGTGTTTTCCCCCTTTTGTCCACTGTTCAGTCAATTTCCTTAGTGGCTACTGCAGCAACTTCCTCGTGGCCCCCAGTATCTTTTTTGCCCTTGCCTCAGGGCCTCAGCATGAAAACCCCAGCAGTTAGCCAGGAGTTGTCTCTCACTCCCCCAGTTTCTGCTCACAGCATTGCTCTGTCCAGGGTGCTGACAGTTCTTTCAGATTTCCAGAAACACAGTCCTTCCTCCCTGGGCTCCCAGCACAGAACTGACTTCCTCTGCCCTGCAGCTCCCTTTTTATATGGGCCTGCTTGGCTGCTCCCTTCATCCCTTCTCTGATTGGCTGTCTCCTGCACAGCATCCCTAGGGCTCTATAAACCCCTCTTCTGCCATTGAGGGGCAGCCACCTCATCATACCATTTTGATGTGAAAGACAGATTTTTTTCTTAGAAAATGTAAAAATGATATGTTTTGACAATTTCAAAACTTTTTTCATTTTTTTTTTAAAATGGGACATTTGTCAAAACTTACCTTCCCTTTCTCATGAACAATTTCAGCATCAACTAAAGGATTTTCCAAAGAAAAACAACTAATCAAAAAAATTCCAACCAGCTCTAGTC
The DNA here is from genome assembly GCF_003597395.2 of Chelonoidis abingdonii. Taxonomy (NCBI): domain Eukaryota; kingdom Metazoa; phylum Chordata; order Testudines; family Testudinidae; genus Chelonoidis; species Chelonoidis abingdonii. Next base: position 273,962,623 of record NC_133770.1, read on the forward strand.
CTAAGAGTACAAATCCTGTGAGATGCTAAGCACCAAACAGTTGAGAATCATCATTTCAGGGGTTTCAGGGAAGAGGTAATGGTGCTCAACACATTTTGAGGTTGCATCCTAAAAGATCTAGTGAATTTAACAAAGGAATAGGAATGAACAGTTTCTAAGTTCTAAACTGTATCTGCCTCCCCTTTGTGCCCACAGTCAAGTCATTTCTCTTTGCTTCAGTTGCCCCATAATATTTGTTGTAAGATGTTTGGCTGTGTGTGTGTGTTTCATTGTGTGCTGTCCCAGCTTTGCACAGATAGTTGGCATAGCAGACCTCAATCGAATTGCCTAATGACCACAAGATCGATTAAAGTTTGAAGGCACCCAGCCAGGTTTATTGTTGACAAAACACAGTAATAGCACCTGGTAGACTCAAGGAGGATACAAAGACATGTATGCCCATGACAATAGACACAGCTCAGTGAATGGTGGGACTTTCCATCCCCCCCGGCCCTCGGCTGGCGAACAGGTTAAAGCAAGGTATCCCAACATTTATAGAGTGAGACAATCTGGGATAAACAACTTCCGTATCTGTAATAAGCCTCCTGTCCCAAATCTGGACCTTAGTGTCCAAAATCTGGGTGCTTAGCATGAACCTCCAAGCTTAATTACCAGCTTGGATCTTATCTCGCTGACAAGCCAATCAGGATTCTGAGTACCTGATAAACTCTCCTGGGTCTCCCCCAAACCTTTCCCTGGGGGGACCCCCAAGACCCAGAAGCTCTGAGTCTTACCGGCAAGGGAAATACTCCACTTCCCTTCCCCCTCCCTCTCTCACCCGACTTTTCCTTCTCTTGGGCTACCTGGAGAGCTGTTCAATCTCTTTACACACAATGCCCAGAAAGCATGTCTCCGTTATTCCACAAAGGAGACAAACCCCAAATACAAGGAAACAAGCTGATCCTATCCTTCCCCCTCCCAACCAACTCTCTGTGCTGTCAGCTACCGCTCCGTAGATTCTACACAAAGAGAATCCCTCCCTTCTTCTTGACCTACCCGAGGCAACTAACAGATCTTCACGAAAACTTTATATAAAAAAGAAGAAACTACATAAGAATATAACTCTGCATTCAAGAGACAATACAGGGCTATTCGTTAACGATCGAAATCTGATCAAAAGATATCCAATTTAAAACTATTCCAGCAAATTCCACACATTAAAACAAACAAACATATAAAACCTATTGTTTGCTACCTGTACTTAAACTGGAACAGAAAGGTAGAAAGAAGCTGGAGATAGAAAAAAACTCTTCCCTCATAGCTGAGAGAAACACAAACAAGCGAACAAAGCCAAAACACACCCAGAAGTTCCCTCCCTCACTTTGAAAAATCTGGTTTCCTGATTGGTCCTCTGGTCAGGTGTTTGGTTCCCTTTGTTAACCCTTTACAGGTAAAAGAAACATTAACCCTTAGCTATCTGTTTATGACAGTATCATCTTGCACATTTCATGATGTTTGTTACCTGCCCTTGAACTTTTCTCCTGTTGTTTCAGACAAAACATTCCTATTCACCACCTGCCTTTGTACTTTTACTCCTAATGTTTCAGACAAAATATCACTATTTATCACTTTTGTCAAACCATTTTATCATGTGCTAGGTTAAAGTGTTCTTGTGCTGGCCTTCTGGAATGTGTTTATGTATTCACTGTGTTGTAGCAATGCTAGCAATAACGGTACCGAGTTCATGTACCGGACACTGACTTGCAAGCATCTATTTTTGACAGGGCTTGACTGTTGCTCACAGCATAACTTTTGCTGCCTTTGGTTCAGGTCCCAGACCTTGCACCAGGCCCATGCTTCAGTCTCTCTCTTTCAACTACAATATTTATTGTACAAAAGCTATCTCATAGGGGCATCATGCATATTCCATAGCTAATAGGCTGGATCTTGGTCCCATTGAAGCCAAAGGGATTTTGGCCATTGACTACGATGATCTGACCCAATATTTATAAATATCTTTTCAGATAAGAGGGGCTAAAGAAGTTATAGCTATTTATTAAATAGTTATATTTTCTGAAGCCGTGTGACATTTTGCATTCTGTTAAGTATGGAAAACTCACGTTTCATGAAAATCTTTTTTTGCTGCAGATTTTTCATAAAGCACTCACTGCTCTTCTCTGCAGTCTCCTGGGGTTGTTTATGAATCTTATGATTGTGCCCTAGGAGACCCTCTTAAAGCTTTTTTATTATTTTTCATGTAGAACATTGTAAGGAATTATAGTCCCATAGCACAGAAATGGCTTGTGGCATTCATGCCAGAGGTGATTCAGTGGAAGCTTCAAACATGCTGACATAAATTTGTTTTTTGTAATAAAATAAAAGTTGTGCTTCTGCTGTGATAAAACATACTCTGTTGCCAGTTCCTGCTATATTCATCCACTTCACAATGAACAGCTACAGTATTTCATCTTGCGTTGGCTTGAATGGTCTCTTAAGATCACCGAGCATGGTGACCCATGATTTTATGAGCTCCAAGACAGATTTGTGCAATGCAGTGTTCATAGGAAAACCTTGAAAACAGTCCAACAGGTCTGAAATGTGTCAGGACAACATTGGCGTACGTTATCTCACTGGTGTATATCATCACTCTGCTCCAGTCACTCTGTTATTGTCTGACCAATACACCAGAAGGTGATGGTGCTAATTTCAAATTCTCATGGTCTTGTCTTTGTGACCAGAATCTTCAATGTTAGCTGTGCTCCTCAAGAATGGTGAAGCTGATTACAGCAAGAATTAGACTTGTGAGAACTAGAGACAAAAGTTTTTTTTTAGTGACCAGTCTATATTATGCAAGAGAAATCAGGGGGCTTTATATTTTGTCTCTGCCAGGTCCAAGAACAAGACCCCGTCTTTGCTTTAGTTATTCCATATCAATATATATTTAATTCATTAATAACCATTGACAATCTTTGTAACTGGATAGGAAAAGGGAGAGAGAGAATGAATTTCACATTTTCTTGTTTGGTGAGTTGTTCCTCCTGATGGTGACCAGAAAAGTACTAATGCCTATGTACATCAGTAAGACTACGATGACTGATATGATGGGCACAAATAGTGTAGATACAGTACCTAGGTACCCATACTATTGTTCAGTAAAGTATTAAGGGCCAACTGCAGTTCTGTCAAACCCTTGAATAGGGCCTGCAAGAGGGGAGAAGGCTCCTTCAGTGTTTCACCCTCATGCACATGTCCTTTCAGCACTGACCTATGAGTTCACTTCTCACAATCTGAGACATTTGGAGAAAGGCGGTCCTTTGGGCTTCTCCAGAAATGTAGTTTGCACAATGCAGGTACAAAACCAGGCAATTTCTTCATAACTCCTATTCTCTCCTGTGTAATTCATTTATCATCCTCCTCAATCCCAGAGATACTTTCCCACCCACTCTCTCTCATAGCAGCTGTCTTACACTATTCTTTATGAAATAAAGCACAGAATCCACCTAGAGGAAGGAAAAAAGAAAATTTTCTTGTACTCACCCATCTGTCTGTCAGTATTACCTGTTGTCTCTTGTCTTATACTTGGATTGTAAGCTCTTTGGGGCTGGGGGGACAGTCCTTTTCTTCTCTTTGTGTACAGTGCCTAGCACAATGGTGTCCTGGTCCATGACTACAGCTCCTACAGTCTACAGTAAAACAAATAATAAATAATAATTTAACAACTTCTGCCTAAGAAAGTAATATGTTAGGAAATTAATGCTTATAAAAAAACTTGATAACTCTGTAACGTTTCCACTGAGGATCATGAGAAAAACACTCAAAATTATTTGCTTTAATGAGTGCTTGTGAATCATAGCTGTAGTCATTTATTTTATTTTATTTTATTTTATTTTTTTAAAATAGACTGGGGAAAATTTCAGTATTTGAACTGCTATGTCATGTAGGTGTAAGGATTTGTGACATCTCTGAACAGTTTGTCAGTTTGCACTTCACTCCACAGAATATGGTATAGTAAAATGTTGCCTTTTCCCTGAAGGTTGTAGGGGGAAATTGTTTAGCATTTTAATGACCATCTAAAAATGCCCAGCAGCTTGGAAGGAATAAAAAGATGAATGTAAACAAGTTTTCAAGTAGAAGCTGAGGAGTGAATGCTAAGGAGGGAACAATAAGAAGAAAGCAAAACAGAAAATATTAGAAACTGTCAGTCGTCCCTTTAAAAACAAAGAACAGGCCCTGGCTGAGCTGTGTTCAGTGCACGGCCCAATGAAGGAGAGCACAGGTAACTTTTCATCACCTCTCTGTCCTCTCACCAATCCCGGGGTTTCCCAAGGACTGGTTCTTCCATCCAAGGATGCTCTAACTTAAGAGACATAGCGGCAGTACCCCAACTGGCCTTTATGTCAGTTAGAGATGGTTGGAGTTCAGCAGAATTCCAGCCATGACTCCACTTCCCCTGGACCTGCCCCTAACATATCCTCCATACTGAGGGATGTGTGCTGGTGGTGCAGATCAATCTGTGTTCTGGGTACAAGAGGTCCTGCTAGTGCATCTCTTCCATTCCCTACTGTATGCCTGTCTTGCTCTGTGGTCAGTACAACACAGGGGATGAGGAATGGGCAGGAACATAGCCCCAGCCTCACCTCCTCCGTCACCCTTTTTGAGTTGAGAGGGACTCATGAAAAAATTGCTGTTGTGCTCTGTGGAGAGAAACAACTGTGGTTCTATCAGACCCTCGAAAAGGGCATGCAAGAGTGGGGGAATACTCTTTGAATATCCTTTCAGATTCTGGCGGTAAGGACTTTGTCTGGGACCACTGTTAGGCCTAAGCGAACATGAAGATACAGTAACTACAGAGGGAAAATGGTATTCCATTAGAGTCAAATCCACTATTTTACCATCCTTTCATGGGAACTGGAGGTGAACTGACCTCCCACTGTTCACATTCTTTTCACAATCAGCAGAAGTGGGTTCCCCTGTAGTGAACATGTGTCTTGTAGCATGCTGGCTTCCCACGTTAACTCAGCTGAGTAAGGTGCAATGAGAACTAACAGCAACTTTCCCATCTGAAAATAGGTACAGAGTGTCATTATGCTCTGGTAGAGAGATGAGAACTGCTCTGCATTTAGACATGGCACTTATTTCTACTGTACGTTTTACAGTTGTAAAATCCAGCTGTAGTATGTGATTTTAAAAAAGGCGTATTGCCATCTGCACAAATACAGTATTGCATGGTTATATATTCATTTTAACCTAGTAATACTGGTATTTTATATAATAAACAGTTCTACTGCAGCCAAACACCGTAAGTGTATGTATAGGAAGTTTTTGGACCTTCTTTTCAATTCATTGACCCACAGCTGAAGCACACACCAAACAAATAACTCATCTCTCATTTATGAGTATTATTGTTCGAAGGAGTCTCATACTGAAGAATACTTAATATAAATATCTAGTTGATAAATAAGAGGGCTCAAAAAACTGTGTGTTCAGTACCTTTGAGGTATATCTCTCAAAACAAATTCATGCACTGGATGAGCCAAATGAAAACTAGTCACACAACAGTATGTCACATTCAACCACGAAGCAATCATGAACACTGGAAGGTCACTGTAGAAGGGCAGTTTATGCCCACAGGTTTATCATGTATTATATCATATACTCCATCACACTATATCTTAGAGTCAAGCACACTCCGTCTCATAAAACTGTTCTTTAATAACTTATGAATATTAAATATTGCCCTGGTTTTTGGTGTGTTTACTTTATGAATATACTGGTTTAGTTTAATAGGGAGCTATAAAGAAAAACAAGCAGAAAGGGAAGAATAGCTCAAGATAAGCAACCCCTCAGCAAACAGTTGGGGATTGTTAGGAGACAATACCAGGACATGACAAGGCCTGCATACAGGAAACAAAAGGGCAGGAATGCTCTCTCTAGAAGGGAAGTTGTTTGGGGGACCAGAGTACAACATAGGCACCTGCTGGGGTGTCTGAAAAAGCTACGCTTGACTAGGTTACAATTAGGGGATGATAAACCATTAGGTAAGAGACATGTGTAGACTATTTAAAATATTTTTTCTCTAAATGTTTTGTTCCTACTATTAGAATAAACAATACTTTGTTTTAAGAAGGCTATTGTGTGGCTGAATACCACTTGTCACAGATTCCCAAATGGAAGAAGCGCAGGGGCCAGATCTCAGTTGGATGTGCTGGGTAAGCATGGTTGATAGACAGGCTGGTGTAGGTCAGGACTCAGTCTAAGAATGGGAAAATTGTGGAATTGCACTCTAGGAGAGGTAAAGACTCAAGATCCAACACCTACATAGCAGTTAGAGAGGCCTTAAAGGGGAAATTAGTTCAACTAGCCCTGTAACCATGGCAGTAGCGGAGCTCAGAAGGGAAGATTTTAATCTTATTCTTTGTAGAAGCAAACTTTTGTGTTTGTGATTGTTTATTTGGGGGGGGGGACTTCATAGGTGAACATTTTCAAATATGGGTGCCCAACATTAGGCACATAAGAAGTCTGATTTTGAAAGATGCTGATCACCCACAATTTCCACTCATTTTTTATCCCTAGTGATTGAGAATGGCAGGTGCCATATTGTGATTGGCCACTCAGACAAAGCCTGCACCCTAATCCTCTCCTCAAGCCATGGTTAGTGGGAGCTTAATGTTGCTTCTAGCAGCATTAGTTATAACTTATCATACAAAGTTTGGCTCAAAATTTTCCCAATATACCAGGGGATCATGCCAAATAAAGCGGTTTCCTTTTGCGTCTACCTACTTGCCCACACAAATACGGAGGGCCCCAAAAGCCTGGTGTAACCCAAACCATAAGAGGGGCTGCTTCATGCACTTAGAGTAATGAGAGAATGTTCTAGATGAAGGATCGGCAACCTTTGGCACACTGCCCATCAAGGAAATCCGCTGGTGGGCCGGGCCAGTTTGTTTACCTACAGCGTCTGCAGGTTTGGCTGATCAAAGCTCTCACTGGCCATGATTTGCTGTTCCAGGCTGATGGGGGCTGCAGGAAGCGGCACAGGCTGAGGTATGTGTTGGCCACCACTTCCTGCAGCTTCCATTAGCCTGAAATGGCAAACTGCAGCCAGTGGGAGCTGCGAATGGCCAAATCTGCAGACGCTGCAGATAAACAAACTGTCCTGGTCTGCCAGCAGATTTTCCTGATGAGCTGTGTGCCAAAGGTTACTGATCCCTGTTCTAGATACTTTGCTACCCTACTTGCATATTGGGGTAAATGTTCCCACCCTTTTAATTTTCTTTTAGTCCTTTCGACACCATGGAGCAGAGGGAAGCATAGTAGCCAGTGTTTATAACATGAATGATACTTGGGAATTCACAGTATTAGCTTGCACGACGTCGGATACTTTGCTTGGGTTGGAGGTACCTAGAGATTACACATACAGGGGTTATATAGGGTATTTTGAGACTTTGGGTCAAGAAATTTCTTAAGTGCAGTGGAAAAAGCAGAATTTAGCCCAATATATTTAAGGCTTCCTGAGTATAGCAAACCATGTTTTTCTTACTTACTACAGAGCAGATAAATAGTTAATGATTAGGTTTCTGATCCTGGACTCAGCTCTGCATAAGCATACCTCTGCAACGGTGTGGAGCTCTACTGAGTCACAAAGTCTCCTGAATGTAGCTTACTACAAGCTTGGGAGCTACGGGCAAAATTATCTTTCTAGATCTTAATGGTGCATCTTGACTTTGATATTCTACCCTCCCTATGTGTGTGGAATACATATTGACTCTAGTAGTAGATCCAAGTATGTTGAGGAGAAGGCTGTCAGAACAAAGGCTGCCCTTGGAGAGGAGGATTTTTCTCTAACAAAGTAAACTGCCTTGTGCTGCAGTATTTTTACTTATTTGTTTTCACATATTGCCTTTATCTGTCTCGCACATAAAAAGCGTTTAAAACATCTGTTCAAAACCATATAGTATGAAAACAAGTTAACTTTTCTTCCACACAAAATACAGGAAATCCAAGCTTGATATTAGTCATTAGTTTTCAGTCTTTTTCTGCAGATAATATAGATATGAGATGATCCCTTGCTTTTAAACTTGGATAAGAACATTTCTTTCTCTGCCTGTGCAAAATAATGCCAAAAGTTCATATTATGAGATTAGTCCATTAAATTTTGACATTCTGTGCTATTTGATAGGATTCTTTCCCTTTCCTTACATTTCTTTTATAGAGCAGATGGTAAAATAAAGGAAAGGAAAAAATAAATACATCCTTTCATTATCACTTTTTGATTTTTGTATTTATTTCTTTACAAATGGAGCAAAATATTACTTCAAATGATCATTTAGATATTACATTTGGAAGTTACAGTCTATTAAAAGTGCTATAAATATGAGGCCTCTCTCATTTGGTGACATATTTGCTAGGATTTATTTCACTCAGCTTTGTTCAAATACTTGGATTTCAGTAGCCTTGCAAAATACGTGATTTTTTTCAACTTCACCCAGAGTGCCACCTAATGGTCCTGTTGTCTCAAATGAAACAAATCAGAATGTTACACAGAAGATTTCATTTTAAGATACAAATGAAACAAATCACTGTACAGTGGAATATAGCCATCAGTTTATACAGCAAGCAGAGTAGGCTAGAGTTGTGGTGAGCTACTATTTATATTGTGTTCTTGTGAGATTTGTTAAATTAAAACCATAAAAGCCTCTATTTAATGAACTGAAAAGATCTTAATTTTTAGGAAAGGTAAAGAAAGAAATAGAAAACATAATGATATAATCATATTGTCTTTTCCTTCTTCGTTCCCCTTCTCTTTCCTTTCATTGGCCTGCTATCTTTTCCTATAATTCTGGTCTCAACTTAGACGCCAGTTGAGCAAACCACTTAATCACGTACTTTACTTTAAGCACATGCTTAACTCCACTCCATGCTTGTGTAAGGGTTTGTCTACATGGATCAATTGCAGGATTAGCATCTTAGAGTGTAAGCTCTTCTGGGAAGGGCATCTGCTTGGTGAAATACTTGTGCTGATCTATGGCACTACTATAAAATATTAGTCGTAACTGATGACTAGTACCAGCTGGCTGCAGCAAGATATCTAGTGAATTGCTTCAAGCTTCTACACATTATTCTTCTCTGACCTGTAATCTCTTGTTAGGCTTGCAATGATGTATAAACCTTAAATATGACAACAATCACAATGACAGCATGGTAAAATAATATGGCAGGCTTGCTTGATGGTGTGATAGGATGTGGGTTGAGAAGGCCTTTATAATGTGATACCTTGGCCCATTGTACGTCATTTGCTTTTAGTGCCGTCAGGGAGAGCCCAAGACAGCTTCCAACTGATTCAGGTTCTAAAGAAAAGAATACACTGCTAATAATGCACTATATATTGGTCTCTAGATCATGATTTAAAAAATGAATTGATTTTTTTTTACTTCATGCAATTTTATTCCTTTCAGTATAAGAAGTACATTGTTGAGATTGAAAAGGTGCAGCAGAGGGTAAACAAGATGAGTCAGAGTTCTGTAAATCTGAATTATAACGAAAGATTAGCCTGTATAGTTTAGAAAACAGATGACTAAGCAAGGATCCCATAGAGAGAGAATTACAATTCTGAAAGAAAAGATCAAGGTGGTTAATAAAAAACAAACAAACAAACAAAAAAACAAACAAAAAAACCCCCAAGAGCTCTTAGCCTAAAAAACAGAAGATGACAAGAATATGCAAAGGGAAGTTGGAATGCAAAACCAACAAATTTATTATGGGCTTACTTCTGTAACCTTTACACATGCTGACTAGCACATACTCATGCGAATAGTTCTGCTGATTATACAAACAGAATTTTGAACTGAAAAATTATTGAACCTACAATTTTACATCAGCAGTTCATTTCAGGTACAAATATTTGTACTTAAATCTCTATCTTGAATACTTAAGGAAGCAAACCATTATTAATATTTATTTGTGGGCACAAAACTGCACACCAAAAATAGAGCTACAGTTCAAATCTGGATCAGAAACTTATGGAAAAAGGATACTGGCAACTGGAAATTCTAGGAAATACAATAGAAAAGCCTTAAAATTTCACCTGTCCTGAACTCTGTTGGTCCATAAAATCCATTCTTCATGGCAGTCAATTTCGTGCAGAAGAAGAGGAATTGTAAAGCTCCTAGATTGTAGGTCCAACATTAGTATCTAAAGCAGAGGAGAAACTTTGTCCCCACTTGCATCCCTGAAACTCCATTGACTTGCATGGGATTTCATGGGTATAAATGGGAGCAGAAATTCAGCCCAATAGGCATTAAAAGAGTGACATGACATCATAAACACTTGTTTTATTAGTTTTCATTTGTGCTTAATATTTTTTTCCAAACCATTTGGCCCCACAATGACCTTATCAGGAGACAATCTAATAATGAGATGATTGTATCATACTATTTCTTTGAAAGGCTATCTGATATTTTAAAACAACTGGTCTTGGCTATTTCATTTACCTTTCATTTGAACCTTCTCACGTAGAAGACTTGTTCCTGATGAACATCTTCTGAGATTTTCCAGCCCTATTACCTTACTTGTGAAAACACTGCAAAAAGTAGCAGCAATACAACTCCAAATAAGTATACTAGTTATATGTATGCAGTTTTGTGGTAGCCATATTGATCCCAGGATATTAGAGAGACAAGTGAATGAGGTAATATCTTTTGTTGGACCAACTTCGGTTGGTGAGAAAGATAAGCTTTCAAGCTACACAGTACTTAGTGTCACAGGTAAATACAAGGTGGAACAGAGTGTTTAGCATAAGTAGTTAACACATATTAGGGACTGTGGTGGGGGCTGAAGTTGTAGTTTTCCTCAGATTTCCATCACAATTTCAATGCCCACCATACATCCATTAACTCTCTTTAGAACACTCCCACACCAGCATCAACTTCCTGGACATCACGATCACCTTTAACAATGGAACCCTACAGACAGCTATACACAAGAAACCCACATATCACCATCACAAAGCCAGTTACCACCTCAAACACCAAGAAATATGTAATCTACAGCCAGGCATTCAGTTACCACAGATTATGCTCTGAGGAGAAAGTCCAGGATATAAACCTTTACTCAAAAGAAGGGCACTCTACCAGAGAAGGCCCATGGAAGGCATCATGGAAGGCCCACCCAAATACCCCAAGAGAATCTGCTTCAATACTGAAATAAAATTCTCTCCAACTGCACCAGTCACCCACACTGGAACCCACATGGAGTATCATCAAACAATTACAACACATACTTACCTGAGATCACATCCTGAAAAATCTTACCTGAACCCTCTTTTCTGGCCTTCAGTCAACCCCCAAACCTCTCCAAACTCCTCATCAGAAGCAGGCTTCCCACAGACCAGGCCACATTAACTCAGAGTGGCACCAGACCCTGCCGGAACAACAGATTCAAAACCTACAGAAATATCTCCACTGCTTTGTGATCAATACCCCCACAACATATCTTTCAAGATCCATGGGTCTTTGCATTCCTATCACAACGTGCGATGTGCCTCATCCAGTATGCTAGATGCCCAACAACAACTATGTGGGTGAAATGAGGCAGTCACCATGCTCATGAACTAACTTACCCTCAAAACACTGCATCACCTGTGAGCAAACACTTTTCAGAAAATGATCACTCTATATCTGACCTGACAGTACTCCTCCTCAAAGCAAACCTGCACAACAACTTCAAAAGACGACTTGGGATGGGGTGTACAAGCCCTCGACTGGTGAGGTAAGGGTTAAGGAGCAGCTCTGTGCCCAGAAAGCAATGCCATACAACCCCTGTGGGGTATGCTCAACAGTGGAGGCTGATCTCAAAAGGAACAGCTTAGTTTAGTCTGCAGACAGAGCAGGAGAGCACTTATGTGTTGCAGGCTTCTGCTGAGAAACCACCCAGGCCCTGTGCAGCCGGGACCAGGCCCCCCTGCCAAGCTGATGCAGGCCCTTCAACCGCAGAGGCTGACAACAATGAGCTGTGATTAAGAGAGGAAGACCTACAGAGTGCAAACAAAAAGGACTCCAGAACAAACCAATCGCACCAGCAGAAGAACAGAAACTGGGACAGGAAGTGGCTCAGGGAGCAGGCATGGGGCACCCATCCCCTAGTTACACATTTTTTGAACTACTATCTACTGGGCTCTGGGTTGGACCCAAGAGGAGCAGGGGGCCTGGGTTCCCCAAGCCGCAGCCATTGGCTCTTACCACTGGGCAAAACGGCTATAGGGCCTTGCCGCTATGTAGTACTGCTGGACTCAGAAACCAAACCCCCCAACAGAGCTTTGGAGCTTAATCTCACATTTTTTTTGTTAGATATTAAAAATTATGGACTGATCGAGACACTGGATTATGACGTATTATAACAATCTGTAACCCATTTAGCCCCCCCACCCCCAACCTTCCTGTCCATCTGCCTTTCTCCCCTATGACTGAAGAAATGTTAATGGACCACTTCGCCTTGATTTGTCCCTTGAAATATATAACTACTTATGCTAAACAATCTGCTCCATCTTGTACTTAGCTGTCACATTCTGAGTATATTTCCCAGACCTAAAGAAAAGCTCTGTTTAGCTCAAAAGCTTCTCTTCTCACAACAGAAGTTGGTCCAATAAAAGTTATTACCTCACCCACCCTGTTTCTGTAGTATTTGTAAGTCCTTACAGTACAAAAAAACCAACAACAACTAACTAACTACAGGGTCAAAGCTAGACACTAACTGTTCACCCCTGTAAGAGGGGAGAATAAAAGAAAAGCATGGCTCCTTGAACTTGAATCTGCCTTTCAGATAGAATCTTGGACTTGGATGTAATTTCAGTGACTGTCCAACTAATTCTCCACTGCCCTTCATCTGTTTAAATACTAATTACTGCTTGAGAAAAAAATGAGATGGTGTAGACAAATTAACTACAGAAGTTTTGATTTTCACACCTATATGCAACTTGTGTCCAAGTTCCTGTCTCTTTTGGGTCTAGGGCTCACAAAAATCCAATTGCAGAATCAGAGTTTATGAAGGAAGCAGCGGAAGGGTCTTGATTCCCTCTTTTCCCCTACTACACATCCCTTTTATTGTCCTTTATTACATTAATTTTGTACACCCACTGAATGTCAAGTCAGTACGAGTAACCCTTGTTTAGCACTTACCTCCACTGAACCCAACATATAATTTGCATCGTCTATACATTTAACCCTCGGTCTTCCACAGGAGTTTCACCCAGATCTAAATTTGGCCTTTCTGTTCTTTTCACACCTCATTTGAAGGATGAAGTGGTTGGGGTTTCATGGAAGGGTTCCCTTTCCTTGTATTGTGGGCAGGACTCCATGGTAACCATCAAGTATTTCAAGAAGATTTTCGTTGCTTGGACACCAGATTTGCCAAATCTGTTCTGATTTTAATACCTGTATGGGAAGAATCTAGATTTATGTGTGTCCTCTTTCTTGAGCATACAAAGTTTGAGTTTTCTTTAATAGTAAGCAACACTGCTGACTGGTTGGAAATCCCATTAATCCAAGGCTTCAGAAAGCTCCAAGAACGAGTCTCTTCAGTCCAGAAGTATATTTGTTTCTTTCCATGTACAAGAAGAGATGGGTGAAGAAATAAAGAAAACAACTAATAAAAAGTGAGTTTAGCAATTATAAACTCCAATACCACTAATAGGTAGGGGCTGATGTATATGCATGCTGTAAGCGGGGTTTATTTGATTTTGATTGCTCCTCCGAAGCTTTGAATTCTTAAGAATGTACATGTTTCTTTGTACTGAAGGAACTGACAAACAAGGGTAGCAGCCTAATCTCTAAAGAACAGATCTTAAAATTAGCTCCAGGAATTGGAATTAGAATTGGAAACATGCCAGATCCCCAAATTCTCAGTACATGCAAGATGCTTAGTGCCTTCATTTTAATGGCAGTAGAGGGCATTTACTGAGACTGTTCTGTAGGGATATTAAAGAAGGTACTAACAGTGATTCCCCCAAGTGACAGTGACCCCCCAGTTTCACCAAGAACAAAAATATGTTAGTTCTTCTGTTAAAACTTGTAAGCTCCTGTCTGTAGAAACCATTGATCATATCTATCCTGTGAAAGATACTCTATTACTATGTAAAACTTACAAACAAGTTAATTGACTTTGTTCTTGAAGTAAACATTATTTGTACTTGATACAATGTAAACAAATGCTATAAGCCGTTAAGTGACTTTCACTTCATTGTAACAGCAACGGCTCCTAGGCACACACCTCGAAATTGGTGGAGACAGTAAATTAAAATATGTTTAAGATATGGAATGTATGTTGATGAATGCTTGATGTACATGAATGTTTGGGGAGGTGCCAGCCTAGAAAGACAGTATCCATCAGCCAAAGAATGTGTTAAGTGGACCACTAGACAACCGCCGGAGGGTAAACTGGGATCCACCCCAACACCTGGAAGGATGTCACATAGATTAGTGTTTTTTCCTTCCCTCTTTTACATAAATGAGGTTCATCGTAGGAATGAAAAATCAAAGAACCACACTAGAATTATCAAAGAAGTGAGCAAACAACTACAATAAGAAAAGACAAAAAAACAAACAAACAAACAAAAACTCCACACTACACAATTAGGAGCTCTTACACTTTTAATAATTAAACATTAAAATGGCTGGAAGTGAGAACTGGATGCTAGAATCTTGTCAGGTATTCATTATGTCAGGGAAAATATAATGATTCCACACTCTCTCACAACTGAATGCTTTTCAGTGGAGATTGATGTTCATATTTTGTTCTACAGTCTATACAAAGCTTGATAACCAATGACCATTGATTTCTCTCAAATATAAGAACTACAATACAATCTGAGGTCAATAGTATTGTGTTGAGCCATTGAATAAATGCATATGGCCAAGCACATGCTTGGTGTAATTCAAGAAAATTGAGGTCACACCAGCAGAGTTACACCAGGGATGAATTTCACCCATTGTAGTCAATAACCCACAGAATTTGGGATGGAACTGTTATACCAATATAATAAAAACAAGCAGGATCTTACTAAGAGGGATAAGGCAAAGATGCCACTTTTATTGTAAATATAATAACAAAGCAAAAGATAAAAGTAAACAACGTTGTTGGACTACTTATTCCTATTACTACTTATTCCTTATACACACACACACACACACATATATATATTCACACAATCATTCATTTAAGTTCTGTATAGGTGTTATAGTTACCAGCCTAGAAGTTGCTCATGCCAAGTTACTGGCCAGGTATCTTAGTCATGAGGATGGAGCTGAGTCTGTGTCAGATGCACCTGATGCTCCTGGAGGTTGGCAGCAGAACCAGAGACTCAAAGTCCTCAGTCTTTAGAGTCCATACTTATAGAAATTAATTCCTGTGTTAGTCTATGGGAGCTGTTTCATCCTGTTGTTGCTGACTCAATCAGCAGATGGCACATTCCTGGTGGCTCCACACTGTCCAAAGTTTGTGTTTCTATACAGGCTAATCTGAGCATGCAATTTACACAACAAGTCTCTGCCCAAGAGGTTAACTGGGGAATCCGGAGCTAGCAAAAAGGCATGGGAGGCGGAGACACCAGAGATTTCCACAGTAGCCTCCTACAACACAGAACAGTCAAATGGCTTTCTGCCTATACCCATTACTGGAATACTTTTATTCTTGAGGCTTCCCTTCTTCAGCTTGACAGTAACAGTGGAAAGGGCAGCCCCAGAGTCCAGAAGACAAGAATAAATGGTTTCTCTTTGACATTCCATTCTGAACACTGGATAAAGGCCATTTATTTAACATGTAATCCAAAGGGCTATCCTTAGAGGGTTTCTGCTGAGACCCACCCATCCCCTTTTCTGGCACTCAAATAGAGAATTTAACAGAAAGAAGGAAGGAATAATGGTCTAATCCAAAAAATCCAAGCCAGCAATCTCTGCTTATACTGACTGCTACAGGGGACGGAACAGAAGGATCTTAATACAACCTCAGGGCTTCCTCACACACTATGGCTTCCACCCTGAGGAATTACGAACAAGAAGCTCAGTTCTGCCCGCACACCTAACACCCAAAGGTATAAGACAGAAATACAGTAACCAGGTTACCAGAATATAACCAGAACCCTATTATTTCCTTATCCTACTAGGGCTAACCTTATCAGAGCATGAACCCCAGGGGCCACGGTGAAGTGAGGAAGAGGGGCTAAACACCCCAGTGGCGCCGCTCCTAGTTCACCGCAGCCGTCCAGAGTCCTTGAAGCCAGGCATTGTAGTTCCTCGAATTCATCAGTATCCCATCCCCCAAGAAGCTCTGCTAGGCCTCCGGAACCTTATCACCACATTCCTGTGGTTGGGAGTGCTAGTTCACACCAAGTCTCCTTTCAATGCCCTCATTCTGCGAGTTAGAAAACCTGACAAGGATCCAGAGGGAAAACCGGTATACCGATTTGTTCAGGACTTGCGTGCAGTGAATAAAGTTGTTCAGGCTAGACATAACATGGTGTCTAATCCTCACACTATCCTGACTGCCATTCCAGCAGGTACTGCTTGCTATTCGGTAATAGACTTGTGTAATGCCTTTTTCAGTATTCCCCTAGATCAAGACAGCTGGGATATCTTTGGATTTACATGGATGGATCCAGAGACCGGGAGGGCAGAACAGCTGACCTGGACTCGGCTACCGCAAGGATATGTTGAATCGCCAACCATTTTCTCCTCTATTCTGACACATGATTTAGCTGATATTAAGCTACCTGGTGGGTCCACTTATCTCTTGTATGTGGATGACGTCCTGGTTTGTTCTCTTGATCAGGTAACATGTGAAACAGACACTATTTACTTGCTAAATTGCTTGGCAGATAAGGGACATAAAGTGTCCTCTTCTAAGCTTCAGTTTGCCAAGGACCAGGTAACCTACCTCGGTCATGTACTGACCCCGGGACATCAAGCTCTATCTAGTGCCTGTATCCAGTCAATCCTTAACGTGAAATGCGGGGATTTTTAGGCCTTGCAGGATTTTGCCATGCTTGGATTCCAGGTTTTGGAGAAATGGCAAAGATCCCTTATGAGCAGGTAACCCATGATGCCGAGGAGCCCCTGCACTGGAATTCTGGGGCTATCAAAGCCTTTCAGGAGGTTAAAACAGCCTTGGCCTCAGCCCCAGCTTTTGGACTCCCCGATTATCAGAAGCCCTTCGTTTTCTATGTGCATGAGCGACTAGGGGTGGCCTCGGGTGTCCTGACCCAGACTTTTGGGCCCAAGGAACGATCTGTGGCCTACTATTCCCAAAAATTGGATCCGGTGGCACAAGGCTTTCCTGGTTGCCTTCGGGTGGCGGTTGCTGCTGGCCTTGTGGTACCCCAAGCAGAGACGGTTACTTTAGACCATCCGATGGTCCTACGGACCCCACATGTGGTCCAACTACTGCTAGTCCAAAAGGGCACTCAGCACTTAACCTCTTGGAGACTGACCTATTTGGAAGTTTCTTTATTGTCCAGAACCAGTTTGAAGATTGACCAATGCCATACCTTAAACCCTGCGACCCTGTTACCTTTTCCGGACAACGATCATAAGCCTTCACATGATTGTCTTCAAGTAGTGCATTATCAGGAAAAACCTCGACCAGATCTTTCAGATGTGCTCATTCCAAATGCTGAGCTGGAACTGTATACAGATGGCTCGGCATGGGTCGTGGAGGGCCAACGAATATCTGGATTTGCAGTATCTACCCAGTTTGAGATATTACAGTCTGAACCCCTGGGACCCTCCCCCTCAGCCCAGGCGGCCGAATTGGTAGCCCTCACCCAAGCATGTGAGCTGGCAGCAGGTATGCAGCCCAATTTCAGTCCTTACCCGCTGATGTACCTGCTCACCGAATCCAGCCAGAGGATTAGGTCTATATAAAAGAGTGAAAAATCGAGCCTCTCCAACCTCGGTGGGCTGGCCCTTTTCAAGTCCTTCTTACCTCCCACACTGCAATTCGAGTAAGGGAACGGGATACCTGGATCCACCACACCCGAATCAAGCTAGCCCCTAGGCCAGGGCCAGAAGCAGACGACATCGGACTTTGAGGGAGCACCGCCAGCTCTTCCCACCGCTACTCGGAAGAGCCAGAAGCAGATGATACCTGGAAAACTGAACCTCTCGAGGGACTAAAGCTTTTGTTCCTACTGTCAAATGAATTATTTTCTTTCTTTTCTTTCTATGTGTTGCTTGAGTAATGTTGCAATGTGCAAAATGTTTGTGTAGTGCTGCTACTAAGGGCTCTACTGTCCGTAGGAGAACAAATATTTCTCCCTCCAGCTTGATCGCAAATTGCATAACGGACCTGACAATTTGGATTGTCAGGCCTGAAGGGACGACTGTGACAGTTAGCAGCCCCCCGTAACAGCTAGTAGTCTTATAATAGCTGGCAACGATTAGGAGAAATTGGACACCTCACGGACACAGTAGCCTGAACTTTTGAATTGTCTTTCCTTATCAGTCTTGAGGCAGTTGAAGCTGGTCCTACGCTGGTTTTTGCTGAGCAGATTGCAGAAGTGCAGGATTTGCTAACCACCAATCAAATGCTAACACGACCGAAGCCTGTGTGTGTCTATAAAAGATTCTTGGTTTTTGTATGGAGTAGAGTGTTTTGTACCAAAGTACAGAACTCTCTTTTCTTCTGCAGAATAAAGCAACCTTTTCCTTATCTCTGTCTGGCTGTCATTGGCTCTCAGCTAGGTGGACCCGACATTTCGGTAACATGTACTTAATGTTGATCAGTACCCTTGTATGTTTCTGATGCTATGCTTGCTAAGTACATGACAGCAGCTGAGGCACAAAACAAGAGTAGATTAAAAAATATCTTATGAGAAATGTGATGATATTTCTCTGAATATAATGTATTGATTCCCAGAAGCATTCCTACATCTGTTGTATACTGTAACTGTCATCTTTACAGCTTGTAGTTTTAGATATACTAAGTAGGTAAAGGTGAATATCTTTTTGCAATTGCTTTTAATGAACAATTTATTTATTGAATTTAGTCTTTTTTCCTATTTATGAATAGTCCGTAAAGAGGCTGAAACATTTATGAATTTATTTATCTATTTATTACCCCAAATTTTAACATAGGAATCACTCATGAACTGCTCTATGAGAATATTCATGTTGGGCAAAATGTATAATCTAGACCCAAGCACTGACCACTATGCAGAGTTCTTATTTTCCTTGGATATTTCGGATCGGGTATTTCAGGTCTGGCTCATCTCTGCTCAGAAACATAGGCAGTATCATGAAGGCCTACCATTCAAGACTCATGGTTCAAACTTCTAAAATCATGATATAGTCTTAAAAATTACTAAACTAGGACAAAATAAGGAATTGCTTTTTTTTTTCTTCTGTTTTCTAATTTAGCCTATAGGAGGAAGCTTCTGACCTTCAGTTTGTGAGTATTCACTCAAGGTCTAATATGCAACCTGAAATACACACATAACAATGGATGCCTCCCTATAGGTTTCTTGGAGAGAGAATTTCCACTTGCCCTTTTCATCTCCCTAGGCTATTAGTGTCCTGACTTCCAACCTATGGCCTTCTGCCATCCCTATCTCCCTCTCCCTTCTCCATCCCCATCATACCAAATTCCTATTTCACTTGTATTTTCCCTCCAAGTTCTCCCAGTCTCCTTCCCACACTGTCCCCCTCTCCCTCATTTTTACTTGCTTCCCATAATAATCTCTCCTTCTCCTCTCACATTATCTCTAAGAGCAGGTTATTCTGCTGTCAGCTAATTCTTCTTTTTGTACTTCACATTAGTTTGCTCTCCTCAGCTCCCCTTCTGGTATTGCACTTTTCCCTGAAACCTTTAGATTCCTTTCCAGTATTCAGGCCATACGTTCTAGGACGTGGACATCTTTTTATGGGGGCAACTTGACTTCAGTCCTGTCAGAATAATTGGGAAATTATGATTATTTTTAATAAAGGAAAATTTCACAAGAAAATGTCAGCATATAAGATTGAAAGGTGATACAATAGCAAGAGTTGGCAACTCTGCAGTGTACTTCAACTAAGTATTACTCAGGTTATACAATGTCAGATCCGCTATATATTGTACCAAAAAAAAAAGAAAATGATTATGGTCTCAAACTGGTTTTACACCACTGTGACTTCAGTGAATTATTCCTAACTTATATTTCTCTAATTGAGGTTAGAACCAGACCCAAACAGGGATTATCAGAGACACAAACACACTGTCCTTTAAACTCAGTGGGGAAGGTGGAGCCTAGCTGTTCTTTGCACCTTTGGAAGCCCTCCTAAAAATCTTCTAGGATGACACCTAAATCATCAGTATTAGCCACAGGTGAAATTAGTTGGCAGATATTGTCTACACATTAGTCCAAACCTTCTCATTCTTTTCACTTTTGAAGATGGATGAAACATTTGTAATTATCCTAGCTATTTTGTTGTCATCTGGTACTAATCCCCTACTCTTGTTTTGAATAATACTTAGCATCTGAGACGGGTGATGTACTGTCAAATGGATGGACCATTATTCTTCAGTGTGTCTCGAAATGTTGTCTCTAAGAGCATGTCTATACTGATAGTTAATGCACAGCACGTGGGGGTGTACGTTTACAGCACTCTAAAGAGTTGTGCAGTAACTAGTTGTGTGAATCCTGCTACCATGCACTCTAGAAGTTCCACAGCACAGGTTGTTTTTACTACTGTTTCAAATACTGGGGTGTTACTGAGGGCTGAATGTCACAGGACAAACTCCCATCAAGCTCAAAAGTAGTTCTTCCTGAGTAACATCTGCAGAGTTTAGTCCACCATATTTCTTATTTGTAGAAAATAGGTAGAGCGTATGTTTTAATTCCATCACACTATCTCTATTAATGCTTTCTAAATCTTTAATGAACTGGACCAAAAAAATTGGTAATTGGTTCATTATTGTATTTTGGATTCCACTAGCTTATGTGTTTGTAAAATGTATTATTTCTTACTGTCTTAATTTTCAACTCATTATCAGTTTACACAGTATAGCATATCAAAAAGTGGTGAGCATTTTGTAAATATGCAGCTCTTTTCTTAAGGAGGAATTCTTACAATGTAAAGAGTTCTGTAACCTCTCTATCCCTGGTGTAACATTAATAAAGTATGTTTAATAAATCAGGTTTATGGCTCTTTACAACGAGCCAATACTTGTGCTATTTTATATTTTCAGCTGCATCTGCATGATGCAGTGCTCTGTTTTTATACTTCAATGTTTGCCAGTTGTACAGACATAAATAAAGATTAGATAACAATGGAATTGAAGCCGTGTCAGTTATTTTAAAATGTGGCCTCGCAGAGTTTAGATCAGCAATCTCTGGCATGATTCTTCATGGCAGGGTATTATCCTATGCTGTCCTAAATATAAAACTAATAATTCTGTGATAAACTATTCACAGTTCTGGTTAGTGCTGGGCAGCAGTTTGAAGTCAAGGATGCAATGTAGCTTAGTTTCAGCTACTCAAGGAATGAGTTTGAAAACAAATATGTTTTTGAGGTGGTGCAGTCCCAGAAACCAAATGGATGTAGAATTCAGTGCAAGGAATACACAATGTGTACTGTGATAGGCTGGGTCTTTTTAGATCTCATTTGGGTGTTTTCTTTAAAAGTCCTTCCAATCATATGAATATTGACTATGTATCTATTTCAAATGTGCTGACTGTGGGTAGCACCCACAACTAGCCTTTCAGGTACAACAATGAAGAAACTAGATGGTGCTAATGGCTCATCAACAAAGACAATGAACCATGAAAGAGCTTAGCCTTCCTGGGAATGCTTCAGATAGCCTGTGGATAATGGCTGCTATGACTCAGCAATTCATGCAAGGGCATGTGACCAGACCACATGACACTGAACTCCATTTTGGTAACTGTATTTTTCCACAAACTGGGGTGGGAACCTAGATTGAAACAAAGGGTTCCCGTCTTATGGAAAAGCTATATAAGATGGGGAGTATCATAATCTCGGGGCCTCACTCCTTACCCAAGAGAACTCCTGGAAACACCTGGAAAAAAAAAGGCTGCACTGCAGGAAGTGCTGGTCCCAGACAAAAGGGATTTCTAGACTATGAAAACTTGATGGACTGCTTGTATCATCAGTCAGGGTGAGAAATTGGTAATTCAAATCCTATCCATCTAGTATGTTAGGCTTAGTTTGCATTTTTTGTTTATTTGTTAGGTAATCTGCTTTGATCTGTTTGCTATCAGTTCTAATCCCTTAAAATCTATCTTTCTGTAGTTAATAAATTTGTTTTATGTTTTATCTTTACTAGCAGGTTTTGAGTGAAGTATCTGGGGAAAATTTCAGCTTGTTGTGCATATCTTTCCCACATCGGGATGAGTGTCCTATATTAATGATGCTTACTGTTTGTTCTAGCTAAATCAGTGTCTGGGTTATGATATTTCCCATTCCATCTATAGGGAGAACCACAAATACTGTGCTAAAGGTGAATACCATAGTGTGATAATTGTCAAGATTTTAATGGCACCCACAGTAAAGCATTAGCAGCACCAGTATCAAGTATCACATACCACTGAATCAATGTGCCTCAATCTTGACATGGCACGGTGATAAGAGACAGAGTCTGAGCTCCATTATAATGGTGCAAATCCAGTCACTCCATTTACACCAGGATACCCATAGGCATGATGTGTGACTACTAAGCAATTGCACATAGGCTACTTTCATAGCTGTGAAAAAGGCTAATATTCTGTGGTGTATTAACAGGAACATTGTATCTAAGACATGGGAAGTGCTTATCTCACTCTCCTCTGCATTGGTGAGGCCTCATTGGGAGTGTTATATCCAATTCTGGACACTTCACTTTAGGAAAGATGTGGACGAACTGAGAGTTCAGAGAGAGCAACAAATATGACAAAGGGTTTAGAAAACCTCACCCAGAAGGAAAAGTTAAAAAAAAAAAAAAGCATATTTATTCTTAAGAAAAGGCTACTGAGGGGAGACCTGCTAACATTCTTCAAATATGTTAAAGGCTGCCATAAGGAGGATAGTGATCGTTTGCTAGATATTAGGAAACCTTTCTAATTTTAAGCACTAGAACAGGCTTCCAAGGGAGGTTGTGGAATGCCCATCATGGGAGATTTTTAAGAACAGGCTGGACAAATACCAGGTATGGTCTAGGTTTATTTGGTCCTGCCACAGTAGACCCTTGAAGTCCCTTCCAGTCTTACATTTCTATGATTCAGTGATTAAGCAGTAATAACTGTTGTTTGATTTTGCCCTGCTTCAGATTCTGACAAAAGGTTGCAGGATAAGCAGAAGACAAACACTGGTTCCATTTTTAAAAAATGATTATACTTGGATAATTTCAACCCAGGAAACACGGCGTGAGTAAGGAGAGGATGCCTTGACTCTTCTTACATGGTTATTGTTGCTAAGGAAAGCATTCCACAGGGATCCACTGCTCAGCTCATCTGTCTTGCTTTGCCTGGAACTCTCAGACAACATTGTGACATTGTGGAATGGTAACATGATTTAGGGGCTTTTGTTGTTTTGTCTTGTTTTTTTTCTACCATTTCTAACTCTGTAGCAGTAGCTTATAACTATGTGGAATTGTAGAAATAATGGAGCAGATCCTCAGCTGGTGTACGCAAATCTGAAGGCAAACTTAGGACCAGAAACTCTGGAAACTTTCAAGCAGTATTTAAGGCCTGATCAAACTCCTACTGAATTCAACTGGAGTCTTTCAAATGACTTCAGAGGGAGCTGGATTGGGCCCTAAAAGTATTCAGAGTTCTTTAGAATGTGTTTTTTTTCTTCTGTAATTTCCCATTCTGAATGCCTCAATTTCTGCTCCCACTCCTCCTGCACTCTTTTTTTTTAACTCCCCTGCCCTCCAACTGGTTAGAGAATTAAGTAGTTTTTTATGTGGCATATCAAACAACACAATAGTGAAACTGTAGAAGACAAGCAATGTCTTTTAAGGCTGTAGGTGTGGATGAGTCAGCCAGGGAACTGAAAGGTGCCAAAATATATGAATATGTACTGTACTTTACTATATTTTGCCATTAACATAGGTATTTGAGAGGACTGCTATGTCCTATGTACCGTGTGAAGTACAATTTCCATGTAGGACATACATTCATGTAGCACATAGATTATTTCTTGTGGTTTATGCTGTTTGATGCTCTGCTTATCTGTCATTTACTCTGTCATTTCTCTGCTGCTTTGCATCTCTGCTGCTTTAACTCTATAACAAAGTAGAAAGGCAGAGTTTCTGAGTAGTAATTGTGAGATAGCTACATGTACTGGCTGCCAGAGAATAAAGCACTTTGGTGGTATAAGAATAGTATTTGTTTTCCTTGAGGAGATAAGAAGGCTCAGAGACTGACCCCGAGTGGGGTTTGATCCTTCAAGGTGCTGAATGCTCCTGTGCAGTATTGTGCTCCTTCATCTCCCGCTGAGTTCATTGGATAGCTTCTTGCAGGATAGAGCTCATGGCTTGGAATCCATTCATGGTAACAAAGGTTACTTCTGATGCTTCTCTGCTTCTCTCTCTTCTAAATGCAATTCTTTTTTCAGTTGCCTGCTTCTGAAACACTTAACAGGGCCAACCACTCTTCACATGGAGACTTTGACCTTCAGATTTCAGAAGAAATACTATACACTCAGTCTAGCTTTCATGGGCTTTTATGGTTCCCAAATTATCCCAATGGGATCTGTAAACTTAGAGTAATAAGCAGGTGAGGACTTGCATTACTTCAGTCCTCCACAAGATCCTAGATATAACAGACAATCACTCTATCAAAAGAGCCCCTAAGCCTTTTT
The DNA here is from genome assembly GCF_003597395.2 of Chelonoidis abingdonii. Taxonomy (NCBI): domain Eukaryota; kingdom Metazoa; phylum Chordata; order Testudines; family Testudinidae; genus Chelonoidis; species Chelonoidis abingdonii. The sequence goes on from NC_133770.1 coordinate 273,987,426, forward strand.
GAGCTTATATCAGATTTTTTTTTTAATCTGTCTTCAGGAATATTGCCACTGATCCTGCAAATATCAAGTGTTTCCCCTTTAAATGTGCTTTCCCATTTGCCTCAGATGTTCTCCTCAAAATGTTATCTTGCTTCCCATCTGAAGGAGCCTATAGTGTTACTCTGTGTTTTTTCCTAACCTTTGTGTGTCTTCTGCAATAATTGTTCTTGAATATTTGATACATTGTCAAATTCTACTTCCCTGGAATAATAGAAAATAGGTCATCTTGTCCATTCCCCTAGAACTGTGCCATATTTATTTTGCCAAATGAAAGGTCTTTGTCATATTCTTTTGAGGGTAGAATGGCATTAACATTTCAACCACTTTTTATTGTTTGTTTGTTTTTTTGAAGGATCACAGAATGCATTCATACAGTCCAAGGCTTGTAATCAATCTCCTGCTACTCACCGATTAGTGGCTAATGTGCTCTCAGCTAATGATATGGTCTTTGCATCAGTGAACAGGGTGCTTTGACTGTGAAGATGCACAGTAACTCTATTGGTGGCATTGCATGTTCACTGAAAAAGACCTTCCATCTCTACTATTACATTCCCCGGCAGCAGGATCTTTCAGGCTTTTTTCTCCAGGAACTGATTGTCAGTTTGCTAGAAAAATTCATCAGTTCCTAGATTGGAGGGTGCACCTAGTATAGAAAAGATGCAATGAGTTTCTAGGAAATGTAACAACATTAGATGTAAGTAAATGTCATCAAATATACTTGATGGGCAACTTAATAAACATCTCCATGCAATTGGGAAGGGTGCCAAGGAGCAAATATAACACAATTCCTTTCAGTGACTGATCAATGAATAACAGATAGTATCATTTGGAAAACTAATTCATGATAAAGTTATTACTTTACTAGCATTAACCTTGCTTTAATAGAGCACGGGGTCTTTGGGCACATGCACATATCATGATGCTCTTGTTATAGTCTGTGGCCTCTTTAACACTGTAGTCACAGGACTAGGGGCAAGCATGTGACCAATGGGAAGTCAGCTTCTTCTCAGGCCTAGGCTACCAGTTCTTCTTTCACATGCTCCTGGCTTTCTGCAAAGTTTCTCTTGGCTTTCAGATTGCTTTCTCTTCCTACTATATGCAGACACAAACAGCTGCAATCCAACTGATGCCCCCTACATATTCAATCATTCCTAGAAAAACCCTCTTTATTCTCCCCGAGTTAGTTCTTGTCCAAGGCTTCCAAGTGGCCAATGATTTGGGTGGTGGTTTCTATTGTTTCAACTATCGTACTCAATAAAAGGAGCTTAATTACTTGTTTAATTAAGCCAAAATTAACGATAGCTAGCACAGTAGCTTCAATAAGGTCTGTGATTGCCCATAGATCAAAGACACACTCACTGGCAGCTACTAACACAGTTATTACTCCTGACTAACTACCACCATAGGGGCTCGAGTGAATGTAGGGGGAGTATGCACACTTCTTCATTACTTTAACAGTTGTGGCATATACTCCTTACATACCTGTCAAATCTACTCGAAAGGGTGAGGTCATGGACCTACCTCCCTGTCCCTCCCTTCCTGAGTTGTAAAGGTTAGTAGAACTACCCTGGAGTAATAATAGGGTTCTGTGAAGCACAAGGATTGCAACATGACTGGCCTTTGTAGGTTGTGGTGGATGTGGGGAGTCTCTTCTGGCCTCAACCCTTTGCACACTAGTGAAGGAAACAGTTACAATCTCACCCTGTGTATATATCTAACATGCCTGTCAAGAGTCTTTACTCATGTTTGCTCAATGAGTAGAATTAAACTCCTCAATTACTGATATTTGTCCCAAGATTAATTAATAACATTATATTTTATAAAAATTGTTAAAAACAACTATCCTGCAAGGAAGGATGCATTTTACTGGAAAAGGCATTGCTCAAAGAGGTAACACATTGCCTTTGCCATCTGAAGTGACCCTAGAGCTGAAACGTATGTAAACGAACAGCACATATCTGTGTTTGAATATGGAGATTGGCTCAAGCTGTAAAATGAGGATCTGGACTTAGTTTTTGAGCATCCAAAATTCAGGTCTGTTTGTGGAAATCTAGTTCTTATCTTACCCTATTTCTAGAAAAATGTGTTGATTTTGATTTTGTTTTTTTTTAAATGCTGGGTACAAACTCTGGTGTGATGTATGAGAAGTAATGAGTATATTATCTTAAAACTGTTTTGTGAATGTGCTAGTTTCTTTTCTTGTAATAATCTTTAACAAGGGAATATCTTATATGTATAAATATGTATTTATTGCTATTATACAGTAGGTTTTCCCCTCTCCTGCCCTATTCCTTGCCTCCCCAAAGTATGAGGGGTCAAAATGCTGATGTACCAAACAAGTTAAAAATGTAATTATTAAAGACTAAGACCCACTCAGAACACCCACCCACCCCCACCCCCACCCATTACACGTGCTTTATCATATTCTTCGTATGAATTCCAAGAAACACCCTCCCTTTCCACATTAAAAAAAAAAGAAGGGAGTACTTTTGACACATCATTTACAGAAATAATTTTTTTTTATTTCTTTGGCTGTTTCTCACAGATGTGGTTATTTGGGAACTGACTGATCAAAAGGATTTCAAATGTGATTGATATCCACTTTAATCTGTACATTTCACTAATATTCTTCAATTTTGATTTGGTGGCCACGCCACCTTTGTTTGAGGTTTAAATTGCCAGTATTGTATCAGAAGATATCTGGAATGGCCACCTGACAATCAAATTATAGAGCACTGAAGAGGTTAAAGCTACACAGTATATTACTGTCTTTCATAGATTGTACTGCGTATCTAAATTCTCAGATGTCTCATTCCATTGACAAAGATTGTAATGAGAACAGAATAGCACAATATAGATTCATTTTTGTTACCATTATTTTAATGAGAATGGGAAATAGCAAAAATGTAACCCATTCTTTGTATGACATAAAATATTAATATTTGGTGTTCTTCAGATTGTAAATAATCCAGGGCAAAATTCTCTAAACTCTAGACTACACCTTACAATTTGCTCTGAGTCAGAGGCAGTGCATAGATGTGCTGTCTCAGGAGTACAGTGTAGATCCAGTTGTGATTCAGAATCGCAATTCAATCCCTTGTTCCCTTTGGGAGGTAAACAGCATCAGCCTTTTTCTTAGTGCAGCTTTCTTCCCCTTCTGCACCAGTCCAGCAGAAATGACCTATGTATTGCAGTGAGGTGGAGTCAAGACTCCGTTGTTCTCCACCCCAGCCCACCCTCTCTCTGCCACCTGCATGAGAAAGTAGGACCATGGCAACATCTTCCATCTTCTTCCATGTTGTGATATGTGGATAGCCTACACAAAGTGGCAAATGGGCACATATACACTGGCATGTTAAAATTTGGGGCCTAGGTTATTGTTGTCCTACACCTTGTGTCATCATTTGCACAGGTACACAGAGAGTGAAAAACAAATTCAGTATGCTGACATCTTGATCCAGTAATGTTTTGCTTCCACTTTGCACTGACATAAATGGCTACATAAGATGCAAAGCAATAGTGAATTTTGTCATAAATTATTTAGGCCACATTAAGTATCAGAGGGGTAGCCGTGTTAGTCTGAATCTGTAAAAGAGCAGAGAATCCTGTGGCAGACCTTATAGACTACAGGCGTGTTTTGGATCATGAGCTTTCGTGGGTGATATACCCACCTTCGTCAGATTGAACGCCTGACGAAGTGGGCTATTCACCCATGAAAGTCTCATGAATCTCAAAACGTCTGTTAGTCCTATAAGGTGCCACAGGATCTCTGCTGCTTTTAGGTCCACAATTCTTCTGCCCACAATCAGAGCCAGTTTCAAAATGTATTTTATGCTCACTTTGCCAGAGTTTTCCATAAGAGTAATTGAACAATGCGATAGAGTTTTGAGGGCTGCATTAAACTTATGCTGATTCACTTTCCTCCGATCGAGGTATCCCAAAGAACTGTGCCTTTGTTGAGAGAAAGTACTGGCGGCAGCTAAAGTTTAAGAAGGCCTCAATAAGCCATGGCCACTGCCCCCAGCTAGTATTACCAAAAAAAGTCCAGCTAAAATCGGCGCCTGTTTACCTGTCTGCGTTGGAAAATGTGGAGTGACTACGCAAGTTTTGAAATGCAACACGATTTCCGCTAATGTCCTTGGCCAGAGGGCAGCATGAGAGTGTTAGCAGGGGGCCTTATTCCCTGCCAAGGGAGGAAGGTTTGCTTTAGATTACTAGAACACCTGTAGCCATTTAGAGCACCTGACTCCAATTAGAGCACCTGACTTCAGTCATGTGATAAAAACCCCTGCTTCAGTCAGACAGTGTGGGAGTTGAAGGAGAAGGTTTGATTGGAGCAGAGTGCAGGTTGCAGAAGTTGGAGAAGAGAAGAGTTTGATAAGAGAGAAATAGAAAGTTTGGAGGAGTGCTGCGGTGGATTGTGAAGTCCAGAAGAAACCCTAGGTAAGGGGCACCAGGCTTGCGTAGAAGGGAGGCAAGAAGCCCTTCACAAGCTGAAGGGTAGGAGAGGGAAGTAACCCAGGGGAAGGAACCGCTAGTTCAAGTGGTTCACCACAACCCTCAGGGCCCCTGCGTTGGGACCTGGAGTAGAGGGCGGGCCCAGGTCCCTCCCTCTCCACTTCCCTCCTCCAAGGACACTAGTGGAGTAATTAAGAACTGGTTCAGAGGCAAGCAATAGCGCCCTGAACCTACCCCAGAGAATAGAAAGCGCGAGATCCAGCAGAACAGTACTAGGAATTTGCCACAGTCTCTGTTATCAAATGTGTCCTTTCATCAGGAAATGCATTCAGACAACTGAAGGAGAGGCACGTATTTGTTATTGTGTGAATATCTGGATTTTTAAATTTAATTTATGTTTTTATTTATTTGTCTGCTATAATGGAGAATCCTGCAGAGCATCACACTTCTAAAATGCCATCCATGTGCTTGCTGTCCCATTGTGTTGCCTCACTGTTTCTGGAAAGCCACTTTATTCAAGCAGAACTTCCAATAAATATGGGAAGAAGCATTAATTGACCTCACAGACTCAGAATGGTGGAGAAAATGTAATCATATATCAGACTTGCAGTTAAGGTATTGAGCCAGGTCTCAGGAGATCTAGGTTCCATTCCTAGATTTTTCCAGAGATTTTGTGTGTGAGCTTTGACAAGTAACCAAATCTCTCTGTACCTCAGCTGAACATCTGTAAAATGAGGATAATTCATGATGTTGTTGTAATGATAAATCTATACATGTCTGTAAGAATCTCAGATATTATGGGCAGGGGGACCAGACAAGTGCCTGTATAGATATATCTATCTGTGAAGATATCCATACCTCTCAACTGGATCTGTACCACATCTAGCAATATGTACAATAATGGCTGAACCTGGGTTCCCCCAAAAAAGATTTGATGCCAAATAACACATTAGTCAGAGTATTAAAAGACACGTTTCTTCACCCTGATCTATGTTTTTTGTCAGCATAACTTGACTGAAATCAGTGAGTTACACTCATGAAAAATTGATGTTTCAAGGAGTAGAATTGGGCCTTTAGTTGACTCACTGTGAATAATGTGATATTTGGCCTAATTTTGCCTTTTATATCAATGGAGTTTTGGGAGAACCAGGTCCAGACTCTTTAAGTTAGGTGACTACGCTGGTTACATTATGTGAGGAACAGCTTGTCAAATCCTGAAAAAACAGATATTCTGTAAGCTGTTTGCATTGTATTAACATTCACTACCATTCAAAGTTTCATTACTTCTATGCCTGCCCTATGGTAACTTTTACATGCACTTTATGACATTATAGATAAAGCCTCTTAAGTGTTTAATACAGCACAATCAATTGACTATACAGACAAAACACTGCCCCATACAGAATACCTACTGCAAAATTATGTCCCTTAATATTTTTTCCTAGCATTTTCTTGGTTTTAGTGCAGTTATTCTCACACAGTCAAATTAAAGGAGGGACTATGGTTTTCCAAGTAAATTTGATTGTTTAATATATGAGAAGTACTTTGGAACAGATCAGTAAGAAAAAAGCAGGAAATTTTTTACATTGCTGGGAAGTGATCAACAATATTTTTCCTTCTAAAAGTTGCCTGTTGCTTTATCTCTGATAAAAGGAAATGTAACCCAAGCTGAGTATTCTCTGGCAGCTGATTGCCACTTTGAATGGGGAACAAAGCATTTACTGGTACATTTGTGCAATATTATGTGGCTTTGAGTCCTATGGAGTGCACAGTGAGGATATGAAATGAAAGCTTTGAAAAACATGGTTAAAAGGAAGACTCATTTTCCTTTACAGACAGGGACCAAGCTGCAGCAGGGTTTGATAGTAGTGATGTCACCAGCCTAGTGCATGCAAAAAAGCCAGGTGAAATGCAAGTAGGCATTATTGTATTAAGCATTGCTTCAGACCTGCCCTACGTGGATGATAAGTCTTTTCTTGTTGGTATTGGCCCACCCTCAGAGATTATTGACTCAGAGGGCTTCCTAAGGACTCTGGCATATTTTACAACCTAGCCATTGAATCACACTGTCAGTCACTGGCTTAATGTGACACAGTTATCATCTGTTGTCCATGCCTGACATTATGGGTGCCCCTTTTCTCTGCATCATCCCTGCACCAGTATTACAGATGGTCTATGGCAGGGGAGGAAGGCAGAGCTTCAGTGTTATTCCTCACATGATGAAAATAATAGATTGACTCAAAGGGCAATTTTCTGTTTCTACATCACTGCTGTAGAGTTTTGATTCTCCTTTGCCACAGCGTCTGTGAAGCCTGGAGAAGCAGAAATGTTCAGAGCTATAGGCAGTCTGAATGCAACTCAGAGACAGTGTCAAAGTTTCCTGTTGCAAAGAATTTTCAATACACTTTGCAGATAAGAAAGAGCAGATTCTTGGCCAGCTCCTCAAGATTGGCCTTTTAACACCCCACTTAGCTTAAGGAAGTGGGTGCAAAGATAACTTTAAAGCTCCCTGATCTTGGGTCCTCCAGGCCAGTCATCAGGTGCTCTGTACAGGAGCCAACAACCCCCTAGAAGTTCTTCTTCAACTAGGCATTACAACAGTGTGGGGAATGTCTTGGCCACACACTTTTTCTCCTGTGCGAGAGGCTGAGGAGAGGTTCAATAGAACTGCTGCACTGATTCTATGACATTAAGATATTACTTTACAAAAGGAGAATCCTCAGGAGGCTCCTTAAGTTGGCTTCATAGCTAATTTGTGTGACTAGACTTTAAAACACTGGGAAGAAGTAGTTTGCAGTAAGACTTTCCAGAGTATTCCTACAATCTGTTCATTCTCTGAATTAATTCATGTGCAAACCTTCTGCTCACCTGGGATAATTTCAGATTAATCATACTGCAGTTTCTGGCCTTACCAATATAAGCCAGTGGCTAGGACTTTAGAGAGAAGGAGCCCCATGTGCCATTAATTGATTAACTGGAAGCAGAGATCTCTTCAGTAGACTTTATTTGCATAGTTGACACCCACCATGCCAGATTTTTTTTTTCTTTTTTTGATCTTTGGGTTAAAATTCATTTAAGTCTTGGCTGTAGAGGCAATGAAATGTTATCTGTATTATGTGACTAAAGTTCAACAGAACTATACTTAATATGCCCTGAGCGAGGGGTCACCGAAACCTGAAAGGGCTGGGTAGTGAGCTGAAACCCAAGTGAGAGAAAAAGTGGTAGGGTATAGGTGTTTCAGTCTGTTTAAGGGATCTATATGCCATTTGAGCCTTCTGTCCCCACCCCACCTTCTCCCCACATGCTCCTTCCTGGGTAATAACAAAGTTGGATAAATTCTGTTGAGTCTTCCTTCCTTACCCAATAGCCATTAGAGCTGAAGTGGCTAATAGGTGTCTGAGGTGATGAAGCTTCAGAGCAGCACAGAGTGTTATGGTGAGAGATGATACAGAGGAAACAGCAGCATTGAGGTTACCCAGCAACCTTAGAAATGTAATCACTAATATTTTGGGAGAGGGCACAGCAGCAGCACCCCCATCTGACTGAATTTGACAGGTCCAAGCTGATGGCACAGAGTTAGCATTGTGGATAGCAGTGTCAGCTCAGTGAGAAGACACAAAAAAGTGGTAGCACCAAAGCAGTGGCAGCAGCAAGATGACAGATAGGCAGCAAGGCAGCTTTTCACAAAGCCAAGCCCTTGTGGTGAACCCACTTGAATGCATCCCTGCACTTAGAGACTTCAGTAACCTCTGACAACAAACCATGAGTAGGGAGGGGAGGAGGAAAGAGGCATGGTAAAGAGACATGGTTTCATCTGGTCGTCACACTGGCAGTTGGGGAACCTGAGGTAAAGGACTACTGGAAAATATACTGTAGGATGGGTTTAACTTTCTACTCACATACTGATCAGTGGCTATTGCTGTGTTTTTCCAAATTAAAGCACCTCTTATTAAAAGTTGTCTTTTTATGAAACAAAGACTCAGTGCTTGAAAGTGGACAAATATTAAGTGCACCTTGAGGAGGTATATAGTTTTCCCAGATTTGTAAGTGTGGGCTCAAACCAGTTTTGTTTTGTAATTTTAAGAACCTCTAGATATCAAATCTGGCCCTAGCTGTCATAAGGGTTATACCTCCAAGCACTGCATACGTGATCCCTTCATTAGTGGGGAAAACACTCATGAAATCCCAGCACAAAGATGTCACACTCAACTCTCTGTGGCATGCGAGAATGTGGCGATTCTCTAGGTCAGCCAACCATTCCCCGTTCTCAGATGCCCACTCTATCAAAGTGTAACACACACACACACACACACACACACCATTCACTGGCATCTAGTATGCTTCAACAGGAGCCATGGGAACTACAAAAGAAAGCCAACCAAAAACAAGAATGGTCTTCTTTCATTAAAATGAACAGAGAAAAGTATTGGTGAAAAGTTAATGAGTTTGCATGGTCACAAAATTGGCAAAGTAACCATTTTTTGTCTGTTTAGTGGACTGAAAATTTCACACAGCTTTACCTTTGCACCTTTATGATAGGCCAGGATCTAGGTTGTGCTGTTACTTGTTCCTGGTATAGCCATTGTGATTAGAATACAGAATTTTAATGCCTCCTGTAATCTGTGAATGGAGGTTATAAATTGTGTTACTATGGCCTTTTTAATATTCTGACAGTTAATTTGATAGTCTCTCTCAATCTTCCTTCTTCAAAACATTAGTCACCTCTAACAAAGAAATGTAATGGTTACTAGCTAGCCATACAAAATGTTTAAAACTTTAGGGACAGGGTTGGTTTTGACTACTTGGATTTATAATATGATTGATAGAAGCCTGCACTATTAATTGCTCACTTAACCACACTAAAACCTCTCCTTGAAACCTACTAATGGTTGCAATCTCTCTCAAGCTGTGCTGAAAATTAAAACTCTGATGTCATAAAGATTGTAATGAGAAGAGAAGATGGCCCCAGCTCTTGCAACTAGGGTTCTCATTCTGGAAGTCCTATGCATGGGAAATTTGGATCTACTTCATAAGTGAGAGTTCTGCATCAGTAGGGGCTTTCAGGATCAGTTAAAATATGTAATAATAATAATAATACAAATGGCACAATATTAAGGGCTGGATTGGGGCATATAGGTAGAGTTCATGCTGTTGGTGGCATGAAGATGCCCAGCAGCAGTGGATTTGTGAAGTGTCTGGGAAGCCCAGTGTTTCCCGGATCTCCAGGGCATCCCACCACAGGGCAGCATTTGTTCCTATCTGTGGTTGGATAGCTCTTGTGCAGGCAGAGTGGATGTGGCATAGTTCCATTTCCTTTATAGAAAGAACAGGAGTACTTGTGGCACCTTAGAGACTAACAAATTTATTTGAGCATAAGCTTTTGTGCGCTACAGCTTACCTCATCGGATGCCCACGAAAGCTTATGCTCAAATAAATCTGTTAGTCTCTAAGGTGCCACGAGTACTCCTGTTCTTTTTGCAGATACAGACTAACACGGCTGCTACTCTGAAAACTTCCTTTATAGAGTCGCTTTTGACTGCTATTTTAGCCCTCCTGGAGATTGTAAGGGTGAAGGGAAACTCCTTACGCTCTTTCCTTTTCCTATATACCCTGCAGAGTACATGCACAATCTGTGCCTCATCCATTTTTGCAATAAAGCTTGCAACAAAACAGGAAAATGACACCAATTAAATTCCTTCTGAGTACAATGCTCAAAGTGCAGCCCTGCAGTTATGTAGCTGCATCTTATGAACTCCGCCCCTCCCCGTCCCCCCGCACACTTTTTTTCCTTTTAGGATTAAAGGGCCTGCTCAGTTGAAAAGGTTTAGCAGATAAAAATTACTGAGAGTACAGAATGTGGGTAACTGGAGATCAATCTGTGACTATTTACTGATCTATTTAAAAGAATCCTCAACTTAAATTTGTCAATCAGTTAATATTTTTTGAAGCTTATTATAAGGCATGTTTGAGATTGCTGCATAAAATGCACCCTTTGGGCCAGATATAATGGACAGCTCTGGGGAGCTGAAGAGTACAAAGGTGGAATAAACAAAGGAAGGAGACAGTATGTAAATAGAGGTTTAATTGCAATTGATCATTTGACTCTTATTCCATTTTATAATGGACTGACATATGTTACAGAGTAAAAGCTATGGCCCCAATCCAGCAAAATACTCTTAACACCTACTTAACTTTAAGCACGTGAGTTAGCTAATTTACTTTAAGGGGAATATTAAAGTGCTTAAAGTTAAGCACATGCCTAAGTGCTGTGTTGTACTGGGGTCTACAATGTTGTGTAGATGGTGTAATATCTCCATGGTTAGAGCTTTAATTAGCTTTCCCCTAGAAATCTAATTTTGATATATATTGTACTCCATTAGAACTAGCTCAGTTCACCTGAACATCGTCATGTACTGTGCTTAGCCAGAGGAGAATTTTATTGACTCACTTGCCTGTGAAAGTCTTTGACTTGCTGTTCCTGCTTTTAGCCCAATGCGGAAGCGATATTGGGTTGAAAGCTGGTAATTAAAATTGTAGGCTGAAAATCAATGCTACAATTTCAAAAACCATGGGCCACCCTCCCAATCCTCAGCTCTTTTAGCTCCCCATGCACAGCAATCACTTCTCTACTGAACTCCTGCTTGTGATACACACAAATGTCTAGGACAGAGAGGCTGTGGCAGAAGTTTAATGCCTAAATATTCCCCTGAGATACCTATGACTAGATCCTCAGCTGGTGAGCTTGACTGACTTCAGTAGAGCTACAGTGGTTATTCCTGTTGAGGATTTGTCTCCTACTTTTCAATTCAGTAGCTTCCCCCAACATCACCAGTAGATAAAACTGGCAGTGCTCCAGCTACTCTGAGCCACATCCACTTCTCTCCACCTTTACCAGGGACATGGGGTGGATGCTGCTGTACTTTTCCTTCAGCAGCAAAAATGTCTCTTTTACAGGAGCGGGTAGGAGATGAGGAAGAAAGGGAAAGGATATTAGCCCCTCCCTCCATTTCTTCCTGCAAGGATACAAACTAAGGTAGTATTCAACCACAAATCATTAGGCTCAATGTAGGAATTAGAGGTGAAACTTTGTGGCCTGTACTATGCAGATCAGATTAGATAATCATGGTGGTCCCTTTTGGGTGCTTGTGAAAACTTAATTCCAAATTGTGTATACTTTCAAAAACTATTTTATAACTCTGCTCTTCTAATCATCCTTTAAATTAACTGAAGTGTATTTACAATCTCAGCTCCAGCTTAATGAAGTGTTTCTGTCTGGATGGAAACAAAGAAGCCAGTGCAAGTGATGGATGTGAGCTAAAAGAAATTGTTAATGTTCACATTTGGCATTGCACTGAATTTGATTCTCTCTAGGCTCATTCAGCTCATTTAAATCAATGACAGCAAATGCATATTTGGACTATCCTTTTCAGAGAGGAGCAAGTTCAGTAAAATGGGCCTGCTTCATCACTGCAACATTCCAGTTCTATGTTGGTGTAACTCTATTGAGATCAATGCATGGATGTCAGCATAAAAACAGAGTAATTTAGCCTAGGAATAGCATTTTTGGCAGATTTAGTAGAGAGTAATTCTCCATGCATGCAGCTATACACAGAGAACAGGAATAAGCTAGTATGTAATGCTGTGTCAAGTCTGCAATATAATCCCATTCAATCCTTTAAAAATACACTACTAGAATCAGCTGACAAACTCTTTCTCTATAGAAATCCTTCCCAAGATGAGATATTTAATGCATTCCATCCATATCTACCCAAAGCAACATAAACAACATTTCTTCCTTTGCCTTCTCGCAGCTGCTTAAATTGATTACTCATTAAGATCATATTAAATCTGATTTAAGAAATTAAAATCTTTGATACTTGGAATATTACTTTAGGGGGAAGCTACAAATACACCATTACTGTTGCACCATTACTGTTGTGGGTGGTGTAACACTGCCTGTAGTGACTCAGGAGTGTGAATACTAACCTCAGGGAAGAGAAAAGGATAAATAGGGAGGTGGCAAAATCTGCAGATGATTCAAAATTGCTCAAGATAGTTAAGTCCAACATTGACTGTGAATAGTTACAAAGAGATCACACAAAACCCGTTTACTGGGTAACAAAATGACAGATAACATTCATGTTTACAAGTGAAGAGTAATGCACATTGGAAAACATAATCTTAACTACATATACAAAATGATGGGGCCTAAATTAGCTATTGCCACTGAAAAGAGATGTTGGAGTCATTGGGGATAGCTCCCTAAAAACATCTGCTCAATGTGCAGCGGCAGTCAAAACAAAACATAGCAAAAAAAGAACAATGTTAGAAAACTTTAATAAAGGGATAAGCAAAGAGTCAGAAAATATCATAAGATGCCTCTACAAATCCCTGGTATGCCCACACCTTGAATACTCCATGCAGTTCTGGTTGCACCATATCAAAAAAGATATATTAGAATGGGAAAAGGTACAGAGAAGAGCAACAAAAATAATTAGGGGTATGGAACATCGTCCATTAGAAGAGAGATTAAAAAGACTGGGACTATTCAGTTTAGAAAAGAGACAAGGGATATGACAGAGGTCTATAAAACCATGAATGGTGTGGAGAAAGTGAATAAAGAAATGTTGTTTACCTTTTCCCATAACAGAAGAACCAGGGGTCACCTAATGACATTAAGGGACATCAGGTTTAAAACAAACAAAAGGAAATACTTCTTCATACAGTGCACAGTCAACTTGTGGAACTCATTGCCATGGGATGTTGTGCAGGCCAAAAATATAACTGGGTTAAAAAAAGAATGAAATAAGTTGATGGAGGATAGATCCATCAATGGCTACTAGCCAGTATGGGCAGGGATGTAACCCTATGCTCTGAGTGTCCCTAAACCTCTGACTGCCAGAAGCTGGGAGTGGATGACAAGGGGCAGACCACTTTATAAATTGCCCTGTTCATCCCCTCTGAAGCATCTGGCTCTAGCAACTGTCAAAAGACAGGATATAGGGCTAGATGGACCATTGGTCTGACCCACTAGGGCTGTTCTTATATTCTTAGAATGTTAAGAACCAGGTCACAAACTCCATACTTAGATTTCACCCACCACTTATCTAGTATAAACTCCTTAGGCATTATAGCAGCCTAAACATGGAATCACAGGCAGTCCCCCGGGGACTCTGATCTATCTTTCCTCCCAGAATGAGCACACCTTTGTGATAAATGGTCTGTTACACCAAGAATCACAGTAATATTCACTTATCCCAGGTTAACTGCATTTGAGATCTCACACCAAAGACACTGATGGTGGCCAATCCTATAATACATTGTATAAAGATTTATTAAATAGGAAAAGGGAATGAGTTATTTACAATGTTAAATCAGGTAAACATATATATGCAAATAAATTACAATCTTAAGGTTCAAAGGGTAATAGAACTTCTATAATAGGTAATCTCTACATGTCTCTTAGGGATACTCCAGGCTAAGCAGCTGGGCATCTCTTGTTTGTGCCTAAAAACCTTGCTCCTCAGCACAGAAACAGCATAAAGATCCATTCCCTTCTTGTTAGAAGGTTTTATCCCCCTTCGCCCATGTACTCTGAGCTGCAAACTCTGCTGATGGGAGGAGTCCTCTTGCGTGACTCACCTTTGGAGGAAGAGAGAGGGTAGAATGACCAACATCTTTTGTCCTCTTTAATTTACCACAATAGTCTGTCTGATATCAATGGACCTTTCCTGTTGGGCAGAATGTAACATCTTCTGTTGGAGACCAGCATTTCATGCTAGTTAATGTCTCTCTCCTTTTTGGTGATTATATAAATCACAGAGGCTGACAATTCAGCTGCTCAAATATTACTTAATATATGGGATACAGAAAGTATAAGTGCGATTGATGCATGCAGCAACTCACAAGAATTCAATAAAATCTAATCAGTAAACACATCCTAATAATTCTACTACCTGTTTTAACAATACTAACACACAAATTAGCCAGATTGCTTCCAACCATGTATTTGACATATGGGCAAACATTGGCACTTGATCTGCCAGAGTCAGAGGTGGAAGTTCTGAGGTATTGCTCCTCTATATTGCCTTTTAATTGAAAAACCATTGCAGAATGTGAATGATGTGCTGTACTGGAACTCACAAGAAAGTGACTGTACTGTAAATGTATCCACCCACCAGACCAGAAAAGAACATTTTCCCCAAACAAACCTCTTTAGATTTGAAAAATTTTCTCCTCACCATCCACAGCTCCAGCTTGTCACTGCAGAGGAGCTCCAAGGGGACAGCCAGACAGAACATCATCTGATCCGGGTCTCTTGAGAAGAATTAGGGGCAGCCCACTTCCATCTCTCTAGAGATGTTTTGGAAACCCTGTCTCCTCTTCAGATCCATTCACTTTGCTCATGTGTTTTGCCTCTATTTAGGTCCCAGAATACATCATGTTTCTGAAATTTTCATATTGCAGTGAAAATATTGAGGGAAGCTCGTCCTGCACAGTAGAGTGAATAGAGTCTGTGTAGCACAGGAAGGGTTACCAGTTCAGGCCAGTCACCCTCTACCAAGTATGGGAAGCATTCTGCCCACCCCAGGGCAACTGCTAAGAAGGCAATTGTGAGTTTTCACCTATTCTTCAATAAGTAACAGGAGAGGGGGACAGTGAATGAGCCCACATCTCTCCCATTTTGGTGACTTCTATTGCCACTACTGTGAGGTGGACCTCCTGCAGAAATAAATAAATTGGGAAGAAGGAAATGGGGCCCACCGCAGGATTCAAAATTTGCCACTGGAAACGGGTCTATTTTTGGTTGCATATGTCATATATGGGCACAGTGGCTTATGCCTGTAATCCCAACTATTTGGGCAGCTGAGGCTGGTGAATCGCTATGGGGTTCTGGTCTGTAGTACGCTATGCCAATCAGGTGTCTGGTGACACTGACAGCTTGACTAGTGTGTGGCTGAAGAACTGGCTAGAACAACATGAGTGAAATGTTGTGACTGGCTCTCTCTGTGAGGGCTGATGGACAGATCGATCAAGGTGATGTTATATACATATTGACACATTTTCAGGGTAAAAGCACGTATATTCTTCCTCCATGGTGTCTGAAAGGCACCCACTTAAGGTTTCCAACTCCCAGCTGTCACCTCTCTTGGGCAGAGACCCACTTCCCCCTCCCTCATGACTGAGATTTAAAGGCTGCACAGCTACTGCCTTACATTGTAACATCCCCAGTAAGCCAGGCTGCATAAAGCCATTGCTTTCTCTCTCTCAGGGCTATGAGCAGAGTATTGCCATCAGTCAAAAGTTGCCACACAGCTCTTTCTAAGCAAGCAAATTTATTCTTAAGGTAAACACATTATAGTGAGAACATATATATTAAAAAGAACAAAAACACAATAAAAGTTCATAAGCACATGCTGAAAGATGACCAGAGGTCTTATGGGGTCCTAACAAGCCAAAGTTTTTCCAAACCTTCCACAAGTATTGAAGTCCTGTAAGAAAAGGTCATTTCCATTTACTGGATTAGAAAGAAGGTTCTGTGTTTGTTCAAAGTCGTCCCTTTAAAAAAATAATGATAACTTAGGTACAAGTGACCATGACTTGATCACATTTATAATGTGCACACCGAATAAAGTCCAGACCAGAAAAGAGCCAGTTTCACAAAATAAATAAATAAATAAATAAATAAATAAAATTAGCCAAATCATTTGGGAGGAAGAAGTTAATCAGCTAAATTAAATTGCTATTCAGGGCCCAGGCAGACCTACTACATCACACTTGTACAGGGTGCATAGGCTAGAGGAAGAGAATAAAAGGGAAACAGCATATCTCAGTGGTAGCTAGACAGTGGAAGTGAGTTGACCTCAACTCAATTCAACTCAACTCAATTCTAAGTCCTAGGAGCACCACAAGTGCTCTTGCTTCTGAGGCCTGACTATAGTGACCTGACCAGCCCTGCAGAGAAGTGACCTGTAATTCTCTAACAGTTTGAGACTTTATATTTATGTGTAGTTCTTTACCTAGTGGGAAGAGAGGAGACTAGCAGAATGTGATCCAGGGAGGCAACTGCATAGGATCCCAAGGTGCATGACTTAGCTGTCTAGCATTGCATCCTGGATCACAGTCTGGTGCAGAGGGTTGGCCTGGCCTCCTCTACCAACTCCTAAAGGGGAACAACTACAGAAGTTTATCCTTCATGAAGAACTTAGTTGGGGAAAGACACTGAAGATAGAAGGGTTTGTACTATGAGACCCGGACTCAAGGAGGGAGCCCTGAATCTCTCTCTTAATCCTGAAGATTTCTGCATTATTAGATTCTTTTTATATACCCTGAAAGGGCTGTGTCACTGGAGGGACAGACCACTTCTGGGAAGAGTAGTAATAAGAAAAGGAAATGCCTAAGAGGAAGACAATCTGCCATACTCCTGCCTGACCAGCAGATGGCACTGGCATTGAGGAAGGCAGCTTCACAGGAAGCAAAGGAACACAAACAGAAATCTGTGCCCAGTAGAGTTAAGGATACTATGCAGGAGTTTTTATAAAAATATACTAGGAACAAAAAGAAACTTAATCATGAATTAGATGGAAATTTGTAGAAATATTAATAATAATGGAGAAAAGGAGGAAATTTTCAATAAATATTTTTGCTCTTTATTTGGGAAAAACAGATGATGTAGTTATATCATATGATAACACTCTTTCTGTTCCACTGGTACCTCAGGATGATGTTAAACAGCAGCTACTACAGACAGGCATTTATAATCAGCAAGTCTGCATAACTAACATCCAAGCGTTTTAAAAGAACCAGAGGAGAAGCTTGCTGTTGATTTTCAATACGTCTTGTAACACCAGGAAATTCCAGAACACAGGAGGAAAGCTAATGTTGTGCTAATATTTAAAAAAAGGTAAACAAGTGACCTGGGTAATTGTAGGCCTGTCGGTCTGACATCAATCCCTGGCAAAATAATGGAGAGGCTGAAACCGGACTCAATTAATAAATAATTAAAGGATGGAAATATAATTAATGCCAATCAGCATGAGTTTAGGGGAAAATCAAACTAGCTTAATATCTTATGTTGATGAGATTACAAGTTTGATTGATAAAGGTAATAGTTTTGATGTAATATACTTAGACTTCTGTAGGGTGATTGACTTGGTAATGCACCACATTTGATTAAAAACCTACACTGATATAAAATTAAGATTGAACACATTAAATGGATTACTAGCTGGCTGATTGAGAGGTCTCAAAATGTAATTGCAAATAGGGAATCATCATTAAAGGACAGACATCTAGTGGGATCCCACAGGGACCAGTTTTTGGTCCCATAGTATTTAACATTTTTATTAATGAACATAAAATCATCACTCATAAAGTTTGTAGATGTCACAGAAATTGGAGGAGTGGTAAATAATGAAAATGACAGGTCGCTGATTCAAAGTGAGCTGGATCACTTGGTAAGTTGGGCACAAGCAAACAATATGTGTTTTTATATGGCTAAATGTAAATGTAGGAAGAAGAATGTAGACCATACTTACATGATGGGGAACTCTAACCTGGGGAGTTGGTCTACTGTTAGAGAATCTGAAAAAGATTTTGGGGTAATGGTGGATAGTTAGATGAACATGAGTTCCTAATGCAATGCTATGGCCAAAAGGGCTAATGCAGTCCTTGGATTCATTAACAGAGGAAATTCAGGTAGGAGTGCAGAGGTTATTTTTCCTCTGTATGCAGCTCTGGTTCAACCACTGCTGGAATATTATATCCAGTTCCGGTGCCTACAATTCAAGATGGAAGTTGATACATTGGCAAGGATTCAGAGAAGAACCATAAGAATGATTAAAGAATTAGAAAAATATGGTGATAGACTCAAGGAGCTCAGATTATTTAGCTTAACAAACAGAAGGTTAATGGATGACTTGATAGTCTATAAGTATCTACATGAGGAGCAAATATTTAATAAATGGGCTCTTCAGTCTAGCAGAGAAAGGTATAACACGATCCAGTGACTGGAAACCAAAGCTAGACAAATTCATACCAGAAATCAGGCATAAAAATTTAATGTGAGAGTAACTAACCATTGGAACAACTTACTAACATCATGACGGAGTCTCCATCACTGACAATTTTTAATTCAAGATTGATTGTTTTTTTTCTAAAAGATATGATCTAGGAATTATTGGGAAGTTCTATGATCTGACTGACTGACTAGATGATCACAATGCTCCCTTCTGACTTTGAACTCTGTTAATCATTTATATCAAAAGCCCTTTTTTTATCTTCTAGTCTCTGGAAAACCCATTTTGAACCAGTATATGCAAAGCACTCCAGTGGATGGTACCTCTTTAGAGTTGCGTAGCCTCAGGCCAGCTCTAGACTACAGACCTACATCAGTATAACTACATCACTGAGAGTTGTGAAAAATTCACACCTGAGAGACATCATTATATTGACCTAACCCCCCATGTAGACTCCTGTCAACATAGCTATCGCCTGTTAGGGAGGTGGATTAACTATGCCAATGGGAGAAGCTCTCCTGTCGGCATAGGAATGTCTTCACTAAAGCACTACAGCAGCAGTACGTGAAGACAAGCTCCCATTGACGTGCTTTAATCATACCACTCACCCACCCACCCACAGACTGTTTTTTGTTCCTGTAGGAGCTGTGCTAACCCTCCATGGAATAGAACGCAATCATAAATTTAATACAGGGTCTTCCAAAGATACTGCATAGGGTTGCAATATCTTTCACACATATAGTTTAGGATTTTCATATTTAAAATATCCTCAAGTTGTAGATTTCTATATTGTGGGCTAAATCCTGGGATGTGTATTCAGTTTTAACACCAGAAATATTCCTGTTCTCTTCAATGGCAGTTTCTGTGAAGTCAATTCTAGATCTACCTACTTTCTGCAGCTGATTAAAGTCTTCATTTTGAAAACAACCCATCAATTACTTCAGCATCCAGAATTGCTAGTCCTTCATGAGGCAGAGAATATGGTTATTTTACTGCATTGCAGCTGAACTGTCAGCAATAGAATCTTTCACTCCATGACATCTGAATGACAGCGACTTGTGATTTGGTTCTGCATTTTATGTGAAAGCAGGACAAAATGTTTCTGCTCCTAGAGTCTGAAGAATGAAATGAAAAGTCTAAGCTGAGAAGCAAAATCATCAAGATTCAGAATCTCCTTACAACTCAAGCAGACAGTATGAGAAATTTGAAATCAAATCAGAAAAGAATATGATTAAAAAGGGGAAAGGCTTGGTGTCTAGACGAGCATGTGGAAAAGAATCTCTAGTTCATTACCACATGGGATGGGAAGAAATTAATGTTATGAAACAGAAGCAGGAAATTGCACTACTCCAGATTCATTTGAAGAGTTACAGGCTGGAGAACAAAGCCCAGTGTTCTGGCCAGACTGATTATAGTGAAACTAAATGTACACATTGTCTACCTCTTTTATCAAATAATTATAATTAATTTTACTCATCAAAAAGGACCTGATTCAACTGCCAATGAAGTCACTGAGGGTATATCTGTTCTCAAGGTTAGTAGAACTTGAGTTAGCAGACCCTGGGTTTGCTAACCTAGGGTTTGAGCATCTAAACTCATTTGTACTCTCAGGTTAGAAATTGTTGGACGCTGAGTCCCAACCTGCAGCACCAATGGTATATTTATACTACAATTAAACACCCGTGGCTGGCCCACACCAGTTGACTCGGGCTTGTGGGGCTAGGGCTATGGGGTTATTTAATTCCAGTGTAGACTTCTGGGCTTGGGCTGGAGCCCAGGCTCTAGGACCCTGCAAAGTGGGAAGGTCTCCCTGCAAATCAACTGTGCTTGAAACCTACATCCCATCTTGACTCAGTCTCAAGTCATCTATCCCCCAGGGGTCCTGGGACTGAGCCCTGGGTTAACATGATCTGTGTATAGACGGAAGAGGCTTGAGGCTGAGTTCAACCCTGGGCTTCCACTGCAGTGTACACATACCCTGGAAATCTTTTTGTGAACTGCAATGGGATTCAGAGTGAGATTTAAAGAATTTTGTCTTTGGTTGCAGTTTGAGACTGATTTATTCAAATCTATAAACAATATTTCTGAAACTATAGAGAACGGGCCATGAAAAACAACTTAATTGACTTCAGCCTAAGAGAGCTCTGTTTACACATTGAAACAACACTTTAAAGAGTAGGTTTGCCTTAAGATTTAAATAATGCAGTATGCATCTCAAAAATGAAGACATAAATCCTCCCTGTTTCACTTGAATAGGAAGTAACTGATGCAAAGAATGGACAAGAAGACCAAAGCAAGTAGAATGTTTCAGACAGAAAGACAAGTGAATATAGAAATTGAATTATAGCTGTAATGCAGTACTCCCACACTATGCTGCTTCTGCCCTGCTGCCAACACGAAGAAAGTCTACAACACCACACATGTATTTTAACATGAGTTTAACATAAGAACATAAGAAAAGCCATACTGGGTCAGACCAAAGGTCCATCTAGCCCAGTGTGCCCCAGAGGGAATAATCATCAAGTGATCCATTCCCTGTCCCTCATTCCCAGCTTCTGGCAAAAAGATGCTAGGGACACTATCTCTGCCTATCCTGGTTAATAGCCAGGGATGGACATATCCTCCATGAATTTATCTAGTTCTTTTTTGAACCGTGTTATAGTCTTGGCCCTCACAACATCCTCTGGCAAAGAGTTCCACAGGTTGACTGTGCGTTGTATGAAAAAATACTTCCTTTTGTATGTTTTAAACCTGTTGCCTATTAAAATTTAAAGACACCATTGACCTTTTCTAGGTAACTAATACAGAATGACATCTCCTCAATATATTTTTTATTTAGGTTCTGAGTGGGTTACTGCAGATATCCCAGCCAGCCACGTTTTACCTGGAGTATGGGCTGTGGTGTGAGGAAGTGCATGTGCTATGGTTTTAATGTACACAAGACTGAGGACTACAGGACTTCATTAAATGCAGCATGTATGGAAGAGGTGGACATGTTTATAGGCAGTGCCCAAAGCCATAGCACAATAGGAAAGAGAGTGGTCAAAAGATCCTGAGCAGCCCTGTAGTTTATTAACTGGATGCAGGTCTTCTGTGTTCATGCATCATGAATCCCTTTAGTAAATGAGCAGAAGGGAGAGGCTGCACAGATACATTCTGGGGTAAGGCAAGATTGTCCCTTTAGTCCATTGCTGTATTGTTTTTTTCTTTGGACCCTTTGCTGTGGGCAGTGTATAGTAATTGTATTTCAGGGCTTAAATATGTAGATTAAGTGGCGTGGTTTATTTTTGCCAGTGAAAATTTTCACCCATGCACATGATGTTAGTGCTGGTGGGCAATTCTGAAGATAGGAACATATTTATTAACACTTTACGTAATTATTCAGAAGCAACTGGAGTGTGAATTAGCATGAAGAACAGGGCTTTGTGGGTAAAGATTTTGGGTGCTCTTTTGCTTTTCCAGACTAATTGAAGATTGTGGTGAGCCCTCCAGAGGCAATCATATTTTGGGACTCACCTTTGACAGTGATTCATATCTAAGCTGAAGTGGTAGAAGTGGTTTGTCTCCCACCAGGTTCAGGTGATGAGTGGAAGAGAGGGACCTTGACATTGGTAGAAAGGGTGATGTTAATTAAAACATTCCTGTTATGCCTTTGCATTTATGTGGCATATGTGTATCCTCTCCCTGGAAAACTTTTGGTCAAATGACTCTGGAGAAACAAAAGTAACCTAATGAAAAGAAACATAGTCTATGTGCAGTTAAAGAATGGGGATGATCTACCATTGAACTTTCCTGATGGTCTTGTGTTTGTTGTTTAATTTTCATAGGATTCACGCTGATGGGTCAACAGATAGCCACGCGTTTTCCGGTATTAATTGGAAATATCGGAGGGGAAGAAATGGAACAACTGATGGGGGGGAAATGGATGTAGCCCCAATAAGGTATTTTTTCTGGCAATAGCTCAGCAAGTTCCCTTTTACATATAACTTGCTTTAAGATGCATTCCCCATTGGTGATTTCACTGATATCATGCCAACATGGTAACTCACAGTTTAGGAGAGTGTTGTACCTGACGGTGCTTAAGGAATAATCTTCAGAATGCCATTTAACATTACTGAATTGCCCAGAAGATTGTATCAAAGGGGCACTTTTGTACCTTTGAAATAATAGCATTCCCAGGGATTTACGGTGGCAGGTATTTCATGGTAAATTACTTATTAGAGGTAATTTGCGATGGAAGAACATCAGACTGTCCCTGAGAAGCCCACTCTGGATCAGAGGAAACAATGGTGCACTTCTTGTTATTTGGCTCCTTTAACAGCCTCAGCTGGGATTTGTTGGCTTTAAAACAAGAGTCCTGCTATGGCACGTCCAGATTTATTGACAACTGGGTTTTTGGTCTTTTGTGGCCACCAGCATCTACCACCAATAAGAAAAGACACACATTTGCCATATATTTTTGGGGAGACTGGCAGTTGTTCATGCATCTATTGTAGAGCTGCTGTTTTCACTATTTATATTCACACTGCCAGTGCATAAATGACTATATAAACAATGAGATTAAAAACAAATGATTTCAGTGGAATTGTGGGTGTCATAGGGACTTATATTAATGGATCGAACTTCTAGTTTTCAGGACTAAGTCTGGGGTCAGGAAGGTTTGGATGGTTTATTTTTTGTATCTGTGAGTTCTATTTGTGACTGTAAAATTTTTGGGGTTTGTTTTGATGTTTTTATTTCAATAAACATAAAATGAGACTCAGTAGCCTGGTGGTTAGTTTATTTCCCTGGGAAGTAGGAGATCCAGGATCCAGTCTCCTAGCTTGATTTTTTTACTTAAAATTATTAATCCACAGTGGAACAGTTTGTACAGGAAAGACTAAGTCCATCCTACATCCAAATAGTCCACAGCCCAGTGATTAGGGCACTCAACTGAGAGGTGGAAGATTTTTCTTTAAATCCTTTCTCCTGCTGAGATGGAAGGGGAACTTGTACTGGGCCCTCCTGTATCCCAGTTGAGTACCCTAACTCATGGGCTAAATGTTTTGAGGGAGGTCCTTCCCCACAGCTCCTCCAGGCTTCTTGCTAAAATGCCATCAGTGTCTAATGCCAAGAGAGGGTTTGAAGGCAGCTGAAAATCCGAATCACCTCCCTGCATCCTGAATTAGGCGCCTATTTCCAAGAAAGGGGTGGTGCTTAGCACACATTCTGGCTTTTTGCGAGGCACCTATCTCTCCCCATTCTTTGTATAGAGAGTCAAGAGGACCAACTAAAGATTTGTTAATCCCAGAGACTTTCAAATTTTATTAATCTCAAAGACTTTCTAGGCACTTAAAAGTAAGGTGTGACAGCACTCAACATCACCATGCCTATGTTTCTTTGTGAATCTAGCCCCTGGTCTTTCTCCTTCCCAAAGCACAATTATTCCAAGAGTATACCCTTGTGTGGTTTGTCCAGTTTAGTTTTAAAGAACCTTCAGATACAGAGCTTCCACCAAGTTTCTGTGGAAAGCCAGATTTTTCAACCAAATTCTGCCCAACCATATTTGCAAGTGCTATTTGTGGCCTGAAATAATTTTACCTACATCTCTTGTGCTGGCAATAAATAGTAGTTAGATATCTAGCTGTTTCATTTGTGGGTGCAGGCTGATAGTAGTTGTCAGACTAATAATATTTGTACCCAGAGTTCATTTTTAACACTATCAGGTAAGTGCAATATTGGGCAATTACTTGTAGGTGCAATTTTCCATCTGTAAAAGCAAAGGTCACTACTGAAAAAGCTGTCCCTGAATTCCTAGGCCAGCCCTAAATATATACTGCATTCACCTCTCATAAAATGTTAGTCTTAGAGTAGAGCACACTTCTCCCTTTCCTTTTGGCAACGGTTTGAGATTTCTCATTGCTACAAATTCAGAGTTCATCTCCTTAAACCTTTAGCTCAAGTGTTGCTTTACTGGAATATATTTGATATTATCTGGTCTCATTAATTTACTACTGTAGCAAGAGGAAGAATAGCATCAATCTTCTTATTGTAATTTAAATGATTTCCAGTAACTGTATTCAGGGTGAGTAACTTGTGCTCAGACTTAACAAAGAGTTCTTACCGGGATGTATTTTACCAATAGTCTCTAAATTCCATCTCTTCTATCTTCTCTGCCAAGGGATCATTGGGTATCTATTATATTTTTCTTTGTCACGCATCAACAGAGCACTCTGTGTTTTATAAAACACAAAGAGTGAAATGTTGGTCCTATTCAAGTCAATGAGAATTTTGCCATTGACTTTGATGGAGCCAGGATTTCACCCACACTTTCTGCCCTGGGGAGTTTACATGGATAATTCCTTGACTTTGTATCATTCTTTCAACATATGCTAGAAAGCCAACCGCTATTAATCTGGAAAGCCCATTTACGGTTTGCGTTGAAGTCAATGAGTACTTTGCTTGGTTATTTGTATTGTTTTTTTTCCCCCTTTTTCGAAATCAAATGACAAGTATTTCTTCCAAACCCTAGTTACACCTTTGAGTCACTGTTACACTGCAACGTGAATAGTGCTGCAAGTAATTTTCCCCCACTAGCTCAAGCTGCAGCTGTCATCATCTCTTAGTCTCCATCACTGCAAATTGACTGGTGTTGGCAGTGATTGCTTTAAAGCTCTTACTTCAGCAAATTCATAAATTATTCTGTCACTAATGCCCAACCTGCCTATTCCTTTATTGTAACTGAGGACAATGATGACTTTCCTTGTCAAATCTAATAGTTATAGGGACACCAGCCACCATGTCTTATGTGGGGAGCAACAATGGAAGGTGATGCTACTGTTTCTTTTTCACAAAAGGCTCATGAAAGGCCACCTCCCTCCCTTCCTCCCAACACTCTTTCCTCTTCCCTCTATACACCCAGATTTCTGAAGTATGTCTTGTCATTTTTAGCATTTGTTTTGTGGAACTAACCCAGACAGCTCCCATTAAGAGGCTGCCTCTCCATCTTCTAGATCAATTTTAATACTGTGTAAAAATTATTAGTTGGCTGATGATGTTCTCCTTTAGTAAGCTAATAGCATTAGGAGCATCAATTTCAGCAGCTGAATGATATTTTGCTGGTGGAAAAGTCCATATGTGAGCTATGCCCAGAGCTGCTGCTGTCACAGAGTTCAATTTTGCAAGCTGAATTATTTTTCTTCCATGTTTTTATCACCCTGAATTAAATATATGATAATAGATAGCTCTGCAGTGAGTACATCATAATCTGATGCAGTTACTCCAAGTGGTTTAACATGAGCAACAGCTGTCTCAGGAATTCAACAACATATTCATTCCAGAACCATGTTTTAGCTCATGTTTTAATACATGGGTTGTTTCTTTTCAATCTCCAAGTCTTTGTTGAGCATGTTGAGTTTAAGGGCCTCCCTGAAATCTTATGCCAGAAGATTCATGGTAGTGAGGTGGTGGTAAGGAAGGAGACACAGATTTATTTCATTGTGAGATCTGAAGACTCTTCTATAGTGCAGCTTTGGCTGGCATTTTACTGATGTATTCTTCTTCCCAGATTGTTACATACAAAATATCAGGGTGTGGACAAAGCTCACTTGGCTAGTTAAGATGTATAATATTTTGTAAATAATTTCTATACCAAGAAGATGAACAATTAAGTTGTAAGATAATTCTGCTTAATTCCTGTTGTGCATATGTTATAATATTATACACGATTAAATAAATATTCTGTATGTTACTTATGTATCTGAGGTACCACACTACCTCCCATTTAATAATTATAAACAATCCTTCAATGTAATACAATCCAAAACTTTGTTCCCACCCACTCCCATCCCCAAGATAAGATGAGATTTGTTTCTTTAAACTTTGTCCTCATATAAGGTTAAGTTTGTTTGTAAAATTTGCCACCAAAATCTGTATTCAAGCAGGACAGCATGAAAAGAAATGAAGGGCCTAATACGTATTTTTTTCCCTGAGGAATCAGGGTAGGAACAGGTTCAAAAGAATGATATCATGAACTTCACATTGAGGCACTGTAGTGGCTTGTCTTTGAATCAGCCGATTCTGCAGAGTGCATTGATGTGAGAAAGAGGCAAGAAGACTGGAAAACAAGTATTAGTCAACAAGTACTCTTAGTTGGTTTCTTTCTTTCTTTTTTTCGTACATTGATTTAAGATGACCATTAAGCTGTACAGTTTAATCGATTTTAGCACAGATTTACTGTGAAATAGCACTGCTAAGATATGTTCAACCTGTTCTCACATCTGTTTTTTAAACAACTAAAACAGGTCCTTCGGTATAGTGACCAAAATCATTTTCAATAGCAAGCACTTACACACAGGGATCTGCTTGTAATACAGTGAAAAGGTCAGTAGAATTCCTTGACCAGTTAGAAATGTAACTTTCAAGCTTCACTGGGTAAGACTTGTGATCATGATGTCTGGTAAAGTCTCCTTTTTTCCACAAATCTTGTATTTGTCACATTATTTTCCACACCTCTGTGGCAGTTTATCTATAGTATTCTTGACTTCACAGCCTGCTTTTTCCTCATCTTACTTGATTTCTTTTAACACAGATGTCAATAACTGCATACTGGCTATTGTTAACCCAAAATACCAGAAAGCAGAAATAAACAATGTCAGGTTTTGATGTTACTACGCTTAAACATGTCACCCTCAGACTTCCTACAATTTTGCCTTTGCATGTAGATAACATTATTGCAGTGGAGTTGTGCCAGAATTTGGTCTATGTCATCAAGAAAAAAATCCAACAATTAATTGGATGCTCAACTTGCTGATATACCAGACTATTTCAGGAGCAGTGGAGTTATGAGCAGCATCAAGAAACTTAAATTGTCCACTGTTCATTTCCTCCACATGTCAAAATAATTGATTCAGAACTCTTTAGCCAGTGCAGATTTAAATTTCCTGTTTGCCCAATGCCCTGTCGCTATTTTAGGAGAGCAGCCACTGTTAGTGTAACACATAGTTGTTATATTTTCCTATCTTCCATTGGGGCAAGGTAAATACTTTTGAATTATTTTAAAGCATGTCACCATTAAAGCTGTTCATCTCGTTGCTTAAGGTGTCACTAAGTCATGGGAGAGTCTCAGAGTTTTGATCCAGTCTGATCCAGTGCCCATTACAATCAATGAGTGTCTTTCCATTGACTTCAGTGGGAAATTGGTCAGGTCTTTCATTCACTAAGACATGGTATTAAATAAAATAAATACAAGTAAAGTTGTTGGGGAAAAGGGAGGAGATTGTGAAAATCTTTGCATTTTTTTTTTTGGTCAAAATTTGCAATTTTGATGCCAAAATATTTTGACATTTTGAATTTTGGAAAATTTCGGTCAGCTCCAGCTATCACTTTTACTATCATGTTAATCCTAGATGGGCATTTACACGCTCTAAATAAAACTCTCCAGATTCTGTGCCAATACATCACATGTAAATCATGTGTTGGGGGTGCACTCTCTACCAGTTAAAACAAAGACCCTATCAATATAATAGCAGGATATGTTAGTCACCATGATACAAAATTATTCAAAATATTCATCCTGAACTCACATCCAAACTTCAACAGAAGCCTTAAAACAAGAATTCTTCTCTGCGTTTGCAGCCCTCAAAATTCAGATTTTTGAATTGAATTTGATTTTTTTTTTAAATCAAAGGATTTCTCAACATTACTGTTGAGCTGCCGATAAAGCTAGGTGACCCTGGGAGACCTGAGAATTTAGTGAAAAGACTTCATAGCAATTAAGGTCAGAATTATAACTTTTTTGCAATCTTGCCTTGAAGCTGAGAACCATGAAAATTTGCAGCATAATTTATGGCTATCTCTTTTCCACAGGCCACAACAGCAGTATCAGTAACATCTTAAGTGCAGCTACAGGGTGAAAAGGCAAAGTGTTGAGGGACTATCATTTTTTATGAGAATACTGGAAAGGTACCAGAAAGCTAGACACAGTTGATCTAATGTTGCAGATTGACAGTGAATATTAATGCTAAAGGAGTGTTCTATATATTTAGATCAGCAAATATTAGATGTGCAAGGGACATCGTCTGGCTCAAAGGCAATATGCTGGGAGGATGAAAGGACAGCAAGTGAACATAGGTTACATTATAACACCTACAGTTACTGACAAACAATATTCCATCTTAGAAGAATGATTGAATCCAAGGTTATTTTTGTAACAATAGTTTATTGTATTGCTTGTCTAGCATATTTTTCATATCATCATTATTTTTCTTGCAGTAATGCCCGAATTCCTCAAACTGGAGCAGTATCTCACTGTGCTAGGTTCATTACAAACATGTGGAAAGAGTGTACTGACCAGCCTAATGAGCTTTCACTCCAAATATAACAAGATGTTCTAAGGGAAGGGAATACAGTGTAGAATACAGGAAAGAAATGAAGATGATAATAGGTGCTCATCATGTAGTCAAATCATTAAAAAAATATATATAAACTTTCCTCAGCTGCTGGGCCAGCTCTAGCCATTTCGCTGCCCCAAGCACGG
Organism: Chelonoidis abingdonii; assembly: GCF_003597395.2. NCBI lineage: Eukaryota > Metazoa > Chordata > Testudines > Testudinidae > Chelonoidis > Chelonoidis abingdonii. The sequence goes on from NC_133770.1 coordinate 274,016,457, forward strand.
CGGCATGCTGCGGGGGGCACTCTGCCGCTTGCCGGTCCCACGGCTCCGGTGGACCTCCCGCAGGCGTCCGTGCGGATGCTCCACCGGACCTGCGGGACCAGCAGACCCTCCGCAGGGACGCCTGAGGGAGGTCCATCGGAGCTGCCTGCTGCCCTCCCGGCGACTGGCAGAGCGCCCTCCCCCGCAGCATGCCGCCACAAGCACGCGCTTGGCGCGCTGGGGCCTGGAGCCGCCCCTGCTCAGCTGCATCTCCACTTAGCCATTCTTAGTTCTCATGCTTCTATGTACTATAAAGTATCCTCTCTGTTGTTCTGGCTTGTTTCATTACCTCTTATCCCCAAACCTTTCTACTTCCCATATACTCCCTTCTCCATCCTAGGACACTGGGCTGAGAGTAAGAAAAATTATATTCAGTCATCAGCAGAACCCGTAAACGCATCCCCTGTTTTGTAGCTATTTGTTCCAATTGCCTATCAATATGATGTACCACTAATACTTGGAGTGGTACATCATATAATACCAGTACCACCCCAGTATTCATGGAGTTATAGACCCAACACCTCCCTATTAAAAGGACAGAAAATGTATTCCCGGGGTTTTTTTAATCATTTTTTTTCTCTTTCACCGTTCAAAATGATATACCTAACCTAAACTCACACCACAACATGAATATAATTTAGTCTAATCAATGGAAAATAAAAGCTGATATTTAAGACCAGATCCATGGGAACATCTCCCTCTTTGCTGTGCTGGGGACTGCCTTTGTATAATGTGGGTTACCCCTTGCGGGGTTAAGCCAATGTAGCCAGCTCTATACCACTCACTCACAGGATGGTCACAATCTAGGTGATGTATACAGGATGGGAGAGGGCCTTGCCAAAGTACCTTGTATTCTCACAATCTTCGGCTATGGAATGGTCATTGCAGCTAGTGTTTGATGCAGCAGCTTGAGGACCTTCACTGTTAAGTCTGTGGTCAGTTTGGTATTTGGGATGAAGTATTATTCAACGGCTGTCTCTGCATAGACGTGGGGAATTGAGGGTGAGGAGGGGAAAAATTCAGAGGAAAGAATTTTATATTGGAGAAAAAGGCAAATGATAAGGCTGGTCAGAGAGAGGAAAAATAGTGAAGAGCAGAGGTGGTGGTTGTGAGAGCCTAAACACGGAGAGGAGGATAAATAGAGGGGAAGTGTTTGGTGGAAAGAAACAGATGGAAATAAAGACATGGGAGGAAAAAAAGATAAAATTGTCAACAAAACACATGCCACTAAGGGTAGTAAAATATATTAAGTAGGATTTTCAAAGTCACCTATGCAATTTAGGAGCGCAAGGACTATTAATTTCAGGTAAATTAGGCACTTCTGAAAATCCCACCATTATGTTTATTTGTATATTTCACTTACATGACAGGTAAATGCAAACTGACAAAATCATCTGGCAAATATATTTAAATGATACAAATTAGTTGCAGCCCTTGGGTTGGTGGTGAATTTCCAGTATGGTCCTTTGTACTGCACAAGTTGTACCCCACAGCTCTATAATTTACATTCAGATGATATGTCTCTGGACTCAGTACCTTTTTATTACACTTTATTTCACTTTCTCTTCTCTCCTTCCCTGTAATCTTTTACTATCTCCTGTTCTTTAGGGGAGAATACTCTATCTTTTTTTTCCCATCTGCTTTCACAATCTTCTAGTTGATTGTCTTATTTTCCCTGCAATTGTTTTGCCACTTGGAGTCTTAAGAGAGAAAAAACTGTTTCTAAGATGATACTTCAAAAGCAATTTAGCCAGGCTTTTCCTGCATTGTTGTCTGAAGTAGGAGCACAATATGTAGGTGACTTAATAGCACTGTACAGGTGAGGTGTCCCATGTTCACAGTGCTTCTAACTTGGAACCAACATTACACTTCTCAGTGTATCACCACATTCTTGATCTTCTCAACTACCTTATTATCTGCATCCAAAATGCAATCTCTTCTTTTTTCTTTTCTTTTCTTTTCTTTTCTTTTCTTTTTCCCCTTATAAACAGCATATTGGATTTCAGAGCAGTGACCAATCCATGTCTGTATTTGTACATTGCTTATCACAATGTGGCCCTGATTTTGATTAGGGCCTGTGGGGCACTACAGTATTATAAATATTTAAAATAATGTATTGGCTGTGGACAAATTCTGTGGCTCTTAGCTTTGTAAATTGTCAGGTATAGTTGCCTTAGATATTACATTAGTTTTCTACCAAGCGTGGTTCTACATCAGTCATGATCGAAGTAATGAATATCAATAAATGGAACAAGGACTATTCATTCCAACTGAGGATCTGATCCAGAATCATTAAATAACATAGTGTAATTGCAGGGACGAAAGTATCTTAAAGGATTTCCGGTACATAGGGCAGCTGGGGCTCTGGGCCTCCTGAAAGGGCGAGGTTTCAGGCATAAGGGGTGGGGCCTTGAGCGGAAGGGGCTGGGCTGGGGCCAAACTCCCCCATCCAGCCCTTCAGCACTTCCTGGTCAGTGCTGCCAGAGGCTCCAACAGCGATTTAAAGGGACCGGAGCTCCGGCCGCTGGTGCGGTAGCAGCAGCAGCAGTGGCGGCTGGAAGCCCGAAGCCCTTTAAATTGTTGCCAGGACCTGAGGCAGCTGTCCCCTCCCCCCATCAGTGGCCCTTCCAGTACGGTCTGCTGTGTACCAGCGACCACTTTCTTACTGGTATGCCCTAACGGACCGTACCAGCTTACTTTCACCTCTGTGTAATAGTAAATTCATGGATTCATAGGTTCCAAAGCCAAAAGAGACCATTGTGATCATCTAGTCTGATCTCCTGTATAACATAGGCCATAAGACTTCCCCAAAATAATTCCTAGAATGTTTCTTTTAGAAAAACATGCAATCTTGATTTAAAAATTGTCAGTGATGGAGAATCCACCCCAAACCCTGATAAATTGTTCCAATGGTTAATAACCCTCACTGATAAAAATTTACATCTTATTTCCATCTGAATTGGTCTAGCTTCATCTTCTAGCTATTGGATTCTGTTATGCCTTGAAGAGCCCATTACTAAATATTTGTTCCCCATGTAGATACTTTTAGACTGTAATCAAGTCACCCCTAAACTTCCTCTTCATTCAGCTCTGGATCAGCGACCTATCCTTTCCATTATTTACTGCTCCCCCGATTTTTGTGTTTATCTGCAAACTTTATCAATGATGATTTTATATTTTCTTCCATGTCATTTATAAAAATGTTAAATAGCATAAGGCCAACAACCGATCTCTGCAGGACCACAATAGAAACACATCCACTTGATGATGATTCCCCATTTACAATTACATTTTGAGATCTATCTGTTAGTCAGTTTTTAATCAATGGAATGTGTACCATATTAAGTTTATATTGTAGTCATTTTTTTAATCAAAATGTTGTTCTGCACCAAGTCAACACCTTATGGAAGTATATTACATCAGCACTATTACCTTTATTTACCAAATGTTAATCTCATCTAAAAATATATCAAGTTAGTTTGACAGGATCTGATTTTCATAAACTTATGTTGATTTACATTAATTACATTATCCTCCTTTACTTCCTTCTTTATCAAGTCCTGTATCAGCCACTAGATCATCTAGCCCAGGATCGATACAAGGCTGGCAGGCCTATAATTAATCAGGTCATCCCGTTTACCCTTTTTAAAAAATAAATAAGAGGCTTTAACCAGTGGGAGGAAAGAATGAGAGTTTTGATCCTCTTGGAAGGAACTAGCTCCCAACTAGATGTATGTAGTAGGGTCCAGGTACCAAAGGGATGGGTGCCTTGTAGATCTGCATTATTACAGTGCTATGAAATTGATGTTGTGAACTGGAGCAAGAACCTCAGCTGACCATCATAAGCAACTGCACATGGACCGTGGCAGTTAGGATTATTTCAGAGCCCCACTGACTGGAATATTGTTTAAATACGGATGGCCCATTGCCTGGCACTTTGAGACACAATTCTTTTGCTATTAGCCCTAGAAGTGTGGCAAAGAGAAGGTAGGAGTTCCAATAGATAGAGGTTGACAATAAGCATCTTTGGTTTGAAAGCATACATCAGATCCTGCAGCATATCTCAAATGTTCCAATTAACTAGGCTTAGGAAGGTTTTTAGATCCTGATCTAATGTCCATTCAATGGAGACACTCTCACTGACTTCAGTGAGCACTGGATCAGGCCTTTAGCTCAAGGCAAGGTGCCACATCCAGCTTATTTCTCCTTTTAGTCCCACCCCCAATGTCCATCCTGGGCAGCCCTAAAACTGATGGAGTCTTCCCGATCACATCATTCTGTGCTGACACAGGTTGAACAGGAACCTAGCAAATCTTTTGCTTTTAAGTTAAGATGATTTGCTCATTTTCAGCTGTGCCATCACAGAATAATGCATTGTGGGGCATCACAGGGCTGGAGCCAGGCAGCAAGCCTTCAGGGGACCTAAAAAGAAGAAAAGCAAATTTTAATTGATTATTCAATAACCTTTTAGGCTGGCTAGTCAGAGTGCTAAGTACAAACTGTGCAACATTTCAGGAAAGATGTGGACAAATTAGAGAAAGTCCAGAGGAGAACAATAAAAAATGATTAAAGGTCTAGAAAACATGACCTATGAGGGAAGATTGAAAACATCGGGTTTGTTTAGTCTGGAGAAGAGAAGACTGGGGGGAGGACATAACAGTTTTCAAGTATATAAAAGATTGCTACAAGGAGGAGGGAGAAAAATTGTTTTTGTTAACCTCTGAGGATACGACAAGAAGCAATGGGCTTAAATTGCAGCAAGAGAGATTTAGGTTGGACATTAGAAAAAACTTCCTGTTAGGGAAGTTAAACACTGGAACAAATTGCCTAGGGAAGTTGTGGAATTTCTGTGGAGGTTTTTAAAAACAGGTTAGACAAACACCTGTCAGGAATGCTCTAGTTATTATATAGTCCTGCCATGAGTGCAGGGGACTGGACTAGATGACCTCTTGAGGTCCCTTCCAGTCTTATACTTCTATGAGTCTATGTTTGTGATGCTGTCACAACAATTGCTAACTCATACCAAGGTCCCCATGTCTCAGCTAAACATGGACACTACCAAGCTGAAGTCAGTCTGGCTCACCTGTGTGTTAGCATTGTAAAAATAGGTATTAGGATTATATAAGAATATGCTTGTTGTTTAGACTTTATTGAATTCATGTGAGTTGTTGCATGTATTAATCTGACTTCTAACATAATTTGGTCACTGATTTGATGATATTTTCTGTGCTTTTGCACATAACAGGGGAGACAGCATGAAGTTTTCATATTCTCACTCAAACAATCTGAAAAGACCTCCCAGTCAGAAAAGCAATGCCAATAATGGCCAAAACCTTCCTTCCAATAGGTCCATTGCTGTTAATTATGCAGCTCTAGACCCAGGTCCTATCCAGTCCAATGCAGAATATGATTACATTATACCTATCCTGCTGACTCAAAACATCAGTGTCCTTGTACTACAATAAACACTCCTGGAGAGAGAAGGCCACCAATTGAAGATGAATGGCTATGTCCTCATATCTGCAAGCAATCACCCCAAATATGCACTTGCTACATATGCAGCTATATCCGAGTGATATCCGCGAGAACAGAAATGGCCACACAGTTGGCCTCCAAAGAGGTGGGATGATTTTCTAACAAGGAGATATGGACAAGCGCGGTGAAGGATGGCCAGAGCAAGAGAAGATTGGAAGACGTGTTGTGATCGGCTCAGTTTTAACTGATGAAGGACCGACAGTCTATGCAGTCTACATATGTAAAAGATGACTTTAAGGACCCCATCCAGGTCATGCCTAACATGAATCTTTATTCAATCACCATCAAGATCGGTAATCTGAGAATTATAAACATATACAAGCCACCATCAATGGGATTGGCCTGTCCAACATTACCAACACCAAGTCATCCTACTATACACATCAGCAATTTCAATAGCCACCATAGCCAATGGGGCTATAACAAGAACAACCATGCTGGAGAACAGCTGACATTGTAGGTTTCACTGAAGACCAGCAGCTCCTTTCCCGTGCCAAAGACTGTGGCACATTCAGGTTGGCCTGATGGAGGAAATGCTATACGCTTGACCTTTGCTTTCTGTCCCTCGATATTAGAGGCCACCCAAGGCCATCTACAAAATTAGTTCTTGATGAATTTACCAACAGCCAACACCTCCTGCTTGTGATTTTCAGAGGCCTACAAGTTCAACTCGTTTGATATCTCCCCAAACCATTCTGTACTTTTGTCAAGGTTTTTTCCCCCACTTTGAACTTTAGGGTACAAAAAGTAGGGACCTGCATGAACACTTTTAAGCTTAATTATTAGCTTAAATCTGGTACACTGCCACTAGCCAGAATTTAGTGTCTGGCATACTTTCTGTTCCCCCAAGACCTTCCCTGGGGAACCCAGACCTAAACCCCTTGGATCTTAAAACAAGGAGAAATTAACCATCCCCCTCCTTTTCCCCCCAGACATTCCCCTCCCTGGGTTGCCTTGAGAGGCTTCATACCGATCCAAACTCCTTTGATCTTAAAACAAGGAGGTATTAACCATCCCCCCTCCTTTCCCCCCACCAAACCCTGGTGAGTTCAGACTCAAGCTCTTGGATTTAAACATGGAAAAATCAATCAGGTTCTTAAAAAGAAAGCTTTAATTAAAGAAAGAAAGAGTAAAAGTTATCTCTGTAAAATCAGGATGGAAAATGCTTCAGGGTATTCGGATTCATATAGATTAGAGGACACCCCCCCCCCACCTAGCCTTAGATTCAAAGTACAGCAAACAGAGGTAAAAATCCTTCCAGCAAAAAGACACATTTACAAGTTGAGAAAACAAACATAAGACTAATCTGCCTTGCCTGGCTTCTACTTACAATTTTGAACCATGAAAGACTGATTCAGAAAGATTTGGAGAACCTGCAATGATGTCCCGTCCCTCTCAGTCCCGAGAGCGAACAACGAACCAAACAAAAAGAACAAACAAAGACTTCCCTCCACCAAGATTTGAAAGTATCTTGTCCCCCTATTGGTCCTCTGGTCAGGTGTCAGCCAGGTTTACTGAGCTTCTTAACCCTTTACATGTAAAAGAGACATTAACCCTTAACCATCTGTTTATGACAACTTTACAGTCTGCTGACTGTCCTGCTATGCAGTGATTGTGGAGGTCCCAGTAAACCAGATGGCACTGTATCTAGCTGATTACCTTCACTTTGTAGACTTATTATACAGGCCATGAAACCAAGCATTGCAAGGGCTTCAGAAAAGCATGCTCTTCTTGCTGGACAGAGGAGAGAGCGAGGCACTTTTCCAGCAATATCAAACTGGCAAAATTCCCAAAACAGCAATGGCATTGCTTGAATCTTTGAACTCATAAAGAAGAAAAAGGCAGTGTGGAACCCTGGCATCTCTTGATTTCAGAAGGTGAAGCTTAAAACCTGGAAGCTCCTTTGTCTTTTAGTCAGTGTGGTTCCTGCAGCCTAAAAACCACCTCAAGTAAGTGCAGGTGTCATCACTGTACAACTTATTGCCAACTCCCATTTGCCAATGGATAAAAACATAAGGCAGCAAGGCCACAACTTTATCACTCACTAAACCAGTGCCAGTTTTCTTCACCCCTTTCTGCCCCCAACACAGTAGATGAAGTGGGCAAGGGTGTCTCCAACACTAAGTACAGGAAAGTGGCAGGAATGAACAGAATATATCCAGAGTTTCTGAAGAACCTTGGCCCAAAGACAAGAAGGTGGCTGGCACACTTTTTCAGCTACATTCATTCTTCTGGCATAATGCCGAAAGAGTGGAAGATAGCTAAGATCATAGCCATTTTGAAGCCCAGAAAAGACCTCACTGACCCAGAAAGCTACTGGCCCATTTTCCTCCTGAGCTGTTGCTATAATCTGTTGGAGCAGCTCGTACTTCAAAGGTTACAGCTGGTACTGGAACAACTGTTTCCCAAACTGCAGGCCAGGTTTAGAACCTGTCACAACTGCGGTGACCAAGTGCTGGCATTAACTCATTACATAGAATTAGGCTACCATTGAAAATTAAAAACAGCAGCAGCAATTATTGACCTTTCTTCCTCATATAACACTGTATGGCACAAAGGTCTCCTGCTGAAGTTATCATTAGCTTTTCCGTGCCAATCAACAATCAGACTTATCACCAAGATGCTGAGTAATAGAAGATTCAGCATACACCTTGGTGAATTTGCTAGCAAATCACAGAGACTGAACAACTGCCTTCCACAGGGATCTGATTTAGTGCCTGCACTGTTCAATCTCTATACCAGAAACATTCTGGTCACATCATCACATAAATTCATATATGCAAATGATATTGCGCTAGCAACACAAGCAACCTCTCTGAAGGCCACAGAACAGGTCAGGAACAATGTTTGAGATATATTTCAAACCTTGGCAACTGAAACTCAGTTCTTTGAAAATATACGTCTCTGCCTTCTGCTTGAACAACCATGAGGCCAAAGTGCCACTGAAAGTGAATTTTTGTGGTCTGCCTTTATTGCATGACCACAATCCACAGAACTTTGGAATTACCCTTGATCAGATGCTGAGCTGTTGCCAATACTTTGTCAATATTTTGACAGAAACTCACTGCCACGTCCTGGGGCTGTGATGCATGCACACTTTAAATGTCAGTACAAGCCCTGGTTTTATGAACAGCAGGGTATTATGCAACAGTTTGGTGCAACAACTCCCACACACCAATCTCGTTGACACTGAAATCAATGCCACATTGAGCCTGGTTAGCAGCTCTCTGAAAGCAATGCCAATACTATAGCTCACAGTTTTGGCAGGCATTGTGTCAGCCAACATCAGGTGAGATGCTGATGTTGTCTGGGAGTACAATAAAAAACTGACCATTCCAAAGCTGTGATACAACAAGACTTCAGTTGACTGCCACTCTTTTCTCACAATGAGGAAGCCTTTCTGGATCCATGTGTCAACACTCCAGGTCAATGGAAAGAATACCAGTACTTGCTGGCCTCTTGTGACATCCCAAATAAAGACCTTACAGAAAATCCAATGAAAGAAGTCCTGGGATTCTGCCTTCCCCATAGGCAGTGCACTGCACTCAATCACGGTTGGACAATGCAATGATATTTCCTCCATAAATGGAAAATCAAAGAATCACTAAATTGTGACTCTGGGGAGGTACAAAACACATGAAACATCAAGGACAACTGCCCCATTCATACCTACCGTGGTGGAACAAGGGGCATCCACCTATCTACACCAGAAGCATTAGAATGGTTTTTGAATTTTAAGATTCAATTAGAATTCCAGACCACTGCTTTTCAAATGCCACATAAAAGAAGTGGAGATTTTATGTTTTCTTCCAGATCATTGATAAAAATGTTAAATAGTGTCGGGCCAAGAACCAATCCCAGCAGGACACCACTAGAAATCCACCCTCTTGTTGATAACTTTCCAGTTTACAATTACATTTTGAGACCTCTCAGTCAGCTAGCTTTTAATCCATTTAATGTGTGCTATGTTAAACATTAGAATATAATATGTAATTAAAATGTTGTGAGGTACCAAGTCAAACACTGTACAGAAGTGTAAATATGTTATATCAACGCCGTTTCCTTTATCAACTGAACCTATAATCTCATAAAAAAAATAATGTTTGATTTTAGTTTGATAGGATCAAATTTTCCCAAACCCATTCTGATTGGCATTCATTATATTATACTCCCTTAATTCTTTATTAATTGAGTCCTGAATCAGCTGCTCCATTATCTTGCCTGAAATCAATGTTAGAATGACAGGCCTATAATGACCCAGGTCATCCTATTTACCCTTTTTTTAAAATATTGGCAAAACATTAGCTTTTTAACAGTCTCTGGAACACAATGGAAGTTCCAGAAGACTTATTGAAAATGAACATTAATGACCCAGCAAACTCCTCAGCCAGGTCTTTAGATACTCTTAAATGCAAATTATTGGGACTTGCTGATTTTAAAATGTCTATCTTTAGTAGCTTCTGTATAACATTCTGCAGAGACACTAATGGAATTTAAAGTGTTATTATCATACGATGAAACTATATCATTTGGTTTCCTCTCCCCCCACCAAATACAGAGCAAATATTTATTGATCTTCTTTCATTATTACTGATAATTTTACCATTCCCTCTAGCAATGGACCATGGGACATTACTATAGATATTATTAGGAAGTAGATCTCCCTGAATCTTAGGGGACTTAAAAGGTCAGATTTTTGTAGGTATTTTGGCACCTTAAGCTACAGCTAAGCACCAAGTGAGATTTTCAAAATTGTCTAGGCATCTAACTGCCATTGGCACCTTGGCACTTAGTGTGATTTTCAAAAGCACTTACAGAAAAACCTCAGAGTTACAAACACCTTGAGAATGTGTTAAAGGACTAAAAACCCTAAGAGGATGATTTCAATAGGAAGCTACGGTTGACCCCAAAACCTCCTCCAGTACAGATTTGCCCCCCACTTCCCATATCTATCACTGGGAGAGGTGGGAGGGATTAATGACCTTCAAAATAACAGGAGGCAAATATAAGTGTACAGACAAAAGAAGAGCCCCACAACCAGTAACAGTAAACAACAGTAAAGCACACAACTAGGCCTGAAGCCAAGGGCCCCAAACAATACAGGTGGTTGGTAGGTATACAATCAAGCAAGAAAACTAATACATCACCAAGTCACCAATGAACAAATGAACAGAACAGGACTACTCTGGGACTCAGGAATGCGATGCAGGAGACAGGAACTCAGGAACACAGGAACAATGCAAGGAATCAGGAACAATCAGGATCAGCACGTAGGTAGGTCTTCTTGTCTGGGCTCCTGGGCTCCTCGTCTCATCTTCTGGTTTTCTCTTAGTGTCTCAGCTTTGATCACAGACCAGATACTGGGCTGCCACTAGGATGGACAGCAACCAATGTCTCTGTGTCAAGTCCTAATAAAGTCTCTGTTTCAGATCACATGTCCTTTCCCACCTCACTGGTTGCTGGGCAGATTTACCTGCAGTATCCAGACAGAATACAGCATCCATTACATAGCTTCATAACCTAGAATATTCAAATATAAGCAAGGGCTGTGACATGTCCAATCAGGGACAAGCTGTCGGGAAAAGGGCACCATCTTAACAAACAAGAAGGGATGCCAACATGGAGGCCAAACAACAGCTCAGGTAAAATAAAATGGCAATTTAGAAATTAGCCCTACAAATGGAGGTTGCTGCTTGATTGTATACTTCCAGTTCCAAGTGAGGTGTGTGGTTGACTGGTCAGATTGTAACTCAGAAGTTCTACTGTATCTGTATCTTTATAAGCCTAAATCCTTTAAAAATATGGTCTTTTAGCTCATAACCCCATTAGATATTTGGTTCTAATCATGCTGCAGGGCACTTATCTCTGCTTTTGCCTTCCTAGTCTCCCACAATTTTGTCGTTGGTGTTGCTATTTCTGTTGACATCGAATGCACCACACACAAATTTTTCAATAATGCCAGGCTCTGAACACTTCTCATATTCTGTAAAATCCCTCACATACAGTACTGCAAAAGTGGTGAAGTTCCTATAAATAGGGGAATTAGAGCTGTGCTGCTGAAATCTTCTTTTTATTGTTTGCACTGTGTGGAACTGGGAACAGAGTGAGAAAAAGAATGAGACAGCTACTCTCCTTCTATTGTTCTTTTACAGTCTACATGGTATGTATTGTGACAGAACCCTTGTAGAGTTCATAAAATTGTTATCAATACTAGGCATATCATGGAGATCTTTTGCTTTAGAATAATCTCAATCTTGCTCAGCACAAAGAGACTCATTAATATAGCTTTTCCACCATACATTTTACCTTGCATGTGCTTCTGATCTTAAATAAATCCTTCCCAAGCTATAGATGGAATAAGGCTACGGTAATGTTATATACTATCATTCTATGAGATATCACTGTTATAGATTAACATCTCATTAATCTAATAATATTGATAACCAAACTATCCAGTTTGCTTTTGTTTTACAGTTTGCCCAAAGGGTTTAGTTAAAGATTATCCCTTCATAGTATACTCTCTCTGTTTAATTCACACAGCACTAATTGATCAGTGTGCATAAATAGCTTTGTAACTTCTATAAAATATTTGTAGATAAAATGACAAGTACATATGCTTTTTATCTTCTGTAAGGCACAACTTAAAATTAATCTTGCACACTTCCCTAGCAGATGAATTTTATGACAAGATTCTCGTTAAAATAATAGAAACTTCAAATCACTGAGGACCTGATTAACCATTACAACCCCTTTGTACCAGCACTAAAGAAAAGATAGTGTAAAGCCCCCACAGTGAACATCATGACTGCATGGCATATTCCAGGATGGCTTAGGGATGGGTCAGTGCATGGCTTAGCTATCCCTGTGCTCTGGCTATTCCTAGTTTGGCAAGGTCCATGGGGTCATAACAGCAAGGGTGAAACTGAAGCCAACAGCAGCCCGCAAATGAAGAAACTGTGAACTACTTCCTCTTGGTCCCTGAGCAGTGCCTACCTGTGGCACAGAAATGCATTCAACCCGAATGTGAAAGTCAGCCATGTGTGAAGGGCCAGCACAACCCCTGTGCACCAATTACCGGTAAGTTCAAATTTAAATCCGGCTGGATTTCAATCTGAGCACAAACTTTCAGATAAAGACTAAGGAATAGGACCGACAATCATTAATCCCTATTGTTTACCAGTGGGTGAAGAATATTTTGTATGAAGTTGTAAGTATAACAAATTAGAAGTAAATATAAGTGCCTTACAGTTCACTGAGTTTATCTCACAGCCTTGCATCTACAGGTGCAGAATGCTGGTCCTTCCTTGTTGCTATTGGCTTTAAAAAGAGCAGGATCAGAGTCTTTATGCTGCATTAGTTCTAAAGGCAGCCTAAGCCACTGACTGATTGATTGATTGATTGATTGGCAACCCCTCGATTTTGAGGATGATCTCTAACTCAGGAGTCTGATCCTGGAACCACAAATCTGCCCGCAGTAGGTACAGACATTTTGTGGCAGGCCAGTGGCCTGCTGGGAGAAAGTTGTTTCTTTTTCCTTCCTCCTTTCTCTCTTTTCAGCTTAGAGGGCAAGACACTTCTCCTCAAAGCGGGCCACTGCCTGATGGAGGATATAGTGTCATTGGGGTAGGTTGGTGGCTTGCTCTTCCCTATTAGTGACGTTCACATCAGTTTTCTTCAGATACACTTTCAGTGTGTCTTTGTAATGTTTCCTCTGACCACCACAGGATCTCTGACCTGGGGTGAGCTGAGAGTAGAGTACTTGTTTTGGGAGGAAAATGTCTGGCATCCACACACAGTGCCAGCCCAGCAAAGCTGGTGCATGAGGATCATTGCTTCAATGCTGGTGGCATTGGCTTCAGCGATGATGGTGATGTTACTGCTATCCATCAGGCTGCTATGATTGCAGGGGGAGCGCTCAAACTGCATCTTCTTCCTAGGACTCTCTGGAGGGAATAGTGGTAGGGCTGTAGCCACACCTCCTTCCTCTCTCTGCTCAAATGCTTTGAAGCACCATGCACCCAAGTGCATTCAAGGGAACTGTTCTCATTCCTGCTCTCCATATGGATTGCAAATTGCCTACCAGCAGACCATTATAGAATATCAAGGTTGGAAAGGACCTCTGGGGTCATCTAGTCCAACCCACTGCTCAAAGCAGGACCAATCCCCACATAGATTTTTGCTCCAAATGGCCCCCTCAAGGATTGAATTCACAACCCTGGGTTTAGCAGGCCAATGCTCAAACCAGTGAGCTATCCCTCCTTCTGTATGTGTGGTACATGTGTCCCTTTGTTATGTTTTATTTACATTCAGGTACACATTAACAAGGCCATTTCAACATGGTCACATCTCTGCTTCATATTTATATTATTAAGTGGTGAAGAGGGTCTTGAAAAGATCAGTTATTTGACCTAAATATGTATTATTAGCAATTAATGACCAGTCATCTTGTCTCTCAAATTACAAGGAGTAGAGGTCATGATAACATGTCTGGGCTGTTTCCTATTACAGTAGTTAGCCTTCTGTGGGTTCTGAAGTTTTAACATATAATAAATTGAGATGCAATAGGATGATTGCTGTTTCTGTCTGTGGTAGATAGTCCCACCTGTAATTGAAACAGGATCTTTTTCCGTCCTGAACTCAACTGCTAAACTGTTCACATATTTTGCATGCAGCTCTGTACATGCAGGTCTTGCCAATGACTTAATCATTATGCAGATAAACAGTGAAGTATAAGTGTCAATGAAAATCTGTAGAGATTTTCATCTCTTATAAAAATGTGGTATACAAACTGACCTATATTTTCTTTCTCCACTGCCACTCTGCTTTTTTCCTATTGTACTGTTGCTTTTCTAAATAATTAGAGCACGGTATTGGGAATCAGGTTCTCTAGGTTCTATTCCAATATCCAGCTTACTGTGTATCACTTGACAAGTCTTTTAGCTTTTCTGTTTCATTTCACTCCTCTATATAATGGGGATAATGATACTTAACTGTCTGAGGCACTGATTTGTTCCAACTGTATACCCACTGACTGCAGTGATACAGGTTTGAGCCCTTAAAGGTGTTATTGAAAAGGTTAAATAATTAAGATGTTTAAAGGTTGTATGAATATGTGGGTTATATTTATTAATATTATTTTACTAACTACTCTTTCAGCCAACATAGGTGTCAAAAGTGGCACCTCCATGACATTAACACTGTGGCTACGATCTTTGACTTTTAAAAGTTGTGAAATCATTTAGTTTGATTATTCCAATTTATGACAGTGGCCTGTGATCTAAAAAAGGAAAGTGTTTTCTTAATGTGACTCCCTCATTTATAAATGGATGAAGTTCATCCTAGTGCAGGGGTAAAAGTAAAATTGAACTCTTACTAGTATGGGGGCCGGCTTCGGCCCACTCGGAAGGCGTAGGGCCTTGGGCGGAAGGGCTGGGGTTGGGGCTCAGCATCCCCCAGTCAGTCCATCCACGCTGCCTGGCCCACACCGCCCGAGACTACAGCGGTGATTTAAAGGACCCCTGTGTCATTTCAAATCATCAGGCCCCGGACAACTGCTCCTTTTGCTCCCTTTCCCTGTCAGCAGCCAGGGCACAGGTAAAAAGGGAAAACACTATTAAAGCACTGTCATGGCAGCACTTAAAGCAGGGTCCTTAATGCGCTGCCACAGTAGCACTTTAAAGTCAGCTGTATGGGCCGGTACCAGCAGCCACTTTTTACCGGTATGCCATACCGGCCCGTACCGCCTTACTTTCACCCCTGTCCCAGTGCAGAGGACCCATAACAAGGTCTGTTCACCATTTAAGTCCCATTGATGTCTTCTGGATTTTACACAGACACAGATTTCCTGATTGGGCCCCAATGCAGCAAAGCACTTAATCACATGCTTCACTTTAAGCTAGAGCTGGTTGGAAAACCAAATTTCTGTCGCACAGGAAATATTAACATATCTAGATTTGCTTTCATGCTCAATCAGGATGAAAAGTTGAAATCTTGAAATATTTTATGGAATGGAAATTCAAAAAAGTTTGTTTCAATATTTTTGAATCAATCTCATTGAAACATTTCATTTTGATAATGTCAAAACATTATGCTGTAATATGATCAAAATGAAGTGAAAGAAGAAAATGATTGAAAAGTTTCAACATTTTTGGAATGAAATATTTTGACACTATCAAAATGAAATGAGAAAGTTGAAATGAATCATTTCAAAACTTTTGTTGAAAATTTCATCAAAATCAACATGTTCCTGCAAAACATTTCAGTTTTGGTGAAACAGCATTTTCCAATGGAATATGCTATTGTCCAGTTTATTCAGCCAGCTCTCTTTTAAACAAGTGAGTAGTCCCATGAACTCAGTGGGATTGTCATACACCTAAAGTTAAAGACATGCTTAAGTATTTACAGGATAAGAGCTACCTTTTTGTTGTATATTAAAAACATAATGAAAACATTTCATCACAACATAAAATGCTGCAATATTGATAGATTCAATTAATATTACAAGAAATATATTTTATATATTGCCTTTTTAATATATTGGTTATAGTTGAATGAAGGCACTTTTGGTATGCTTATGTTTTGCCTCTAACACTCACTGGAATCAACCTATGACTGAACATACCATTGTGCCACATTGCCCATGCAATGCAAATATATTAGGTCTGTCGAGTAACTGCAGTTAGCTCATGCAATTAACTCAAAAAATTATCATGATTAAAAAATTAATTGTGATTAATCACAGTTTTAATCGCACTGTTAAACAATAGAATACCAATTAAAATGTATTATATATTTTGGATGTTTTTCTACATTTTCAAATATATTGCTTTCAGTTATAATACAGAATATAAAGTGTACAGTGCTCACTTTATGTTATTATTTTTATTGCAAATATTTGTACTGTTAAAATGATAAAAGAAATAGTATTTTGCAATTCACCTCAGAGAAGTACTGTAGTGCAATCTCTTGATTTTGAAAGTGCAACTTGTAGTTTTTTTTGTTACATAACTGCACTCAAAATCAAAACAATGTAAAACTTTAGAGCCTATAAGTCTACTCAGTCCAACTGCTTGTTCAGCCAATTACTAAAACAAATAAGTTTGTTTACATTTATGTGAGATAATGTTACCCGCTTCCTATTTACATCACCTGAAAGCGAGAAGAGGCATTCATATGGTACTTTTGTAGCTGGCATTGCAAGGTATTTACATTCCATGCTAAACATTTGTATGGTAAACGTAAGTATGCCCCTTCCTGCTTCAGCCACCATTCCAGAAGACATGCTTCCATGCTGATGATGCTCATTAAAAAAAATAATGTATTAATTAAATTTGTGACTGAATTCCTTGGGGGGACAATTGTATGTCTCCGGCTCTATGTGTTACCCGCATTCTGCCATATATTTCATGTTATAGCAGTCTTGGATGATGACCTAGCACATATTGTTCGTTTTTAAGAAAACTTTCATGGCAGATTTGACAAAACACAAAGAAGGTATCAATGTGAGATTTTTAAAGATAGCTATAGCACTAGTCCCAAGGTTTAAGAATCTGAAGTACCTTCCAAAATCTGAGATGGATGAGGTGTGGAGCATGCTTTCAGAAGTCTTAAAAGAGGAACACTCTGATGCAGAATCTACAGAACCTGAACTACCACAAAAGAAAATGAACCTTCTACTGGTGGTATCTGACTCAGATAATGAAAATGAACATGCATTGGTCTGCTCTGCTTTTGATCATTATCAAGCAGAAACCATCATCAGCATGGATGCATGTCCTGTGGAATGGTAATTGAAACATGAAGGGACATATGAATCTTTAGCACATCTGGCACATAAATATCTTGCAACACCAGCTACAACAGTGCCATGCAACCCCTGTTCTCACTTTCAGCTGACATTGTAAATGAGAAGCAGGCAGCATTATCTCCTGAACTTGTAAACAAACTTGTTTGTCTGAGCGATTGGCTGAACAGGAAGTAGGACTGCGTGGACTTGTAGGCTCCACAGTTTGACATTGTTTTATTTTTGAATGCAAATATTTTTGTGCATAATTCTAGATTTTTAAGTTCAAATTTCATGATAAAGAGATTACACTCCAGTACATGTATTAAGTGAATTGAAAAAATACTATTTCTTTTATTTTTACAGTGCAAATATTTATAATAAAAAATAAATATTAAGTGAGTACTGTGCACTTTGTATTCTGTGTTGAAATTGAAATCAATATATTTGAAAATGTGGAAAACATCCAAAATATTTAAATAAATTGTATTCTATTATTGTTCAGCAGCACAATTAATCACACAATTAATCACAATTAATTTTTTTAATTGTTTGAAAGCCCTAGAATATATTATCCTTAACTGGCAACATGCAGCGCTGAAATGAATAAAACATTTATAACCACAATAAACTTACATATAGTACTCTTAGCTAAAATTCCTGTAAATAGAATTGGCAACCTTCAGATTACCTTTATTTCTCCAAACTGAGCTAGCTGGTTAATGGGAGAAATTAATATAATTTTGGTAAATTGTTACTACTGTTACACACATTTATTTTATTTAACTGGATAACTTCTAATAATTAGAACCTAATATTTTGGAAAATATTCATGTAAACAAAATGTCAACAAAAGTAGAAATGAAATGTTAAAATTTTTGTTGCTTTCTGACCAACACAGATACAAACCTTTCTGTGCCTTTTGATTAAATTGTCAAATGTGGGATCTTTTTGAGTAATGTATTTCAAAATTCTAGAATAATAACGTGGAAGTGATAATATCTTCACATAGCAACTAGCATCTTTATTTTTTAAATTACTGATACTTCTAAGGATGGCCTTTCTAATGCTACCCCTCATTTCTTGACTTTCATTCCTAAATTGTGCCTCTCCTTCCATCCAGCCACCACTGATGGTGACCACCAAATAGCAAGACTCATACCTGGTCTGCACCTCTTTGGGATCAGAGACAAAAAACACAAACTGTGTGATGTTCCTTGTCACAGACCTGAGGGGTGAGCAACTTTCTGTAGGCAGCCTTAAACATTCATTGCATCTCTCAGTCAAAATATTAGGCCAGACACAGTGTGATTCATTATTCATGTACAGATCATTATTAGCTGTAGAGTATGCAGTAGCAGGTTACCAAACTGTCTGTCTGCCTGTTGAAGGTTTCTTGTCTGCCCTTAGTTGATGAGGAGGCTATTAATTAGCATTGCCTACTGAGCATTTGTATTTTTCTTTTGTTAATTAAAAAGTTAGTTGCTTATAGCATTTCAGTGCCAGTGGCTAAAGTTATAGCTACTTCAATTTTGGTGATAATAAAATGCATAAATAAATAAAATAATTGATTTCATGGAGGTCTGGGATTTGACAACTGAACAATATCTAAAATGCATGCTCAGCTCTGCTAGCTGTTAAGGGTATGTGGTTTATTAGGTTACTCATGACTAGGTTTCCCTAGGTGTTTTTATATAATGTTAGTCATCATTTGAAAAATTGTTCTGTTATGACACATTATCACAGAGATGCAAGAGTCTTTGGTTTTCTGCAGAACGTTTGTACCTCAATCTCTTTAAATCTGTGTATTTTAATCAGCATTTGACATAGTCTGGTGTTGCCCTCCTCCTGATCTCTGCCTTCTCCTTCACACACATCTGACCTCTGAGCCAGAGAGCCATCCTCTATTTCCCCCCCTTTGTTGTCCTGTCAGAGGCCTGGTCTACACTACACGTTTAAATCGATTTAAACAGCGTTAAATCGATTTAACGCTGCACCCGTCCACACTACACTGCTCTTTATATCGATTTAAAGGGCTCTTTAAATCAATTTCTGTACTCCTACAAAACGAGNAGTGTGGATGCAAATTGACATTATTGGCCTCATTATTTTACAGTAGCTACCCACAGTGCACCGCTCCAGAAATCGATGCTAGCCTCGGACCACGGATGCACACCACCGAATTAATGTGCCTAGTGTGGATGCGCACAATCGACTTTATAATATCTGTTTTATAAAATCGGTTTAAGCTAATTCGAATTTATCCTGTAGTGTAGACGTGGCCCGACTTTGAAGTCTGCAGTCCATGCCAGATTTCAGTTTCCTATATAAACAACTCATGCTTGGTAAATAGCTCTTCAGACCCATTTCCTGGTTTACTGATTCACATAGTGGAGTTGCCAGAGGCTGGGTAGCCCCAGAATCAGAGGCAAACAAGTGTGAGTCTGTGCATGAGCATGTGCATTTTGTGGCTACATTGTGTATTGAAAGGGAAACTCATTTGTAATTGGAGACAGACCGATGGTGTCCTGTTCATGTTATTTTGCATAATGTTCTGACAAGCTTAGGGTTAGCCCTGCCTTCATTCTCAATTTTCTTTTGATTTATTTTGTTTGCATTCTTTGCGTAGACTTCCTTTTTATAATGAGGAAAAATTGGAGGTTTCACCTGCTTGTGTTCTCTATTTTTAAATTAAGCAGCTGTCTCTTTTCTCATTGTTTCCCTTGCTTATATTGTAGTCTCCTGTTATCTCCTAGTACTGTACTTGTGTTTGTCCAACTGAACTCTGTTTCCATTAAATATGGGATAAGTAGCTTTTTGTTTTCCTCTCTCCAAAAATGTTTCTTTGTGCTTGTCAACTTGAATTTCCATCAAGCTGCTTAAAGAAATTCTTTGGTTAGGAACATCATTGGCACAGGACAAAGAAACACCAACCAAAGTACTAGCACGAGCATATGTTATTATCCTTCACTTTAGATAATTCTTCCACTACAAAGAAAGTACCACACATGACTCTAAGATAGTAAAGGCAATGCTAGAGGTAAAAAGTTAAGCCAGAAAGTTACTACTTTATCTTTCTGGGGAAGATGAAGAAATGAAAAGATACCGGTTTTTCTATTTATAGTAAAGGTATTTTGTTTAATTTATAAATTAGCATAAAGGAAGTGTGATTTATGACTTCAAATTTCTCATCTTCTTTGCCCCTATTGTAGATAATGCAGAAATTTAAACTTCAGTGTTTTTCTGCTCACAATATTCTGTTGTTGTTGTTCAGCACGAGATACTGGGTCTAGATTTTTTTTATCCATACTATGGGGAGAAGGGTTATTGTGATGACATGATGACATCTGTCATCCTTCTGCCCTTGTGCAGAATCCAGTTTCCTTCCTTGTACTTTCAACATGGGTTCTCCTTTCACTTATGTAAATGAAGAATAATTGCAATGCAGTCAAAGGAATTACAGTAGTGTAAGACAGGTGTAAATAAGGAGAGAATCAGGCCCAGAGTTGCAAGCACAGACAGTAGTGCTATGAACCTCATAGAGCAGAGGGAGGAATGGTGCCAATTCTTCTGCCTCCCTAGAGTGGCCATCTGAATTGGAATGGTTTCAGATAGAAAGGGACCAAGAGGTAACCCAAAGGTTACAGGTAAACATCCAAACTAACCCCCCTAAAAGGCTGATTGTCAAAGGTGCTGAAGCACTTGCTACTCCCAATGGCTGCAACTGGAGTATGAATAGTTGGCTCCTGTGCAAATCACCTCCTCCTTCCTCCCCTCCCCCCCCCAAATGCTTGGAATTTCACTGGTCACTAATAACTAGCAGTCACAGGTACTGGAAAATATTTGGAAGAAGTTATAAATCCTTCAGCAGACTGTGCCCTCCCACTCCTGTAGACAAACTTACAAATTTTTCATCAAGAAAAAGTACCTAAATATTTAAATATTTTCCTGGAGCACTTATGTATTAAATTGTGTTATGATCCTTACACTAAATTTGATATTAATGTGCTAACAATAAATAGTATTAATGTTAAACCAAGTTTCTTGAAATTCCTCAGAGGACCATCAGCTTTACTGAATGCAATAGCCCAAATCTAGATCAATGCTCTGAATTATTAAATTGTTGACATTCCTATCTGTATCTACTATTAACATCAATTTTCTGTATAGGAGATATAAAAAAATGTCAGATGTGAAACGTTACATTGAAAGAGCCATTAGACTAGGTTATGATGATGAATATAATTGGACTAGTTTGACACTAGATAATACAAAAGAAATCTAGAGTTCACTTAGATTCATGTTTAAATGTGAAATGCAGGGCTGTTGATCTCTGAGATATAACATTTATTTCTGATACGACATTCCAGTTCTGACCAATAGTACCATTGTGATATCCAGTTGACAGTTGCTTCAGCTAGGCCAGGCATCTTGTCTATACAATATTGTTTCTAAAAATAAACACTTCTGAACACTTGCTTTTGATTACAGTGATGCAGCTACACCACTGTGAATTTCCTTTATGTAGACAGGACTTAGGGAGGGAAAAAAGGGGGGGTCCTCACTCCAGGTGGGATCCAAAGCTTCTGAAACTCACATTCGTTGCTCTGTTTCCCATGCAAAGTAAAATGACTGTTGAAGAAACAGCCTCCATCGTGATAATATAATAATTTATACTTGCAAGAATGGATGGAAGGTTTTAATAGTTTCTGGGAGACAGGGTGCAGTGGCACAGTCTCTACACCTGCAAGCAAGTAGTTAACTCCCAGCTCAGATCTCTTACAGGTGTACAGGTTGCAGTAATGAAGCAGGGGTGGACAATCAGAGGGAAGCCAAAGGAATGTATTGAAGTGATAGTCAGGAGGATGAGGAATCTCTGAGGAGGTAGTGCTGCACACTCAGAGACAGGTTTGATGGTTTTTACTCCTTCCCTCCGCCCCTGTTTCTGTAAGCATTTATTTATTTATTATAATCTGTTCACTCCATATTGCAATAATAAAGCATTTGAGACAAATGTGCCCATTGAAAGAGGGTTTTTTGTTGCTGGAACCAGGCGGACTATTCTGCCAGGTTCCAAACTAGTGATGTTGATCAAAAACCTGATTGTTTAATCCAAACACAAAAGGTTATTGTCAGAGGTATATTCCTAATAGTTACTAAAATGATATAGATGTATAATCAGGGAACTACTGACCTAGCGTCAGGAAGAGATTTCCGCACTATGCTAGCAAACAATTTTGTGTTGTCATGACTGATTTTTTTGGGGTGGGGAGAAGGGGCACAAGGTGGGGAGAGACTGGGAGATGGTATCTCTACAATGGCCTAAAGCAATGATTCACATGCCAAACATTTGGGGAAGGTTGAGTCTGGAGCCAAACTGCATATCTGGGGCCTACCTCAAATTACTGCTATTTAGGTGAAAAAGCTGTTTCTGATATTGTTCTAAATATTCTGCTCCTTTTCTGGTCACAAATCATACCTCCTAAATATGTCATTATCAATGATCATAAATGGCTTTTTCGGCAGCAGAGCTAGAGAGTTCATCAGTCTGAAAACTGAAGTCACCTGCACTAAGTTTAGGGACAGGACGAGAGACAAAGACAAGTAACTAAGCCCCAGATGAAAGAAAATGCTGTGTCCTGAGGGACTGTGGATGATAGCAGCTTGGAGGAAGAGTGCAGAGAAAAATTAGGGGTGAAGTTTGAAATTGGAGGAGTGAGTGGGAATATGGACTAGAATTGAAAAGTCAGAAATAAGACGAGAGTTCTGACCACAACACTTGCCTTTAGGAGGGCATAGGAGAAGAATAAACCACAGCAAACAAAGCTGAGTCTGTTGGAGATTTTAATGAGGTGGGTGAAATAGGTGACAAACAAGTGGAGAGAGATTTCATGGACAGAGATGAGTTTGTTGGAGACAAAGCAGAACTTTGAGGGACCATGTGAAGGGTTTCAAAGAGGGAGAACAATTAGGAGGAAGTTTATTTGAGAAGAATGGGAAGAAATGGATCTAATTCTGTTGAACTCAATCCCCGGGGAACACTACTGTGAACATTCCCATTCCCTATATTATCATTAATTAGCATTTCTCAGTAGTACCACAGGTGTATATGACACCCTACACAAAGATTCAAGACCTAGACCAAGATCTTCAAAGATACCTATGTGCCTAACTCCTATTGAAATCAATAGCAGTTAGGATCTTAAATACCATTAATGATCTGGGCCATGATCCTCACCCCAAAGGTACACAGCATAAAGGGGAAGTTTCCTAAGCCTCAAAAGCCTTACTATCCAGATTAGGGCCCATTGTCCTAGGTTCTCCACATGCTTAGTAAGAGGATAGTCCAGTGAATTTTAATCCAGATAGGTAAATCAGACAAAGAGTGAGAGGAAAGGAAGTAAATTAAATATTACCACCAGTTCCACATGAGGAACTGAGACAAAGAGAAATTAAGTAACTTGCTCAAAGTCACACAGGAAGTTTGTAATAGAGATAGGAACTGAATTCACTTCTAAGTCCCAGTTCAGTGCCTTGATCACAAGACCTTTTTTCCTCTCTGAAAAACCTGGGCATATGGTGTGCTGTTTGTACTCAGGAACGCCTTGATCTTAATGACCTGGAAAAGCCAAGTTTCACTATCAGCGCAAAACTGGTTTCAAATTTATTTCATTTTTTTCAAACATTGTTTGCTGTCAGGAAGGCAGTATTTACAGATAACCATGTATGGTCCAACCCCAAGTATTAAGCTATGTGAAATCTTTTCCAAATGAATGAACCATTTAACTCTCAAAAGCTGGAAAAGGTTTCTGAATTTCTGAATTAATGCACAGTGTTATTAACCACTTTGATTTGTATACCTCTTCTCTCACCAACTTGTAATTATGATATTTGTGAGATATCTGCTGTCCTTTTTGGTTTAACCTTGCTCTTATTTTTAAAAATAAAAGTGATAAATAAGCAAACAAGACAATGATCCTTTAATTTATGTGACTGATCACTGAATGTTTCAAATACTAGTCTGTTTTGCATACAGGTGTCTGGTCTTTTCACACAATTGAAACAATTAATGACATTACTTCTCTCACTTCCTATTTCACACAGATCTACCAGTTATAATTTTTGTTTGGGACACTTTATTTATTTATTATAAATGTTAAGCTGTAACTGGTAACTATCCTATCTGAACTTTTCTCTTTCTCAGATGCCATTCCCAACAAAATACAACCCGGACATCGAAATGTAAATTGGCTCTACTGAATTTCTTAGTCTTATTAAAGTTATTAAAGTTATGGTATGGTAAATAATTTTATGACAGATAACACTGGCTATGTCAAATCTTTCCTGATTTGGCGTAGTCTCAAATTGCTTATCAGAGAATCATCCATCAACTCTGCTACAGCTAGGCTGAAAACAAAGAATTAAAATAAATATGTAAACAGTGAAAATATGTATTAAAGAGTGCATAATGCATTACAAACATCTGATAATAATGAAAGTCTTTTAGAAATGGTTATTATTCTTCTCACAGGTCGTGGCAAAATAGCTTGCCTCTCTGAGCCGATTAGTAAATAGATTTTTTTTTAAACCTGCTTTTTCCTGTTTTGATTTTACATTATATATTCGCTTAGGCTTTTCAATCATGATATAAAGCCTGAAACATTTAGAAGTCTTCAGATTACTGTGAACCAAGGTTCTACAGTGATATTATGTAGATAATGTGTGTGTGTGTGTGTGTGTGTGTGTGTGTGTATATATATATACACACACATATACAGTAAGCTTGTTTGAAAGTTGCTTGCATAATGTACTGCCCATTATGACATGTACAGCTAACCACCTCCATTATTTAATTTAAACATCCTCAAGCTAGTTGTTAGGCAACATATAAATGGAGAGGCCAATGACACAGAGATGGATGTGACAGTAGAAACAATCTAAAGAGAGCAGGACAACTCTAGGTACAAACTCATTTTAAAAAATACATAATGGGACAGCTTTAAGAAGAAAGAAATGTTTGAGATCGCTCCTTCAAGAGAACCTGCAGAAACTTACAACTCACTGGTTGTCCTATTCCCTCCACTCCACTGGGACTAGCAGGAAAGGCAATGAATGGCCACACTGATAGCTGCAAGCGCACTGGCATGGCCACATTTGCCAGTTACCACCACCATTGTCTGATAGTTTGAAGCCTTGCTTTAGGAGCCTGAAAGTTGTAAAGTTTGCCTTGATAGTTTACCTTAATACACTTTGAGCTGAATTGAGTTTAACTCATGGCAGTGTAATGAAATAGGTATAGGAGAAAGAAACCCTGATGCATTTTCAAACCTTTCCATTGTCTTCTCCAGCAACATCACTGCATCTTCCAATGCCTTAGACCAGGGTTTCTCAAACAGGGGTTGCTGCGCAGGCCGAGGGATGTACTGGCTGCCGCTTCCAGCAACTCCCATTGGACCAGAGCAGTGATCTGCGACTAGTGGAAGCTGTGATCGGTTGGATCACACCAGCCTGGCCCTCCAGGGGCTTTCCCTACAGAAGCGGCGACCCCAGTTTGAGAAACAGTGCCTTGGACCTAAATTAGCAAAAGATGTTCAGTCTATTTAGCTTATCAAAGAGGAGGTTAAGAGGAGACTTGATCATGGTCTTTAATACCTGTATGGGGGTAAGAGTTCTTGGAAGCCATGATCGGTTGGACCTGTGGATGGGGCAGGTAAACACACCAGCGTGGCCCGCCAGGGGCTTTCCCTACAGAAGCGGCAACCCCAGTTTGAGAAACACTGCCTTGGACCTAAACTAGCAAAAGATGTTCAGTCTATTTAGCTTAGCAAAGAGGAGGTTAAGAGGAGACTTGATCATGGTCTTTAATACCTGTATGGGGGTAAGAGTTCTGATAATACAGTGCCCTTTAATCTATCACACAAATGTATAATATCAAAGGACTGATAGCTGAAGCTAGAGAAAGTCAGACCACAAATAAGTCAAAGGTTTTTTACAGTCAGGGTAATTAACCATTACAATATTTGCTTAGGGATGTGGTGGATCATCATGTGAAGTCATTAACTCATGTTCACATGTCTTCCAAAAAAATATGCTGCAGCTCAACAAGAAATTATGGAATTGATGCAGGAACCACTCTGTGAAATATTATGCCCTGTGTTAAGCAGGCATACCCCAGTGGAATGGAAAACAATATCCACAAAAGAGTAACTTCATCTGGTGCTGCTGCCTTGCAGCTAGTTCTTGGTTGAACAAAGACTAGAAGAGAAAAGCATGAATTAAATTTTCTGTGGAGAAAATGTCAGGCAGTTAGCACTGCAACAGAGCGTTGTCCTCCTTCATCTCCTGTAGCTCTGCTGGCTTCCAGACATCTTGGTCTCTGTAGTCGGGCATAACCGGGGCTCAACCCTCCCTCAGGGTGGGGCGGGGAGCCACGGCAGCTCACCCCGCTTCGGTGGGGTGCAGCACATAGGCCACACAGAGTTTGGGCTCAGGCCCTTCAGCAGGGGCTGAGCAGTTCAGGCAACAGTAACAGAGTCTCTAGGCCAAGCCCTCAGGCAGGGCGGGGCAGCACACAAACAGGCTCAGCTTGGGGCGGAGCAAACAGAGTCTATGGCCCCGAGCCCTCAAGCAGGGCGGGGCCGCAAACAGTCAGGCGGCTCTGACCCTTTGTGGCAGGGCAGAGCAGCAAACAGTTTAGGGGCTCTGGCCCTTGGTAGCAGGGCAGAGCAACAAGTAGTTCAGGGGCCTCTGACCCTTTGTAGCAGGGCAGAGCAGCAGACAGTTTAGGGGCTCTGGCCCTTGGTAGCAGGGCAGAGCAGCAAGTAACTGTAGCTCTAGGGGAAGGGGGATACTGCCACCCGGGTACGGGTGGCAGGGGGAACGCAGGCCCACCCACTCCGCTGCGTTCCAGCCCGGGGCCCTGGTAGCGGCAGTTGCCGCTAAGGCGGTCAGTGGGGATCCTGGCCGAAACGCACTGACAGGGCGATCAGTAGGGCTCCCACCGAAACACACTGACAGGGTGGTCAGTGGGGATCCTGGCCGATATACACGGCCATAGGCTCGGGGTCCTCTGCGGCCTGACTATAGTCAGCCGCCCCCGGGCTACTTCCAATGTCCCCCTCCCTGGGTACCTGCCCTTCGTCGGCATTGTCCGCGGGTTCCCAGACCATGGGTTCCTCAACAGACTCGGCGGTGGGAGGTCCGGTCCAATCCTCAGGGTACCGGGGTTCGGGCGGTCCGGTCCAGTCCTACGGGTACCGGGGTTCGGGCAGTCCGGTCCAGTCCTCCACAGGCCGAGCATCAGAGGGCTCCGCCGACTGCTCTGGGTACTGGCCCCAGGGAAGGTCAGGCCAGTACCCCTCCAGATACCAGGCACGGGGTAAGCCAGGCCCGGCAGGATCTCGGGCCCTCGCGTCTGCCTTTTCCGGCAGCCTCCTCCTAACTGAGGGCTGGGCCCAGGCCTTTATACTTCCTGTCCCGCCCCTTGACTTCCTGGGGGCGGGGACAGGCAGAGGGGGCCTTGAACTTCCGATCCCTCCCCTTGACTTCCGGGGGGCGGGGATAGGCGGCCGGGCCTCCGCCTGGGGCCACAGGGTTTGTGGCCTATTCCCTTCAGGAGCGTGGGGGAGAGGTGCCCCCTCGCTACAGTCTCCAAATCTTCGGGTCTAGTTGAGACCGCTGAAAGCAGGGTTTTGGTTCTAAGGCAAGCCTCTGCCTCTCTATTTATTTATTTATTTGTTTATTTATATGTTTACTTATTTGCCTAGGAGTACATGTCAAACATTTTAGTACAATGGTTTCCTTCTTCGAATGTTCTTGTTGGAATGTGTGGATAATTTGCAGTGGTATCTTAAATGATGTAGAGGAGGTCAAAGACCCTGGAAAGTTTGCCATCATTAACAGAGAGGTGGAGAAATTTGACAAACAGTCACTGTCTCTGAAATGAGACTAACTGGGACAGGCTCTCTACGTGAGACGCATTACACCTTTTCTGGCATGAGAAAAAGCAAACAAGACCACTGTGAACATGGGGTGAGTTTTGTTGTAATGAAACTCATTAGCACCCATGGTTGAATGTCCTACTACAACATCATAATCTATCATATCACTAAGAATATCTATCATTGGTGGCTTTGCTGACATCACTAGTACATGTGCCCCAACACTTTCTTCTATCTCTGAAGAGAAGGACTTTTTTATCATAGACTTGATAGTGTCATCAGTAAGCTACCACCAGGCAAGAGAATTTATTAACTGGGAAACCTCAGTGCTACAGATTGATCAGCTGCTATGCACTGGCCACCATGGAGTCAGAAAAATGAACCAAAACAGATGAAGACTACTGGAGTGTTGCACCACTGGGAACAGTGCATTAGCAAAGTCTACTTCAAAAGTGGTCACCTCTGGAAGGTCTTGCAGAAACACTAGCACTAAATGGATTAAATGGTTACCTGGCAACACCTACAGGATGTTCTGCATATGTGCGGTTTTCACAGTGTAGACTGTGACACAACCATGAACCTGTATGCTGAAAAATAAGGATATCACTACAGAAATTCTATCATACCAAACAAAGCTATTGCCCACATATTAACACCACAAAAGACGAAGGAAAGTGTCTCCTATCCACTTCGAATCTCAGGGAAGCTATATCATGGAATGCACTTCTCCTGATTGCTGATGCACTCAGTCTATGTCTTCACTATCGGCTGGATCAGCTGGCAGCGATCGATCCAGGGGGGATCGATTCATCGCGTCTAGTCTAGACATGGTAAATTGACCTCCAAGTGCTCTCCCGTTGACTCCTGTACTCCAGCTCGGCAAGAGGCTCAGGCAGAGTCAACGGTGGAGCAGCAGCAGTCGACTCACCTCAGTGAAGACACCACAGTAATTCAATATAAATACTTCGACTTCAGCTACATTACTCACGTAGCTGAAGTTGTGTAACTTAGATTGACCCCCCGCCCCAGTGTAGACCAGGCCTCAGAATGAATAACCACATGGCTGCAATCTTAGCTTTTAGTAAAAAAACCTGTACAAGATGAAGACTGATTTGCAGCATACTCCAAAAAAATTCTTCCAGTTGTTGAAGCAAAATGCATGGCATATCTCCATCACAATGTAAATCACACTCCTTATACATGTGGTAACCTCAGAGTGGCCAAGAGCACATTAAAAGGCAAGGTAATGTGCTCAATCATACTGGCTTGATCTGTGCACAAAATATAAACAACCTTTGAGAATGGAGATCTAAGAGTTATGCATGATGGAATCAAGAAAGCAATAGGTCCTTCAGCCAATAATAGCTCCCAACTCAAATCTCTTAATGGAGACATCATAATTGATAGAAGCAAACAAATATAACACTGGGTGGAACGCTATCACAAATTCTTGTCATGAAACCACTGTTTCTGAATCAGCACTAAATGTAATCTTCAGTCTCTAGATTATTGAAGAGCTTGATATAGAACTGTCTGTAAATGAGCTTGAAAAGGCAATCACCTCCCTACCACCTGGAAAAGCTACAGGAAAAGATGGAACTCCAAGTGAAGTACTCAAACAAGGAGAACAGGTTGTACTCAAATATTTACACCATGGCCTGGTTGCCTTCTGGAGGGGTACCACAGACATAAAGGATGGTAGCTAGCTTCATAAAGAAGTATAAAAATAAAGAAAATTGAAGTGGTTGCAACAATACAGAGGAATCTCTTTCTTTAGTGTTCCTGGCAAGGCATTTGCATTGGTCATTCTCAAAAGACTGCAAGTTCTTGCTGAACAGGTATATCCAGAGATTCAGGCAACTGCCAGAAAAGTGTCAAGAACAAGGAAAACCTCTCTCTAAATGGCCCACATAGATCTTACAAAAGCTTTTGACTTGGTCAATAGAGAGGTCTTTTTTCCAATTGCTAGAGATACTTGGTTGCCCTCCTGTCCTCAGTCTGATTTGATCCTTCCATGATGGCATGAAGGCTACAGTCTAGTATCAGGGTAATCAATCTGACGGTTTTGAAATATGCAATGGTTACAAACAGGGATGTGTTTTTGGCACTAACACTATTGGGTGTATTCTTCTCTCTATTTCAGCATGCTTTCTCATCTAGCACTGAGGGTGTACATCTCCCTACAGAATCAGATGGAAAATTCTTCAACACTTCACATCTCAGAGCAAAGTCAAATACATGCTGATAAGAGAACTTCTTTTCATCAGCAATATAGTGCTCATCACGCACAGTGAGAGGAACTCCAGCAACTTTAAAATAGCTTTGTGTTTAGCTTGTGATGAATTTTGACTAACCATAAGTCTAAAAAAGGCAATGATTATGGCACAAAGTGCGTTGACTGAATCAAAAGGTTTAACAGATAGCACCACACTAGAAGTTGTGCATAAGTTCTGCTATCTAAGATCAACTGTATTAGATAACTTATCTCTAGATGATTAATTTAATTTTTGCATCAGAAAGGCAGTCACCACATTTGACCAAATGACCAAGCACATGTGGAATAGTAGTAAACTGATACTGAACAGCAAGAAATGGATCTAACAAATGTGCATTCTGAGCACTCCACTACATGATGGCAAACCTGGACCACCTACAGTAGGCACAAAAGAAGGCCAAATACCTCCCCAACTGCTGTATTTGTCTTATTCTAAATATCAAGCGGGAAACCAAAATTTGTGACACTGAAGTATTCTAAAAATTGCCAAGTCCAATCACTCCTTTCAAACACAGATGTCTCTGTTGGCTTGGTTAGCTGCATCAGATGGACAGTGGATGCATTCCAAAGGATCTCCTGTATGGATAACTTGTGGATTGTCCAGGGCAACTGGCCCGACCTAGGCTCACGTTCAAAGACATTTGCAGAAGGGATTTGAAAACTTTCAATATCCATACTGGAATCTGGGAAGATGCAACTGGCAACAGGCTATACTCATGGGCTATGCTCCACCAGGAAGTCGAAGAGGCTGAAGGTAGGTTAAGAAAGAGGAAAGTGAAGAGGAAAGTGCAGTAGTTCTAAAGTGCTAGTAACAAGCTGGCTTCATCTTTTAGCTCTGCATCCTATCCACGCATTGTCTGTGAAAAAGATTGTCCTTCAAGAATTGGACATTTTAGCCACTCACAATGCTGCAGCATGACACACAGTAACTGAACTGCTTTGGTGTTTACACCATCATTTTTCGAGATGGACATCTACCATCAGTATTAAGCAAGAGGTCAGACTACATGATCATAATGGTTCCTTCTGGACTTAAAATCAATGAATTTAGAGGTCTTCCTAACTAGTTTCAGACAGGGACATGACATGGCAGTGAAACAGGGCAGCTCACTCTGGATATCTTCCTAATCACTTTAGACAGAAGTCACATGTGTACATAGTTGATCATGAGATACTACTAACCCCATACAAAATTCTCTAGGAGCAGACTAAATCATGCTAACCCAGTTGTGCTGCTGCTGCTCCTTCTCTAATCTCAGAGGGTTTTGACAAGCCTCTATTCCTCCTACCAAAGAACCCTCATTTGCCATGTCCCATGGAACTTAATAACATAACTTCTCATTAAGAACAAATATAAGGCCAATACAGGAAGATGATGAGACACTATGGAATATACCATTATTATCAATTTTGTTTCCTCAGCAGGACTGAGCCCTGTCACTCTAGTGTCCCAAAATCTGAGAGGACTAGGACCTAGATGTTAAATAGCTGGGTCAAACTGGGGAAGAGAGATGTGAATTAGATACATGAGTGGCTTATAGTAGCAATAGCATCTCCTTCAATAGAGATCACCAGGTACTTTGATTAGTAAAGTATTACACAGCCTTGTGGTTTCTTGAGACTCCGTGCTAAAGAATGCCCAGATAGGAGCAAAAAGTGCTTTTTTTTAATTCAGTTTTACCAGGGGACTGGCCAAGAGGTTACACCCCCAGACGCAGATCTGTAATTGATTAGATGAACATGTTCATGCTGTTGGCAGAATGTTGCAGTCAGAAGTGTGTATAAAATTTGCAACAGAAAAGAAAAAAAAACAACAAATGATATGTAATACTTGTTTATGGAAAAAAAATCCATTCCCTAATAACAGTATATAGGTCCTGGCAAAAGTTAGTATTGAAAGTTGAATGTTAAAAATCTGAATTTTCCTTATTTTGATGGAAAAATGCCATTTGGTCAAATCTGACTAAAAACAGAAGTAAAACAATCATAGTGAGAAGTGAGGAATAGGGAGTTTTTGAAACATGGTTACCAGTTTCATCCAGCTCTAATTAAAATGTATAAACATATATATCTCTGGTTGTTGATTTGAGAAGTAGACATGTTCATCTTCACCTGAAAAAATTAATTTTACCTGTTGAAAAATGTTGCAATGAATGAAAATTCCAATTATTGAGATACGATATGTGTGCATGCATGCATGTGTGCCATGTTTGCTGCTTGCATGCACAAGATTATACCCTTTGCGCCGAATGCCTTTGCATTGTTTGTCGATTGTCTCCATATATATTTATTGCAAACAATATTGATATTTACTTCTGTATTCTTTGAAAATCCAAGTCCATATCTCACAATAGCCTTGTTTTGACCTAGTGATCAGTTTTATTGCAAATAATTTATTCTCTAATTAGTTCAGTCAAATTCATGTGACTTAGCTTTGATTTATGTGGATCTGTAATATAATAATCAATAGTCTCACCCCAGAGCTGGTTTCTCAAATAAAGAAAATGTCTTTTCCAAATGATGCTTCTGTATAGATCTCCCCCCATCACCCCAGTGACTTTGTTTGCAGGTTCCCGCAATCCTACTGGATTGCATTGTAGACCTCCAGTGGGCTTTTCACATGTAGCAATTTTATCCTCCAACTTCTGTTGATTCCAGGAAAACTTAAAAATTCTGCAAATATCTCCTTCAGTTCTCTACCGAGTTCCCTAGTAGTATGAAGATTCAGAACCTTCATTTGGTCAATTTTTGACACAGAGTCAATTTTTCCTGTGTGTCACAAAAGAATATTTCCTGGCCCCAATCAGCCAACATATGTCAGAACTACAAAAGGGGAATGGTTACATGGCAAGGATTGATATCCACTGAATCTAATGGTATCTCTTACAACCTTTCCCTTATGATACCAGTCTATGAGGCATCAAGCACACTTTTCACACTATATAAATGACAGAACAGTTTTCCCTGCTACTATAATTGCATTAGTCATTTTACGTTTCCATATATTAATAATTTAATGCTGATAAGCTTCCTGCCTTCTCTCTTCTCACAACTCTAATCTTGCGGTCCTTTTTACTGTATATCAGCACTCCCACACATGCCTATTAAAGCACCTTTTTCATAAATGGCTTCTTTCAATCTATAGTTGTTAGGAAACTTAGAATTAGATACTAAAACTTTAAACTATTCATCTACTGATCTAGAAGTGCTAACTAATGTATCAGTCACCAATGCAGTAAATGAATAAGTGAGAGCAGAGAATTCTGTCCTGAAGTCTAATTACTCCTACCTAGAAACTGGCCTTTATACTGATGTCACAGAAGGAATAAATAGACACACTGTGCATAATAATTAAAATACACACACACATACACACAAACCAATGGATTTATTTAAAAAAATAGAAGCAATGCAAAATTATTAGATCTGCATTCGGATTCATAGATTCCAAGGCCGGAAGGAACTTTTGTAATTATCTAGTCAGATCTGTATAATACAGGCCTTAGAAGTTGCCCAAAATAATTCCTAGAGCAGATCTTAAACAAACATCCAGTCTTTATGAAAAACATTCAAACAGATCCAAATGGGACTGAACTTTAACAACAACTCCAGCTCACCTCAACTAACTTCTTTTATTTTCTCCAGAAAGGACAATCATTACTATCTTTGATACCATCTAACACAGTAGTTCTCAACCAGGGTCTGGGGCCCCCTCAGGGGCTAAAGAAGGTTTCAGGGTGTCCACCAAGCAGGTTCGGAATTAGACTCATTGGAGCCCAGAGCAGAAAGCTGATGCCCCAAGTCTCAAGCCCTGCTACCCGGGGCTGAAGCTGAAGCCTGAGCAACTTAGCTTTGTGGAGCCCTCAAAGCATGGAGCTCTGGCCAATTGCTCTGCTTGCTACCTCTTAATGCCAGCCCCGGCTTTTATATGGAGAAAAACAGTGTTATGGAACAAGTCAGGCCTGGAATTTTTATAGAATGTTGTAGGATGGGGGGATCAGAAAGAAAAGGTTCAGAACCTCTGATCTAAAAGACTGCCAAACAAAGGGGAGTGGTCCTTTCTAAAAACTCTCTCCAGGGAAAGAGATGGTGGATGTTGTTAAAATGAAAGCTTTATTTAATATTTTACATTTCAAATGGTTTAACTGTTTTCCCTTCTCTTCTGTATCATTAATAAAAGGCTAAAATTATTTTTAATTGTGGGTTTGCCATGGTACTGAGCAGGCTGAATTGTCTGTGTACCATACCCTGAACCTTGTTTAAAACTATTTAATATTGGAGAGTTCCTGAGTTATGTTAACATCTTTATCTCTTTTTGCTGATATATCCTATCTAAATGAATACAAAAGCCCTTTATGTTTGCTTTGTTCATAATGATTCAGGCTCTGAGAGTATGTGAAGTATATGAGGGAACAAATATAGTGATTTTTTTTTCTGTTGAAGGTTCTGTTTCTTCATAAAAATCAACTGATGAGAATCTTTGAAAGAAAACTGATACTGGTTCATAAATGTTTAACATGATATTGTCAGTCTTTCAATAGTGTCAGTCTTTCAATCACTTATCAATAGTGATAGAAAATTAAAGCTGTGTTCAAGTTACTAGCATGTGTCTCCTCAGCTAGTTATAAATGAGTTAAGAGACTACCAATTGTCTACCTGTCAAAGTAGTAATAAAAACAAAATTATCCTGTGCTGATTCGTACCAATACCAGCTGTGACAATCAGGTCAGTTTCTTATATACCATTATATACTGCAAATGCTACATTGTTGCAGATTATGCTAAATTACAGGGTGTTGTGTCATATCCCAGATCTTTGCAGAAAGCTTTTTTTTCCAGAGCTATAATCAGATCAGACAGATAGCAAAATACCTGAGTTAGAAACAGACTAGATGCTAATCTGGATTTCTGGGTTCAGCCTAGCCAATTTACCTGAAATAATTTTAACAGATGTAAATATATACTTTAATCCAGATTTAGGTATAATATTGAGTGACCTGTTAACTATAACTTTCTTGCTCCTCCAAAAAAAGAGCTCAGTATTTTTACTTTCTATTTTACTGTATGCTGTGTGCATCCTGAACACTGATAGTAGCTAGGAAACTGAAATGCAATGGTAGATATTACTGTTACTGTTACAGCACTGTTACAAAAAATAGTGGCAGGAGAACTGAACAATAATAATAATTTTTTTCTATTTGTATAGCAGTAGCAGTTCAGTATATTAGATATTTTATATACTGATAAGAAAATTAGATCTCATTTTCTGATAACCTCCAGTCTGAATAGATATCATACCTAGAAAGGAGAGCGAAAAAACAATGCAATTGAAAGGAAAGGTTAAGCATGTGTCTTGGAGAGAACCATTTTTGTATGGATGTTAGGTTAGATCCACAGTGGACTTTGGTAGAGGATTATAGGACTTTCAATAATGTTTTAGGAAAGGATTTGAGGAGAGGAAGATAAAAGGATAGAAAATCAGACTGGGAAGGTGTTTCAGAAATAGAGGGCATCACAAGAGAAGGAAATGTCTGCTCCTGATTTCTCTCCATCTGTTTAATCCTTCATCTCATCTTGTCTGTCAGATATATCCCCTTAGAAGTCTTGCCATCAGTTCAAGTTTAATATATTCAAATATTCCCCCTGCCAAGAACTCTCCTCACCCATTATTTTCTGGCACCAAAGTCAATATGATCATCCTGCCAATCATCCACACGCACATATAGGAATTATCTTTTTCGTCACACATCCAGGCTGCATCCAAATCCTGTTGTTCCTTACTCCATAAGATTTTAAATATCTATCTCTATCTCCTTCATGGTTAGAACGGTGTGGAGGATAAGAATGTTTTTGCAAAATGGAATTATCAAAATTGTGCATTTCAAACTGAAAATCTCTCTCTCTCTCTCTCTCTGGTCAGAAATCACCAAAGAGATTTCAATACCCTTCCTGATGAAAACTTCATTGAAACTGATGGCTCTCCATGAAACATTTCATCTCTGATGAAACAGAATATTTTGAAATTTAAATTAATAAAATGTTCTGACTAGCTTTACTCATCATCTTCTATCCCTTGTGTTGCCTGATCCAGTTCATAATAATTTTTACCACCAATATCATGTACCTTGATCATCAATTTGACTATGTTACCCTCATCGTGGCATCCTTCACTGGCTCGTTACTTCTCTTCCACATAAAATTCAGAGTATTTGCCCTTACCTTCAAGACTCTGTGTAACTCCGCCCCTCGTTAATTACCTGCTTTGTCTTTTTTAATTTTACTGTTTGTTCCCAACAATTCTCTTTTGTCCACCCATTCATCATATTGTCTTACAAAAGTCTCTTCTACATCTTCTTTGTAGCCCACAGTATGTGGGACACCATCCTGGAGCTGCTCCACAATGTCACTATTTTTTCCATTTTCACATCCCTCTCAAGGTTTCTCTTCTGCAGTCATGCCTGTCAGAAACTAGGACATTGTACATAGGTTGTAAGCATTTGAAGATTTTTGATGTCTTTTAACCATCTCTTATACCACACACACACTCTCATACACTCTCTCTCTTACACACACACACACACACACACACACCCCAACAAGTGTTGTGCCCATTTCCTTTTGTCTGCTTCTCTTTCTATTTCTATTTAGAGGCTAGGAAGATGGAGTGAAGTTTTAGCCATATTTAAATTGATTTGGTGGTGGGACATCTAGAAAGGGAGTTGGAGATGCAAACTAAGCAATAACAAAGGTCTGGTATGGACCATAAAAGCTAGTGTTTATTAGTATAGAGGTAGGAGAGTGGTGAGTACATGGAATTTCACCTGGTTTATGTGCATATGGAGAAGAAAAAAGAATGCAGGAGAACCCTGATGGATTCTGAAAAAACAGGTTAGGAAGAGGAAACCTTGGAGAAGATCCTGAATAAGCTGTAGGAGAGGAAGGATGGGAACTAGGAGAGCACAAAGTCTCTGAAGGAATAAACAGTTTCCAGGAGGATTCATTGTGATGAATAAAATGGATAGGAAGTGAGGATGGAGAAAGGAGCCTTTAAAGAGGACACTAATAACTCTAGTGAGGCAGTTTCAGTGGAGTGATGGGGACCTGTTCCAATATGTCAAGCAGAGAGCTAACAGGAGGTAGTCAAGGTGGGAGGAATGGATAGAACATTAAAGGTGAAAGAGTGATTGGGTAGTAGATGGTGATGGCAGTGTGGTCAAAGGTAAATCCTTTGGAGAGAGAGGATTATGTATTTGAAGACCGAGGAAAAGTCTGCTGAGTTGTTGAGGATCAGGAAAGGGGTGGAACAAAGGTAGGATCAAAGGAAATTGAGTTGGAATGGGGTTCAGGTTGCTGGTGGAACTATTAGAGGGGAAGTGACATTTCTCATTTAACAGGTGGGGTGCTGGTGACATCAGACACAGAGCATATGTGGGGATCATGAGAATCAACTCCAGGATGATAAGACATGAGCAAGAAAAATAGGACTCTTTTTCTGTGACTTTTCAAGCTGTTGATGAGAACTTCAGTGGAGTAGTGTTGCTGGAGAAGCCTCAGTCTTTGGCTCATCCCCTTTGTCAGGTTGTACAGTGCAGAGCAGGCCTCCTAGGGAAGTGAAAACAGCTTCAACTCAGCTCAGGCTATATTAACTTTCCTGTAGTATTCCCTGTAGGGTTAATGAGCTCAAGTGGAGGGGTATGATGTGCTTTTCTTCCACTCCACACCCCGCCTCCATCAGCTCTGTTGCCTCTATGACCCAGATTCAAATCCTAGACTCTGCAGAAGACCCCCTGAGAGGTCGTGGTGTAGGAATGACCCCGGGCCCACAGGCCTGGATACCTTATTATTGAGGCATTTTGTTCTTGTCTGCAAACTGGGCACACCCGGTTTCTTATCTCAGGAACTTGGCCTTCCTCCATCCTCCCCTGTACTTTCACACGGACGGCCCCATCTGCATCTGGCGGTGTTTTGTAACTTCCCCCCTTTGCTTTTTCCCAGACTGCTGCGTTTGCAGCTGGGGGTGTTTTTGCAGTTTGCTATGCTGTTGAGCTCGTGATGGGAGATTTTTGTAAGAAATCTTGATTTGTGCTGTGCAATTGCGCATGTGTAATCTTAGATAATAAAAGAGGCAGGTGAACTCAGAAAAGCAGCTTTTTCACCTCCTCGTTTATCCTGCAAATTGGTGTCGAGTCTTTCCTTCATCGTGGAAAATGGGAAACGGAGCCAGAGTGATGGCCCTCCTCTTCACATGAAGATCTGGAGGAACAAATCAGGCCATCTGGCCTCCTATTTTCTATTTCATCAGTTAATATTTTAGCATGTCAGCAACTTTATCACCATCTAACATTAATGAAGAATATGTTTAGTTCTGTTGTCTATAAAAGCATTATCACTTGGGGCAGTGAAATCAATACAGCCCAGCTTATTTAGATTTGGACTTTAATGAACCTTTTGAATAGGCTGTTAGCAGATTCAGAATTAATCCTTATTGTGATTAATTAATATAGTTCTAAATATAATGCAGTTGTGCCTAGGAATCAGTCATGCACCAGGGCCCAGAGTGCTAGGCACTGTACAAAACAGAACAAAAATATGGTCCCTGACCCACTATGCTGACAGTCTAAGTAGAGAGCTTGTACCTTTAATGTTAGTGTTATTAAGATGCTATTCAATATATAACATCTGAGGGGGAGAAGAAGGTAAGACTATTCCCTTTATGAAAGTCAAGTATTTCTTGAATTACATATAGCAAAAGACTGCATGGAGTTTTTCTTGTTTAATTCTTATGTAAAATCTATAATCATAAAACTATCTGCACATGATATATTTGTTGTGCTGTCTTAAATTGGGTGGTTATGTGTAATCAGCAACTTATTGGTGTAACCACTGCAATGAAAGCGATGGGGGGAAA
Organism: Chelonoidis abingdonii; assembly: GCF_003597395.2. Lineage (NCBI taxonomy): Eukaryota > Metazoa > Chordata > Testudines > Testudinidae > Chelonoidis > Chelonoidis abingdonii. The sequence goes on from NC_133770.1 coordinate 274,055,935, forward strand.
AACGATGGGGGGAAAAATCAGCTCAGTTTCTTGCAGAATGAAGGAATTTGGAAATGTAAAGATTTTTATGAGGTAGGGTGGGATTTTTAAAGTCACCTAGGGATTAACTTGAAGGGGAAATGGCCTACCAAATCCCTTTCGCAGATTTGAAAATCCTACTAGTAGTATCTGGAATTATTGTGCTTTAATGGCTAATTCATGGAAATCAGCAGACATCCCAATGTGCACTGCATCAGAATGTGCACTGCAGTTTTCCAGAGGGGAGTGGGTGGCGGAAGAAATCTGTGAGAGGCATGCCTAGTTGATCCATGTAGTTCGTAGATGCATATTCCCCAACCTGTTTCTCGGATGTGCTCTTCAAACTGTGCCCTCTACACAGCAGAGCTACACTAGTTCTAACTTTTCTGGGGAACCCCTGACTCCCCAGGATAGGCTTTTTCTAATGTAGAGTAACACTGCATATTAATAAACTTCATGGAGTTTTTCCAAAGTCCAAACTGTCTCAAAGAGTTCTAGTCTTCACCTCATCACCCAAATGCTGGGAAACAACATTTTACCAGCATGTTGGTTGGATGATGAGAATCAATTAAATAAACTATAAGCCCTTCATTACTCAGGTGTTCACAGCATTTGCAGATGAGTAAAGAGGAAATGAAGAAAAGTTTTCATTTGTTCATTGATTTCAGTGAAAATAACAAAAGCTCTACAAACCCTATGGAAAATTATTGGTGTATAGATGAGGGAGATGGATCATCAGGCACAGATATTGCATTTATTGTCCTTGACATGCACCAGCACCAGCAATAATTTAGGACACCCGAGAGGTCATAACCAGAGAGTCTGTAAGTGGTTAGATAAAAACTATTAATCAAACGGAAGTATTTTTGTTGATTAATGGCTTCTTTATTTTTTCTTCTCATATACTTAATTTCAAGTATCCTTCACTTACTGAAAATAGATGCACTAGAATATACAAATAACTCATGATAAAATATGTATTTTGTTTTGGAAATATTAGAACTAAGGAATAACTGTATAACAATTTATAAGTAAAAAAGAAAACTAGGAGTGGAATGGGTTGCTCTGGGATTAGTAATAGAACATGAACCTTTATTGTTATTATTTATATATATTACACTAACAACCAGAAACCCCAGTAAGGGAACAGGACCATATTCTGCTAGCTACAGTGCAAATATGTAGTAATGGCATAGTGCCTGGTCTAAAGAGCATACAGTCTGATGAGACACAATGGGTGGATTAAAAGAAGGGTGTCAAAGGACAATAATACAAATATATTTTTCATGTAGGAGTGTAAAAAATATACCTCACCTCCTGCCTAGCTCTTGCCATCCAGCAGTGCACTGGGGCATCATGACAGGAGTCTTACGGGTGAATCTGAAGAGTATAAGGAGGTAAGTAGTTCTACAGTTCTGGGGGAGGGAGTTTGTGCCACACATTGGAGAAAGCATGGAGATAAAAGTGAATCTAGATGGTCCACAATGTTTACAACAAAAGATTTTTTCATCAAAATTGGATTAAAACCATGGGAAAATTGTGAATATTGTCAAGTTTATTTTTTTTTTAATTTCAGTTTTAATTTGGAGATGCCCAGAACTGAATGAAGCATGGTGAGTGTGATCTAACCAGGACAATGTAGAAAAGAGATCAAGTGCAATATTATCATTTCAAATATGATATGTCTCTTTCATCAGGAGGTGTGACTGCTGCAGTGTAGACATACATGAGTTAAATTTGCTCTAGTTCCATCAAAAGTCAGCTTGTGTAAGGAGAAGAGTGGAGCTGTGGCAGCATGGATAGCAGAACAGGCAGTAGCATGGGCTCGTCCCTCCTGCCTGGAACCCTGGGTCCACACTCAAGCCACCACTACCTGTGCTGTCGTGGCGTCACTGCTACTATTACTCAAGTTAGCTTTGCTCGGCTAAATCAAACCTAGCTCTGGTATGTCTGCGTATGCTGCCATCGACCTCCTGTTTATCATCATACAATCATAGTAATGTAAGATTGGAAGGGACTTTGATAGGCCATCTAGTCCAGTCCCCTGCACTCATGCAGGACTAAGTATTATCTAGAAAAGGCGTCGGCAACATTTCAGAAGCGGTGTGCTGAGTCTTCATTTATTCACTCTAATTTACGGTTTCAAGTGCCAGTAATACATTTTAATGTTTTTTAGAAGGTCTCTCTCTATAAGTCTATATATTATATAACTAAACTAGTGTTGAATTGTAAAATAAACAAGATTTTCAAAATGTTTAAGAAGCTTCATTTAAAATGAAATTAAAATGTTTGATCTTACGCTGCCAGCCTGCTCAGCCCGCTGCTGGTCTGGGGTTCTGTTCACCTAGGCCGCCAGCAGGCTGAGCGAGGCCTGCGGCCAGGACCCCAGCTGGCAAGGGTCCATCAGCCAGAACCCCAGACCAGCAGCGGGCTGTGCAGGGCGGGCAGCTGGGACCCAGAGGGCTGGAGTCAGGGCTGGGGCTGGGTATGTGGGGGGTGTAGGTGTCAGGGCAGAGGGGGGGCTGGGTATGAGTTAGGGTGCCAGAGTCAGGGCTAGGGTTGTGGTGGGGGATGAAGGAATCAAGCAGAGGGCTGGGTGTGTATGAGGGAGTACAGGGCTCAGGGCAGGAGCCCGGAGGGTGTGCGGGGCTCAGGGCAGAGGGCATGGGGTGTGGGGGGGGGCAGGGCTCAAGGGAGAGGGCTGAGTGACTGCCCCCCTAAGAACTTCCAACCTCCTTGCTCCTTGTCCCCTGACTACTCTCCCCTGGGACCCCTTCCCCCAACTACCCCCAGGACCACATCCCCTATCTTAGCCTCCCTGTTCCTTGTCCCCAGACAGAACCTACCCCCTGCCTGTCCTCTGACTTCCCTGACACTTATCCACACTCCCGTCCCCAGCCAGACCCCCAGGACCCCCATGCCTATCTAACCACTCCCCGCCCTGACAGGATCCCCAGAACTCCTGACCATTCCAACCCTCCCCCCGCCTGTCCCAACCCCTCTTCACACCCCTGTCTCCTGACAGGACCCCCAGAACTCCCAACTCATACAACCCCCCCAGCTCCTTGTCCCCTGACCACCCCCGCCAGAGACCCCCACCCTAACTGCCCCTCCCAGGACCCTCCTTGCTCCCTGTCCCCTGACTGTTCTGACTCCTATCCACTCCATGCCCCCTGACAAACCCTGGGACTCCAATACCCCATTCAACCTCCCTGCCCCTAACCACTCACCCCTGGGATCCCACCCCCCTATCCAACCCACCCTGCCCCCTGTCCCCGGACTACCACCACCCCTTATACTACCCCCCCAAGCCCTGGGCCCCTTACCATGAGGCTCCACACAGAGCTAGATATGCTGCTCTGCGGAAGCACACAGCCCCGCCCCTCCAGTTGAGTGGGGAGCGTGTCTGCCTCCCCGTGAAGCCAAACACTGCCCTGCGGGAGTGCGCAGTCCCAACCCCCAGAGCGCTGCACATGGCGGCAGGGTTCCAGGGGAGGGGAGAAGGCAGGAGAGGGCCCAGCAGCTTACTGCGCTCTGCCCGGCATTCTAGGCCGGGAGCGCGGACCCCGCGGCTTGCCGTGCCAGGATAGTGGGGTAATTTGCCCACCCCGTGCGCACGGCTATGCTTCTGGTCCCTGCCCCCGCAGGGGGAGCAGAGGGCAGAGGAGGGCGGGCCGGGCTGGGCAGGATTTTTAATGGCATGCTGGAGTCCTAGTAGGCTCCAGCATGCCTTTAAAAATTGGCTCGCATGCCGTCTTTGGCACACATGCCATAGGTTGGCGACCCCTGATCTAGACTATCCCTGACACGCCTTTGTCAAACCAGTTCTTAAAAACCTCCAATAATGGAGATTCCACATGTTCAACATCCCTAAGTAATTCTTTCCAGTGTTTAGCTACCCTTAAAATTGGGAAGTTTTTCTTAATGTCTTACTGAAATCTCCCTTGCAACAATTTTAGCCCATTACTTCTTGTCCTGCGCTCAGTGGATAAAGAGAACAATTTATCACCTTCCTCTTTATTACAACCTCTTATGTACTTGAAGACAGTTATCACATCCCCTCTCAGCCTTCTTTTCTCCAGACTAAACAAATCCAGTTTTTTTGTTTTTTTGTCAATCTTTCCTCAGATATCATGTTTTCTAGACCTTTAATCATTTTTGTTGCTCTTCTCTGGACTTTCTCCAATTTGTCCACATCTTTCTTGAAGTGTGGTGCCCAGAGCTGGTTAAAGCTTTTAGTTAAAGCTTTTTCACTGCTGAGTAGAGTTGAAGAATTATTTCTCATGTCTTGCTTATAGCACTGGTAGCAATACATCCCAGAATGATATTCAATTTTTTTGAAACAGTATTTCATTGATGACTGATATTTAGTTTGCAATCCACTATAAACTCCAGATCCTTTTCTACAGTACTCCTTCCTAGGCAGTCATTTTTCATTTTGTATCTGCACAATTGATTATTCCTTCCTAAATGTAGTACTTTGCATTTGTCCTTATTGAATTCCATCCTATTTATTTCAGATCATTTCTCCAGGCTGTCAAGATCATTTTAAATTCTAATCCTGCCCTACCATATTGCTATCATCTGCAAACATTATAAACATACTCTATATGCCATTATTTAAATCATTTATGAAGATATTGAATAGAACTGGATCCAGGACAGATCCCTGTGGGACTCCATTTATATGCCCTTGCAGCTTGATGGCGAATCATTGATAACTTCTCTCTAAGCACAGTTTTCCAACGAGATGTGCACCCACTGTATAATAGGTTTCTCTAAGCTATATTTCCCTAGTTTGCTTATGAGAAGGTCATGTGAGACAATATCAAAACATTTACTAAAGATATATCACTTTTATTCCTTCCCCCCATCCATACAGCTTGTTACGCTTTCAGAGAAGGATATTATTTGATTGGACATGATTTGTTGTTGACAAATCCATGTTGACTGTTGCTTATCACTTTAATACCTTCTAGGTGCTTACAAAAGGATTGTTTGATTATTTGCTCCATTGTCTTTCCAGGTACCGAAGTTAAGATGATTGGTCCGTAATTCCCTGGGTTGTCCTTATTTCTCTTTTTATAGAATGGTACTGAATTTTACCTTTTCCCATCCTTTGGGATCTCTCGCGTTCTCAAAGATCATTACTAATGGCTCAGAGATCGTATCAGCCAGATTCTTAAATACTCAAAGATGTATTTTGTCAGGCCCTGCTAACCTGAAGAAATCTAACATGTCTAAGAAATTCTTAACATGGTCTTTTCCTATTTTAGCCTCAGATCCTACCCTTTGTCCCCTTATGTTCACTATGTTGTCTGATCACTGCTAACCTTTTTGGTGAAAAAGGAAACAAAAAAGGCATTTAATACTTTGACCATTGATGGTTTTTTGTTAGTCTTTCCCTTCTCAATGAGTAACAGGCCTATCCTGTCCTTGGTCTTCCTTTTGCTTCTAATGTATTTGCAAAATATTTTCTAGTTACCCTTTATGTTCCCAGCTAGTTTAATCTCATTTTGTACCTTACATGCTTGTGGGGATTTTTAATTATTATTATACATTCTTTGTAATTTGACCTAGTTTACACTTTTCATATATCTCTTTTTTTGAGTTTCAGATTGTTGAAGATCTCCTAGTAAAGCCAGGGTAGTCTTTCTTACCATACTTCCTATCTTTCTTAGGCATTGGGCTAGGTTTCTCTTGTACCCTTAATAATGTCTCATAAAAAACACGTCAACTCTCCTGAACTCTTTCTTTTTCTCTTAGATTTACTTTCCACAGCATATTATTTAACAATTCTCTGAGTTTGTTAAAGTCTTCCTGCTTGAAGTTCATTGTCTTTTTATTCTGCTGCTTTCCCTCCTACCTTTCTCTGAACTCTGTCATTTTATGATCACTTTCCATGCTGCCTTCCACTTTCAAATTCTCAACAATTTCCTCTATTTGTCAGAATCAGATCTAGAACAGCCTTTCCCCTAGTCACTTTCTCTATCTTCTGTAATAAAAAAGATGTCTTCAGTACATTTCAAGAACTTGATAATCTGTGCCCTGTTATATTATTTTCCCAACAGATGTCTGAGTAGTTGAAGTTCCCCTTCACCACCAAGTCCTGTGCTTTGGATTATTTTGTTAGTTATTTTAAAAAAGCCTCATTCACCTTTTTTCTTGGTGTAGATGGTCTATAATAAACCCCTACCATAAAACCACCCTGGTTTTTTACCACTTTTATCCTTACACAGAGGCTTTCAATAGATTTGCCTCCCACTTCTATTTCAGTGTAGACATAAACATAGATAAGGGGATCTTTCTCAATTTTTTTCCGATTGAGATTAGGTTTTTGTTTTCATATAATATGATCTGAAGTTGTGGATTCTAAGAAATGGTCTAAGATTGTAACCTTAGTACATTTACATCTGTTCACCTCACATTTGTATTGTATTCCTACAAGTGGCTGGCATTGCAAGTTGTACTTTCCTTGTATTTGTCTTTGAGCATTTTTATAGCCTTTGATGGTAAATGGATTGTGATACAATGTTCAAATAAAAAGCAATAACACCCCCTTTCTTCAGGTCTAATCAGGTTAAAGCTACTGATATGTCCCCATTACTTAAATGTACACTATTGCCAGCAACTATAAAATTATGTACAAACCTCCATTATATAAATGAGCAACTTTTGTCCATCTCTCCCAGCTTATTGTCTGAAGTCGAATTGATCAAGAAATATAGTAGCATATTCCAGGTAATGTTACCTATAACACTTTATCATCCTCACAGAAGATAATAAAGGATGATCCAGTACACCACTACTAAAATAAAGGTTTTTCTGGTTGACAGCTAGTCCAAATGTCAGTTGAAATGTTGAACTATCCCTCCTATTGCAAACAGTAAAACAGTTTCAGTTTTACAAGCAACGTGTTTTAGATTTGTGGCTTGCTAATGTTTGAAAAATGTGCTTACAAAGGTACAGTCTGATGTACTGTGGTTTCAAATGCTGCAGAATCTTGTTAATCCTACATACGTTATCATGTGTAACAATATATCAAAAGCCAATATCAGTATAAGTTCTCTTTGTATTCCAAGAATAGCCTCATTCTTGCAATTAAATCTGCATTGTCCTCTCCTCCTACACCCCTTTTCTCTCTTTTTCCTCCTCCTCTTCTTTCTCCTGACAGTACACTATATCTTCCTCACGTGTCCATTCTTTTCTTCTCAAGTGTGTCTTCTAGGCTAAATTTCGCTAGTTGAATGTGGGATAACAACTACGAAATACAGTAAAGTAGGCCAATCAAGCCTTTTGCATTACAGAAAGGACTTGTTTTTACTCAACCTGAAGTATGAAATTGAATCACTTAAAAATATACTTTGATGCCTGATTAAATATTTGATGACTTGTTACTGTATTCCACGAAGATATGAACCACTGTACAGTTGTATTATCTATTTTTATGCCTACGAAATAGTCATTGTCTCCAAGTTGAAGAACACACTTCAGTAAGTCAATAAACTTTAGATTTTCATTTTGGGCATGAATTAAAATCTGTCTTTGACCACCAGACTTCCTTTTTCTAACAGATTTGTGTGATAATTTGGGAATATATCTGTATAGTATATGAATTCTGTATGTGATTATGAACCCTATCTATGTCAAGCTGCAAATCCCATTTAAAAAATATAACTTTTTGTGCTCTCTGTGGTCTATTTGATCCGAAAAGCTAAAGGCAAACAATAGAGAGTAATTGGCCTTAAGTACCCATTTGCTGGAAATCTATTCATTCTAGACAAAAGACTGGTCCCTGACCAGAAAGACTGTCTTGTGTACAAGTTATAGTGTATAAGAATTACTGAATTTGTATGCACAAATTAAAGGCTGGGCATACAAAAGTGAACATGTACATACAAAAGTGAATGTGCAGAATACAGCACAGTTAACAACTCAGATTCAATCCTTCCTGAAAATATGCTTGTGCCTGTTTCTAATATTCTAATGTGTTTAGAACAAATTCAGTCCTGGTGTAAGCAGATACAATTTCATTGATTTTCAGTGGGAACTGATAGGTAATTCAGCACTTTCAGAAATCAGGTCACTTACTTTGATACCTAAATATGAATAGACGAACCTAACTTTAGGCACCCCAGTTTTGAATAGCTTGGCCAAAGAGTTTACCTGTTGCACATACAGCAAAAGAGATTTTTTTTATTGTTAGTCTTTTTATTATTAAATATAGTTAAAAATATATGTTAAAATATATACAATGGACAAAAAATTCAAATTTAGTTGCCTACGGTGAAGCCGTAAGTTCTTTCAGGTAGATATTGTCCTTTTGGTATATCTCTGTAGTACCTAATCCAATATGGCCCTGATCCCTGAATGGGGATTTTTAGACAATATTATAGTACAAATTATAACAAAATGGCCTAATTTTCTTAAAATTTTCTAAGTTTAGTTACTAAAGGTTGAAAATGTTGGAAAATGTATCTAAAAGTTATATGCGTTTTAACTGCAGTGTTTTCCCTCACTCTCCACTCTGTATTGTCTTTTTTGGCCAAGTGATTGGCCAATATTTGAACCTTCGTGGGTTGTTTCTGTTAGTAGGAGAAATTGATAAATCAGATTTATTCTTTGATGCAATTCTGTTTACTTACAATGAATATACAAAAAATCCTGTTTCTTTGAACATAACAGAAACAAACATCAGGCAGGGTTTTTGGGGTTTTTTTGCTTATAATTTCCAAACTTACCTTTCCAGCCAGTCCTGTGCCCCAAGGAATTCTGTCCCTTTGCTCCTGCTCTGGGCCACGTTCTCAACTGTTTTTCTCACCTTCTGCTGACTTTCTATTCTCTCACAGCCAGCCATAAACAACTGCAGCCAATATCCCTGCCCCTGCATTTCCAAACAGTCTTAAGGAAATACCCTCTTATTCTCCCTGAGTTAGTTTTTGCTCAGAGCTTGCCATGAGGTACAGTGCCTTGGGCAGTGGTTTCCTGTTGTTTCTGCTATCATTACATAAAGGGTCATTTAATTGTTCCTTACATTTCACCTCCATGAAGGATGGTTAGCATATTCATCAGCTTTTAACTGGCTCTGGATTGATGGTAGTCATCATTACCTTACATAATAACAGTTTGATGTTTATCTTTTTAGGGCTTGTCTATGCTTAGGCTTGGTCTATAAAGTGAAATTAGGCTGATATAACTACATTCCTCAAGGATGTGAAAAATCAGTTAAACTGACCTAACCTCCAGTGTAGTCTGTGCTAGGTCAATGGGAGAATTCTCCTGTCAATCTTGCTACCATCTCTTGAGCAGGTGAACTACCTCTGGTGATTTGAGAACCCATCCCACTGGCGAAGGTAGTGTCTTCACTGAAGTGCTACAGCTGCACTGATGCGGTGGTGCAGCTGTGCTGCTATAGCCATTTATGTGTAGACAAGTACTTAAAATGCTGAAAGAACACAGCTATGCCTTTGCAGTGCTTCAGTTCAGACATTACCTATGTCTACAGGATGAATTTTCCCATTGACATAGGTAATCCACCTCTCCAAGAGGTGGTAGCTGTCTATACCATAGGTCAGTATAGCAACATCTCACCCTTGAGAGATGTAGCTATACAGATGTAAATTTCTAGTGTAGACCAGGCAATATATTGTAAGCTATTAATGGCAAAGACTGTGCATGAAATCCTTTCCCCATTAAAGTCCAATGGCAATGAGGTCAGAATTGTATGTGCAAATAATACACTGTAGTTGCTAATGCTAAATAAATAATAATAGTTAATAACAAAGGTGAATGTGTCCTTTTCATACTCTTATTTTAATTCTGTCAGTCTACATGAAAGTGGTTTGAAACTCAGACCTAGCAAACTATTCAGTTAGTGCTGGAATATTTTGTAACTGATCATGGTCAGTGTTTTCAATGTCATTTGTGATACTGAGAGCAGAATGATGTAATATTTATAGATCTAATCCTTATAACAGCTTCTGTATTTCATGAAGTTCCCAGACCTAATCTTAATAGACATCCAGTCTCTAGTAATCAAACATCCTAATAATCTTACTCTGTAACTTGAACTCTTTAGCAGTATAGTTGTTCAGGGTACTGATACTACTCTGAGGGCAAAGAACATTTCAGGGGGAACAAGTTAGGACATGTGTCAACGGAATGGCTCAACCTTAACTTAATATGCTGAGTTTAAGAACAAAATTGTCTCTCTCCATTTGCTAGAGAGTAGGAAGCCAAAAGGTGTCTGACAGTAATGGATGCCAGACAATAGCTCTAATGGTATCAGATACCCCAAAGAAGCATGATGGGAAGGGTTAGCAGAATGTCCAGGACTCTGTATCTCAAATACAGCTGGAGATTGATGCTTGGGAAAGTATATGGTCAGGAGCGCCGCCAGCTTTTTTGGCGCCCTAGGCGTTGGAAGGTCTCGCCCCCAAAATTCCACTCCTGACAGAGGCTGCAGAAGGTCCTGCCCCAGAAATACTGCCGACAACCAGGGCGGCTGAAGATCCGGCTTCCGCGGTCGCTGACCCCCAAATGTTAGTGCCCTAGGCGACCGCCTAGGTCACCTAAAGGGTTGCGCCCACCCGATATGTGATACTCTTTTTAACGATATGGTGAATTCCTTTTCTGAGTATACTCCTCCAGAATTCACCTAGCTTGTACCCTGGGTAGCCAGAGTGCTGACAGACACTTCTGCTTGAATACAACACCTCATCCTAACTTCCTCCATTCAAACATCGGGCTAAAATAGTCCTAAAAAATGTAATAGTGACTTAGTATTATTACAAAATAACAGTGTAACAAAATTGCCATGTATTATGCAGTAGTATTGTTGTTATTGAGCAAAATAACTCTATACAATTTCATTATTCACCAGTTGTGTTGTAATTTGTCATTTTCAAACTCAGAATATTATAACACAGCACCACCAAATTGAGGGCATTTCAGTCTCTTGTGTTTTGAAGATATATCTCTCAGGGTAACTGCTGGAGCAGAATATCATTTGTAACGTTAATCACCGTCCTCTAACCACTATATCCATTTGACCAAAGCACAAAAGGGTTAAGAGATTTTTCAAAGGTCACATGATGATTAAGTGGCAGAACTGACAATTTAAACCAGTGTTCCAGTTTTAGGGTTAACTGCATCTTTGAGCTTTTCCTCCCTCCAGTCTTCCTCAAGGATATTCATGTATTAAAACAATCTTGCAGTGCCTTCCAGGCTCTCTCATTGAAAAATCATCCAATATCTTTTCTGTTAATAAGCACAACAATCAGTGGATCCTGTTTGCAATAGACAGTGATCCTCCACTCACTTTAAGCAGTGCAAATCAGGAGTATCTTCTTAGCTCAGTGTTAAACTGCTGAAAGTAAGAGCAGAATCAGGCCACCGGAGAAGAAAATTAGTGGCTACTAGAGCATGTTTTTATCAGGACTCAGATAGATTTATACTTAAAAAAAAGAGACTTTCTAGAGCAGTGGGGCTGAGGGAGAAGGTTAATGTGGTACATATAACACTGCTGTCTTTGTTATTTCATTTGTAATATAGATTTACTTGTGAATGCAAACACTGGCCAGAACTCAGTTACTAAAAATACAGAAGCTGACTGAAAATATTCCTCATGAGTCCATGGTAAATCACCAAAAATGTTCAAGAAAACAGGGCTTCCTAACAGAAGGAATATAAAATAAGGAGAGCAAAATGCATCCAAAGAATAGAATGGAAGGCACTAGGTCCATATTCACAGTTGCTTCAACTCCAACTTGTACCAAATTCCAATGATCTCTCTTCAGACAAATGTTATTCAGTAGGATTAGCCATTTCCCATTGAGCATGTGTATATTTTTCCCTAACGTACTTAAGTAGCTCAATATCTGCTCAAATCATATTGTGTCAAATACATTGTCACAAACACCAATCAAATTCTTCAAATAAATTATCTGACAAATATTTGTGACCTCTTCCTATGAGCTGGGGATGATTCTTGGGAACCCGATGTGACTTTATGATCCCAGGATGAGTTTGCAAGGCTGGAAGTTAGAGATTTTCTTTTACATTTATTGATAAGTGAAACAGATTTGATCTGCGGTAATTTGATTGTACTGGGATACCAGTTTGAAGAACTGAGATCCTTGTCAGAACTTCCCTTGTCTAAGCTAAAGCACTCTTTGTTAAATGGTGTATAACACACTCGTGGGAGTAATAGCTATATGATAAACTGTGGAGGCACCTGGAAACATGCTATATACTGTGGAAACATGTTTTATACTCCATTTTATTGTCCCTTTTTGATCACCTCACCTGCACTTTATCTTCAAAGAGCTAACATTTTAAAAATAAAATATAATTAATGGAGCTGAGTGAAGAATGGCAGTTACATGTTGTGACAATTTTTGAGGTTTCAAAATTTGTTTTTGTTTCTTATTGGAACAAAACCAAAACCTTTTGAATGTTTTTGCAAAACAGAAAAGTGTTTGTAATGTCAGTCTTCCGCTCTGAAAGGTCAGGTTTTCGATTCTGCACTCTTACACTCTCTCTTTCTGTTCAGACATAACCAAACAGTCCTGGATCCCAGAAAGCCTATGAACAAAATCTGTCAAAACACCCACATCTGAGAAACTTTTGGCTTTGATACAATATATTTCAGGGAAAATACATTTTGCCAAGAATGTTCCTATCAGCTCTAAAAAAACAACAACAACAACAACAACCCACCCCCCCCCCCCCAAATACCCCTTCAGGATAAAATTTCCTTTTTTCCTTTCCTCCCTGCTGTTTGCTGTCACCAAATATGAAATATCATCCTGAAGTCAAGTTGAACTGTGGCTCAGAATATGCTCCAGCACTGGACATGTTTAACATCTGATGGTTTACTACCCATGGGGAATGAGTCCTTTTATGTCACTACTAGATGGAGAAGATTTACAGTTTTCCAGTGGGACCCATGACTTTCTTTTACCCATGATAGACTTGTGTGGGCCCCTATTTGAGGAGCCTCTGAACCCTTTCAGAAATATTCTGTTCAGATAGCTCTCTATGTACTGTGTGCTGGTTTTTACAGACTACAAGTCTGAGGATGGAGGGTAGGCGCCCTGTGGTACTGAACTGTGCTTCTGGGGTGAGAGGCTCTGACAGTGGGCTCCATTTTGTGCTGGGGGATAGACCTGAGAGCTGCTGTTCTCTTTGGGGTCTGGGTAAGGAAAAAGCTGTGATGGAACACTGTTGTTGAGTGCTTGGGGTTGAAGACATGAGCCAAGGGTTAAATTGACATCTTGTTAGTGCTCAGCCCTAGTTCATGGACTCCTCCTCCTCCTTCTCAGCTAGGTATTGAGACCACAAGCTGGAGACTGTGAGTTATGCAGCAGATTTGAATTTCGCTCACAGTTGATTGAGGACGGATTGAGTTACACATGGGGTTATGCTCTCTGGGTTGAAAATAGTGTGTGGCTACATTAAGTCTAAGAACTTAACATAAGAACACAAGAACGGCCATATTGGGTCTGACCAAAGGTCGAGCTAGCCCATTATCCTGTCTTCCAACAGTGGCTAATACCAGCTGCTTCAGAAGGAATGAACAGAACCGATAATCTTCAAGTGATCCGTCCCCTGTTGCCCATTCCCAGCTTTTGGCTAAGAAAGAAAGAAATCTAAGAATAAAGAGGGGGGATTCATTTTATGGTCAGAATCAGGGGCTACTACTCTCTGATATAATAGCTGTTGCTGCCAGCTAATACTGTGCAATCTAAACAGGTACAACACAAAATTGCCTTACTCCTTTTTGTTTCATTTGGACTGCCTTTGCCAGATTTAGAGTGCTGGCCTGAACTCCTGCTTGCCGGTGTGCCAACACAAGAGAGGCCTTAAATTTAAGGGACAGCATGCACTCAGTGATGGGCAGATCTGTATATAGTGCTAAGAGTTTTGTTTAGTTTTATGTTGCTGTTGAAAGCCAGAGTCATTAGCTGAACTAGTGCAGCACCACCTAGTGAACTTGGACACTTATAACCGTTTAATCTGAATGATTCAGTTGCATTTTCCATTGTATGTTGCTAGGATAATTTTTTTTAATAAAATGGTGTTGGTTCTTGTTTGGGCATTAATTGCCTTTATAAGAACCATTATTTATATTGTTGATCTGGAGGTAACAAAACTACAACCCCAGGTGTATACGGCACCTGTCCAGGCGGAAGTGTTGCCCACCATAAATATTCACACAAGTACAGAAGGCAGAATGATCAAGAGAGGATTCCCACCTAATTGCCCATCTCAGCTGAAACTCTCCATGATTTCCATTATACTTTATGATGTAAGGCACCCAGGCAGCAGGTGAGAGTTGCCTGCTCCTGAGGAACGTAGGAGAGGAAAGGACATTAAACTTGAAATATTGCATGTTAACTTTGAGACATTATTATATATTATTATGAATAAGCTATTTCAGATAATCTTCCCTTTCCTCTGGGCCTGTCAGATTTGGTTTATGGGGATAAAGGAGCTTGGATTTACCAGCAGAGAGAAACAAAAATAGAATAACAAGCCAAAGTTGTAAAACGTAATACCTCTGTTAAAACAGGTTCTTTCCCCCCACTACCCTGTAAAATATATGATATGTACAGATACATGATGGTGTTGCATGTAAAGGATTTACTGGCACTGTTTTCACACAACCTGCATAACTCAGTCATGCATTGCTACTCATAAGGAATATGGGCATCCCAAACTCATATCAATGAAACTTTACACCTCTCCTCACCATCATCTGTTCACCATTTATAACATTAAAAGGCCCTATCCACTTGAGTTAAGAAACTTCAGTGAAAGTTTAAAATATTCTTTAGCATCTTTTTGTGGGAAGAATCAAGTTTTAAAATAAATCTGGCAAGTATGCTTTCCCTGTAGTAAGGGAAGCTAAATGTGGTTAATGTGGTGTTTTAAACTTCAGTGAACATTCAGATGGCATCTAAGGGGAGTATGAAGTGGCTGTGTAATCAGAAAGCCATTTAGGTTCAAAAATTGTAGCTATTGGCAGATTTCCAATATGAGGCAGCATAATCCTTTCTTCTGCAGTGGGGTTCAGGTTCTGTGCCCTGACTTCCATATTACAAGTATCTTATTGTGAGTTTGGTTAATTTGCTGATTAGCTGATAGTTGGTTTTAGTTGATGATTTAATTTGCAATGGATTTTTTTAAAAATAAGATGGGGGAAGCAGGGAGACATTTATTGCATCCACTGGCACTGGGGACTTCTCAATCCTGTCACATGACTGGGATATATGCATTTGTAAATCTGACCCAGGTCACATTACTGAGGCCAGGGAATAAAGATAAATCTTGTTTACCAGCACTCTTGTGTGTCATACCTTTATTACAGTTAGCAGAACAGGAGGGAGGTTACTTGTGCAGCTGGTGAGAGTGTCAGAAAATAATTCATTACCTAAACATTGCTAGTGCTGGGCTTCTCATTCTGATTGCCTCACCCTGAACTTTCCCTCCTAACGTTTCCAAGTCTTGCTACAAAATTAGGGAAGCTATTGGTTGTAGGAGCATCTCCCAAAAGCTCCTGGACAACCTCTGGGCCTGGTCTTCCTGTGGAAAAGGCAGGTGGCAGGTCCCCATAGCTACTTCCAAACACTGTATTTGGAGATGTCAGCCTTTCATTTCCTGGTCATACAGGATCCCTATGCTACACCCTGGACATGAGATATGGGGCCAACAAATAGGAAAAGAGAAGGGGGAAAAAACAGTAAGTATAGCATTTATTTTTTTAAAGACAAAAGGTAATGAGTGTTAAGGAGTGTTTTCAATGAAAAAAAATCTTGGTGAGGCAGAACTGTACATTCTGTGGAAGAAGACATGGTGATGTCTGTGGAAAAGGTGGACAAACAGGTGACTGAGATGTGTGTGTCCATTTTAAATTCCATAAGATGCATAAAGACAACCTGTTCTTTTTTGTAAGTATTTTTTCCCTTGGTTAGTTTTACCACAGAAATATTAGATATATCAAGTCTGCCTTCACTGAAGGACTATGGAACTGAGATTAAATACTGGCTCCACTAAAGTCAATTTTCACAAAGAGAAATTTTCTCCCATGTATATTTTAGGTGTCTAAGTTAAATAGAAGACAATCGCTTGCTTTTTATTTAACAAAAGTCTCAGTAAAAAGCCCTTATCAATTGCACAGATTTATGTCTCTTAATTCTGTCATAAATCATGTAGTTTTCCAGTCTATCATAGAGCATAGCAGTTATGTTAATATTTCACTAGAATTAATTTCTGTAAAGAAGCTTTTTCTGAAATATACTACACATGGTATTTCAGACACTATTAATGTTATTTTGCTTATTTCGTGTGATTGTTTTCATGGAATATCATGGACTTTTTACTATTGTAAAAACCTCAGTAAGACAAAGTGAGTAGAAAAAGAAATTGTGTGAAAACGGTTGGCAGAATTCAATTTTTATTTTTTTATAATTTCAATGGATATCAATGTCTATCTTTAAGCATTTTATTCAATTTGTAACTATTATTTTCACAGTTGCTCAAAATTATATGTTTTAACCATTTTTTCCTATTTTTCTTTTTGCATTTTCATAATTTCAAGAAATTAAGCAGAGAGGGTTAGACAATAGGATGGCCAGACAATAATTATTTAATGAGAAGCGATGATTAAATTAAAAAAGTTAAAGCTTTATAACTATTATAACACAAATTCTTACCAACACGTTAAAATATACAAAGTAAATATCCTTATATCTATCTCTAATAAGTTCTCAAGCAGCATTTTTCTTACTTTGCCTATCTGTAAATTTTGATTATTATCTATAGGGACATTGTTCATTGGTGTGTGTGTGTGTGGTGACATCGTTTACTGACATTTACAAATAAAAATCAAATACAAGCCTATGTATGAATTAAACATTTCCGTAGATTTTTTTAATTTATTTTGTATTTGGACACACTCCAAAGTCATCTTGAGCATCTTCATAATTATTTGTTGCCCCATATTCCTCACATTTGTCACATTAATGTGTTACCATAGAAACCATTCTGTAATCAAAAATTAAACTTTTTTATTTGAACACTCCTCTACATAGCAAAGTCTGTTTCTAGCTGAACAAATAATACATTGGTTAGAAAGAAAACATAGGAAAGACTTGTCTTTTATCTAGAGAAAGTAATTTTGCAGGTGGCATCTTTTATTCTCAAAAATGATAATGTGGTTTTCTGTCTCTGCCTCTTTAAAACTGAATTCATAATTTAAATGAGCTTTCTTTGATTTATGCAAGTGTATTTGATATAGATTTCTGCTATACTGGGGTAAGAGGATACTGCAGATAAAAACGATGCAGCAGGAAGTGCTGCAGTTATGTCACTTGTTAGTACTTTTCAATTGATAAGACTCAAACATCTGACCAGTCTGTAAAATGTACATTTTACTAGTTTGTGTGGTCCAAATAATTGAACAGTTTTGATATTTCCCATTTGCTTGTCCCTCTGTATAAATTACATTTAGCAAATCTTTTAGTCTGGAAGTAAGCTACAGTGCCTAGTTTGCACAGAATTGGTGTAATAAACCTGTGAATAAGAGCTTATTCAACATGCAGTCACATTTTTATACTATACACCTCTGCAAAGTCTTATAAAATTCTATTACAAGGCTATAAAATTTAATCAGCTAGTCAGCTTTGAGCCAAAGCCTTGCACTCCCTACATCTTAAACCTGTCACAGTAATACAAAACAGGCACTAGCTGTTTCCATTTTTGAAATCTTATTTTGATCACATAAATAAGTAAAACAAAAGATTGCCTCAAGGCAGATTGTTTTTGTGCCTTGCCATTAAAGCATTCAGTCACCTCCAACCCACCCTCCCTTTTACAGTTCTGCCATTTGCAACTACATTAAACATTCCCGTTATAATGAGACCACTCTGATTATTTTGATGCTATTTTCTGCAAGAGGGGAAAAAAGCAAAAGAAAAAAATGCAATTTAGAGAATCATTAACTAACACAAACAAGGACGTTTATCTCTCTCTCTTTTGTGATTCTTCTGCACTCATATGATATCATTAACTATATTAAATTTTCTCCAAAAATATGAAAATCCATAATGACTCAAGACAGGTTTCAATTACAGGAGACAAAAATAATCCTTTAAAACACATTCACTATTTTAATAAGATCCAATTAGAATAAGCAAATGATGCACAATGCAGTCGAGTGCTTCTGTCTCAGAATCAGAAGTACAGCTATGGTATTTGTGCTTTGTCAGAACTGCTAGCGGAGGCCACTCTTTATGAATACAGTTTTAAATCTATTAAAAGTGATATTGTGCTGCAGTTTGCTCACAAAATCTTCATTCATTTGATCAGTTCGTTAACTACAGATACTACTTCTTCCTTGACATAAAGTAGATAGCAAGTATCCTTCATTTTCTACAGGCACAAGAAAAAAAATAATCTGTACCTGTTCTTAGAAATCCAACTCCTGAAGCCTTTTCTCAGTCAGTATCCCCATTGACTTCAAAGGGAGGTTGGCCTAAGTAAGGACTTTAGGTTTGGGCCACATGATCCTTGCAAACATCTTTCTGAAATGGTCTTTTTGAAAACCTAGTTATCTGTGAGGGTGGGGGAGATGTGCAGGGGGAATGTACTGTCCCACTCTAATTCTCTAGATGTCATTTAGAATCTCAAAATCTTCAAGGTCAACTTCTACTCTTGGACACTCATACATGTCTTCTATTGACTTCAGTGGAAGCTATGTAGATGTGTGAGGACAGAATTTCCCCCTGAGTGAGGGACACTTTCTGTCCATCTGGAATGTGATTTCCTCCCTCCCTCCAAACAGGTGGAGCTATCTTCATTTCATATTTTCCTTACAGGTAAAGGCCCAGATTCTGCTTGGCCCTTACTGGATATGAAACATACAGCAAGATTTCCCTGATTTGAGGCCTGTCCCTAAGGGCCACTCACAATTGTAGTCCCTGCTTTTGCAGCAATAGAGGGACTGCTTTGTTTCTTCGCCCCTGAGTGCAGATGTTAATCCAATGGAAGATGAAGCAAAAGTTGGATCCATGCTCACTGCTTCCTATGCCAGCCAGTCAAATAGGGAGCATCCCACAAGATGATACAAACTATGCAGTGCTTCTGCATGTCACGCTGGGATTGTCCTATTCAGACCTGTACCCTATTCAGTCTATCCTGAAATGCAGTTTACTCCTTGAACAAGTTCTCTATTTATTTTTTAATCCTCTGGGGCAGGTTACTCTTTTCTAGTGCCTGAGAAATCTAGGGCAGTTGGAAGTACTGTAGAAACGATCTCCCTCCCCACCACCGCCATTTACCAAGGTCTGAGGTATGAGATGTCACGGAGGGCCGAGAGTGATTGTAGGGTGCTGTCTGAGATGTAGCTGAGCAAATGGGTGGAACTGAGAGCCTGCAGAAGTGAAATGGCCAAGACAGAGAGTCTTGAAGGAAGCAGCCTGGTAAGAGTCCAGAGGCCAGTAAGAAGAGCAGATTCAGACAAGGGCTATCTGTATCTAGAGCTGGGAGGGGACACCCTGAGCTGGGAGGGGAGCTGCTCAGGATCATCAGAAATAAGTGGAAGAGAGAAAAGGAAGGCAAAGCTGACAGAATAGGCCAATAGCCACACTATAAGCAGGGAACTATGGGTGGAAGGAACAGACCTTTAGCTACTACTATTGGGCAAGGCAAGCAACCAGCCTTACTTCTCCATATAGTGCTTGTTAACAATGACATTCTCACAGAGCATCAGTAGAGGGAGAGGAGAAAGTAAAGAGGGGAAATCAAGAGAAAGGAGGGAAAACAACGAGCTAATATAGTGTCATTGTCAACCATGTATTATTGCCACATACGCAGGGCAACTTGCAAACTTATCCTGCAACTGTTCATAATCTTACTATTTCTGCTGCATTATACCGACACAATTTCACTTCTAGACAGACTAAATTTAAACCCATTAGTCATCAAAGACTAAGGCAGCTCCTCCCATAGTTTCAAAAGGATCTAAATCTGTCAGAGATGCCTCGTTTCGTGTAATTTCAGTACCAATTTGTGGTCTGAAGGCAGAGAAAATGAATCTGAACAAGTACAAGCTTTCAAAATGAGTTTTAGACATATTTCATATATCTTGTAGGCTCACTACAAAAAGAATTTATTGTTAACACCTGCCAGTCGTTTTTAATGCGGCTATTCAGCCAAGCATCAGAATTCCCCAAAGTGCCTGTTTTAAAATAACTATCTAATCTTTAATTAAAAGATACATTTATCAGCTCTTTTGGCTATCCATGCCCCTTTAGAGCCATATAGCATCAGTTACTACAAACTCTAGGGAAAGCAAACAATTAGAAACATTTACAAAATTTTAAAAGCCATTACAGATCCCATTATGGAACTAACGAGGGACTTTCACACTTAAGCAAACTTGGACAAATGAAGATTTGCACTAAAATAATTTACTTTCCAAATCTTTTTCTGCCTTCCTAAGATATTATTTAATGGATTCATGGGTCTGAGTAAGTGCTGTCCATCTCAAAACCCAGCTGTTTCATTTGCTTAAACATACAGCAAATTATTCTTGATTATTTATTGTTATTTGTGAAACATCTGTGCTCTACAAAGCACAAGAGAAAATATGACTCTTACTCTGAAGAACAGTAGCATTGTCTGTTCTCAAGGAAATGATTAAAAAAATTAATAAAAATCCAGCGATTTGTGGTAATTGAAGATTCATGTTGGAGTAGTAGACTGTCTGTGAGGTAGAAAATTCTTCTTCAGACTTTAGAACTCCAAGAACAAGTACAGGTATTCAAAGGGAGGAACACAGATTTCATTCCCTTAGCTCTTGCTTCTCTCTCCTTCCTAAGCCAATGCAACAGCCTTGTTTCTCCTCTTCCTCTTCTCTCTCAAACCCCTTCTACTTTTCTATGCAGTCCCTCCTGCTGACTGCCCAGTGGGACAATAGCCTCATGCTGCCAGGTCACTTCTGACTGTCCGCATCTCTTCCTGAATGTGATTTCACCATGAAGCAGCTATGCATGCCAGGCAACTTTCTGTCTATTCCACTGGCCTTTGCTATTGCCACCAGCCCTGCACAAGGCTAGCTAAGAAGAGCAAGAGTGCTAGCCAGCAGTGTTATTAATAGGAGAGAGGTCAGTCCCAGGCTGGCTCTCTCCCCATTAAGCACAAACCCTCTCTACTCCCAGCACTGTTTTTCCAAAAGAATCAAACTGCCCATAGGAAAATAGCTGTGACAATAGCTACCCTCACAGAGGTCCCCTTAATATTAGTGTGGCAAACTGCCAGCACTATTATGATGGGTCTCACACTTTCTCTTATTGGGAGCGGGGGTTCAGGGCACCATTTCCTGCCCCTGAATTGGAATATTAGGGGCCCCACTAGTGTCCTAGAGGAGGGGAATGGAGAGGGAGGAACCTGGGCTCGCCCTCTACTCCAGGTCCCAGCCCAGGGGCCCTGAGGATGGTGGTAAACCACTTGAACTGATAATTCCTTCCCCTGGGCTACTTCCCTCTCCTGCCCTTCAGCTTGTGGGGGCTTCCTGCCCTCCCTCTGTACATGCCAGGTGCCCCTTTACCTAGGGTCTTGGATTTCTTAGCCCACTGCAGCACTTCTCCAAACTGTCCTCTGCTTCCCTTCAAACTGTTCTCTGCTCCAACACCAATCCTCTCTGCTCCAACTCCTTCAAACTGTTCTCTCCTCCAATACCAATCCTTTCTGCTCCAACTCCCACACTGTCTGATTGAAGCCGGGGGGGGGGGGGGGTTATCATGTGACTGACTGCAAGTGCTCTAATTGGCTTCAGGTGCTCTAATTAATCTATAGCAAACTTTCTTCCCCTTACAGGGAATAAGGCTCCCTTCTAACCCTCTCCTGCTGCCCTCTGACCATGCTGTATCACAATTAGAAAATAGAGAAAAAAAGCAAATGCTTCTTTATAATTAGCCATTATTTCAAGAACATCATGAGGGGAGCCGAAACGAATGAAGCTAGCATTTTTTGACACTGTATTTTAACTTTCTTCAGTGGCATGCCCTTTGAAAGCCCTTAGAACACAGTATTTAGATAGTTCTGCTAAAAAGTGTTCTTTTTATTTAACCATCATTTCTGCTGCATTATAAGAGTTGCCAGTGGAGGATTGCAAACCTCTTTGAGAATGAAGGCAAAATAGGCCTGTTTAGACAGAGATTCTCAAATCTTTCTGGGAGGCTTGGCCAAGTCCCAAGTGAAACTGGGCTACTTTTATAGTTTGGGTAGAAACCATGAGTTTATGTGCTTTCCAACCCAAACTAGA
Source organism: Chelonoidis abingdonii (assembly GCF_003597395.2). NCBI lineage: Eukaryota > Metazoa > Chordata > Testudines > Testudinidae > Chelonoidis > Chelonoidis abingdonii. The sequence goes on from NC_133770.1 coordinate 274,078,283, forward strand.
TAAAGCTCAGAGGTTGCCACAAAGTTTTGTGTTGAGGTTGTTTGTTCATCTGAACCTGAACTCAAAGGATATAAATCTATGCAAGGAGAAACTGGAAGGAAACAAATATTAAAAAAAAATAAAAAATGCTGAAACCACTGAGAACTAAAAATATAGTTTTCACATGGTTCTAAGTGGAATTGGCACACATATTCCTCTTTAACGGTGATTGCTGGTAAAGATAATTTAACAATAGGCCATAGTGTAGACTGATTTAGGGTGTGTTATTAATATTGATTTAATTCATCCACTTAATTTAATTTTATGTACTTATTTTAATGAATTCATAATATTAATAATATTTATTACTGATATTAATTAGTATGGGTTTAGGCTCGCCAATTTGTTTGATCAGAATATAATAGTTTGTCCTGAATCAGGCTTCACAGAGTTTATAAAAGGAACTTGGGGTATGACAGGAAGCTTACACTGAGGCAGATGTAGTCATAAAGACCTTTTATTAAAATCAATGAAATAGTAAGCAAATGGTAAAACAGTTAGAATTACAGAGCTGCAATTGTACTACTGTTATTCAAGAGATACATATTATAATACAATATTATGTGCTGCAAACTTTGGTTAATACTCATACTCTGTTTTAATAACCTGGTGTTGGAAGATACAGGACCATGCCTCTGGCAGTTCCAGCTTCACACCTTTAGCAGAGGAAGCTAATGCAGAGCCGTTAAAGCTGTTTACTCTCTAACTTAACTCAATAAACCTTAAACTGAAATAAAGCGTAGGGAAACCAAGCTTAGCCTGGTCCCCTTAAAACTTAAAGTTTGAAAAGAAACAAAGTACGGCCTATTAATACTTAATAGCTGTCATAGATGGATAACATCAATATGTTGTTGAAGATGGAGACAATGAAGAGTAGATAGGTGGGTAGATAGCCTCCAAAATGGTGAGATGAATCGCCTTTTAATAGGGCATTGGTCGAAAATCCTTCCTCTTATGCCTAGATTTCATCCTTGCCCCACAGAAATGTTACAGTACACTTACCCCATAGGCTAGTATGTATGTTTGTATGGATGACAGGATATATGCACTTGTGGTGTACTTGTTAAATCTGTGGGTACAACTTTGAAAAATCCCCTTTGCCATCCTTCATTGTCTATTGGGTTAGGTAAAGGTCTCTAGACATCTGTATGGGTGTTTTATTTATTTGGGTCATCTTTGCTTTTAGGAAAAGGGTCCCAGTATAGATATGCTAACTTTGCCTTAGCTTAACGTACAGGATTTTAGCCTGTAGGTCTCTTGCATTACAGCCAAACTTATTTTTCATATAAATCTATAAATTTATTACATCAAATACCCAAATTTACAAGAAAAGATATATCTGTGCAAGCAAGCAGATTAAACCTTAGGGCAATAACAGCAAAGTCACTGAAATCACGCAGAAATTAAATGATCCTCCACTGAAATTCATGCTTTACTTTCAATTTTCTACTGCTGACTGTAGTTTTCATCAGCAGAGGATTAGGCAGGTTGGCACCAGTAACCAGCTGAGTAATAGTAAGAAGTTTTATTTGTTGTTTGTTGGTTTATTTATTTAAATAGTTTTCGTACAAGGAAGGACGAACAGAAGAGAAGGAGTAGAACGGCAGAAGTGGGTGAAAGGGTAGAAGGGAATGGGGAAGGTGACCTAGCCTTTGTTCTTCTCCACTTTACCCAGCTAGAAGAGTTAAATAATTTGTAATAAGTCTGGTGCACCTCAGTCTAGGGTGACCAGACAGCAAGTGTGAAAAAAACGGGATGAGGGTGGGAGGTAATAGGAGCCTATAAAGAAAAGGACCCAAAAATCGGGACTGTCCCTATAAAATCGGGACATCTGGTCACCCTACCATGTTCCCTCCAGTTCTCTGTGGCACATCATAGTCTAGTCTCTAAGGGCTGTAATACTTTAGTTTAGTTACGTTTAGTGTGCAGGTGCTGGTTGGTGCTGGTGGCCTCTGACATACAGGAGGTCAAACTAGATGATCTGGCCCAAAACTCTATAACTACCACCATGTACCTTTCTGTAGCACCATAATGTTATCCAGTTTTGAAGATAATGTTGATAGCATAAACTGAAAATTGTTCTTAGAGAGAGTGTTTAGCCTGGCAGATGAAACATTAGAGTGTGAATTTCCTCCATCCACATTAGGGGGTTGGAAGGCTTAATTAACAGGAACAGAAATGACAGATTATCCTGGGAGATGTTCATACACAATTCTCATTGTCTTCAATGGGAGCTGTATGCACACAAGTGCAGGGATAGATGTGAGTTGAACACAAGCACATTTCCACAGATAATCAATCAGGCCCTATGATGGCAAGTGAAGTTTGGATTTTGCTTCAGTGGAAATACTGGATTCACATTTGTTGCCTGAGTGTCTGAGATGGGTTTAGGATCAGATTAAATCTCTAACATTTTACTGTACCCGACCAAGTAAAACTACCAAGGTTTCCACTCTTTGGCTGTCCCCATACCCATTTTCCCATTCTTTTTCTGGGGCCTCATCCTCTGCTGATCCTTTCCCAGATCCCTGGACCTAATCCCATACCAGGACACCAAATTTCCCTGCAAGATCTGCTGGTGCTCATGGCCATCTTGGACTGTGATAAAGAAGAACAAGATTTATATGTAGTAATATATTTCTGTCTAGGTTTTTCCAAAACACTCATAAGATATCAATAGAGTGCCCTCCCTTTTACCTAAATGAAGCCTATTCCTGTCACTGAGATTGAAATAAGTAGATGATCTTGTTATCCAAATGACCATCAGGGTCCAGAGTACACAACAGCATTATATTCTCAATAACCATGCCTAGATAACTCATCTTTCACTGCTATTTATCATGGACTCTTTTTTTAACTTCTATGTCATTCACAATTTTGGCCTCCCTTATTAATTAAAGGTCCACTGTTTGTAGTCAGTGATTGAATTCTCCAGTAATACTTGCTTAAAGCAATCACAATTTAAAGAAAATAAAGAGTTATTTTTAATTCCAATCATCTGGTTCTAGAGGTTGTGACAGAAAATCAAATGAGCAATGACTGGATTAAATGGAAGTCATTCTACATAAAACAGGAATGCTACCACATAATACAATAACAAATAGATAAAACTCTATATGCAACAAAGTAATTCAGAGACAATTTTGAGAATAAGCATTACTTAAATATATATACTTATCCATTAAATTATTTCATGGGATAGCTCAGGAAATAACTTTACAATCTATTCAGTTTTTCCCTCCCTAATTTTCATGGCCAATTGTAAAGAAATGCTTAGATTTCTTTCTTTCTTTCTGCACAGAGCTCCTGTCCCACCCAACTCCATGCCCAAATGTGCCTTTTGTGCCCTTTACTTTGTAGTGGACGTAGTGGAATGAGCATTGTGAAGCCAGCTGCACTGGATTTCCACCATCTGAGGATTCCACTACACTTGTACCCTTCTCTGTTGCTTGCAGGGATAGTGCAAAGGCACTCAGGGCCTGATCCACAGACTATCACAATTAATGGTACGCTTTTCAGTGGGCTTCAGTTCAGGGCCTCATTGAGTGTTGCGGATCTGGCCCAAAGAGCTCAAATGGAATGGAAAGTGTGACTGTGCCTCATCAGCCTGGTTAGAAATAGATGAACAACCTCTGGAAAATGCAAAATGAACTGATGGGGAAAGTCTGCCAAGAAGCCAGATGCTGAAGTTGGAAGAAATGTTATTGCCAACCAAAAGAAGGAAGGAAGGAAGAGAAAATAAAGCCATTAATCCAACAACGTGCCATGAAAAAAAGCAGCACATTTTTATGGTCAACTTATTTCCAAAGTATTTATATAAATAGCCACTCTGCGAATATTTATATACTGTGAAAGTTACTTCGCTTCCAGTAGTAAGATCTCACTATGTACACCAGCCCCTCTGCTTTTGGGCTGTGTCAACTTTATACCAAGGCTTCTTGCTTTGAAAGCTGTATTGAAATGCTGAGTCTTCATGCTTCAAGGGCACATTGACACAGGAAACTTAGCACAGCATTAATGGTGAGATAAAGGTACTTTCTGATGTTGTCTGCCATGGCAGAGTGTGATCCAATAAACAGGGAAGTGTGAATACTTTCCCTAGGTCCCCAAGTAGCCTGCTATTTTGTAACCACAGTAGTAAGTTTGAATACTTTCACCTTCCTGCTGCCACTTTTTGTTAACCATTAAAAGAAATAACTACAAAAGTGTGGCTTTAAAAGAACTGTTTTAAATTGTACAAAGAAATAATAAAAATACCTTTTCTAAGGAGTGTGTATATTTGTGAAGTATGCCCAGCTACACTGACATTGAGGTAGTAAGTTAAATCTAAAGTCTTATTGCATAAGAAGATAAGAATGTAAGAATGGCCATAATGGGTAAAATGAAAGGTTCATTTAGCCCAGTATCCTGTCTTCTGACAGTGGCCAATGACAGGTGCTTCAAATGGAATGAACAGAACAGGTAACCATCAAGTGATCCATCTCCTTTCTCACATTCCCAGCTTCTGACAAACAGAGGCTAGGGACACCATCCCTGCCACTCCTGGCAAATAGCCATTGATGCACCTATCCTCCGTGAACTTATCTAGTTCTTTTCTGAACCCTATTATAGTGTTGGCCTTCACAACATCCTCTGGCAAAGTGTTCAGGAGGTTGACTGTGCTTTGTGAGAAGAAATATTTCCTTTTGTTTGTTTCAAACTTGCGGCCTATTAATTTCATTTGGTGACCCCTAGTTCTTGTGTAATGAGACAGAGTAACTAACATGTCCTTATTTACTTTCTCTGCCCCAGTCATGATTTTATAGACCTCAATCATATCCCCCCATAGTCATCTCTTTTCCAGGTTGGAAACTCTCGATCTTATTAATCTCTCCTCATATGTTGCCCTTTTTTGTACCTTTTCCAATTCCAATATAACTTTTTTGAGATGGGACAACCAAATCTGCATGCAGTATTCAAGATATGGGCGTGCCATGGATTTATATAGAAGCAATATGATATTTTCTGTCTTATCTATCCCTTTCCTAATGATTCCCAACATTCTGTTTGCTCTTTTGACGCTGCTGCACATTGAGTGGATGTTTTCAGAGAACTATCCACAATGACTCCAAGATCTCTTTTTTGAGTGGTAACAACTAATTTAGACCCCATCATGTTTTCCAGTGTGCATTACTTCACCTTTATCAACACTTAATTTCATCTGCCATTTTGTTGCCCAGTCACCCAGCTTTGGGAGATCCCTTTTCAATGATGTCACTTTCAATTCCTAATAGTATCCATGAAGAGTTCACATATGGTCATTATTAGGAGTTATAGACATTTATGAGTGTTAAAGATTGAAAAAGCTAAAGAAAATTACCTGGCCAAATCTCGAGAAGTGTTCTCTCCACATGTGCAAATGTAACTTTTGCACATGGGCTTCTAGTGCTGGTGTGCCACTGGCCACTTTTGAAAATTTGGTCCCTTGATGGCAATAATGGCACTTTCCAAAATTGCAGATTTATTCTAGGGACCACATCAGCAACTGGTGCAAATCAGAATAGTGCCATAGCACTACTGTGTGAAATCTTGGAACATGCTGTAACTGTTTGTGTATATGTACATACAGTTTTCTTCATTGAGCTTTGTAATAATGTTTTATTACACAGTGAGGAGAGCTGTACTAGCTAATGTTTTTTACACCGAACACAAGCTTAGGAATGCTTCAGTTCTAATGCCGGCTCTAACATGGACTCCCTCCAGAGCCTTCGATAAATTAATTGTCCTTTCCAAAAAACTTACCTCTGTATGAGGTGAAGTGAGGATTAACGAATTAATGGTTGCAAAGTTGTTAGAAAAGCATTATACAAAGTAGAGGTGGACTCAGGCAGCAATATTTTGGTTTTGACAAAATATTTTGCCTTTCCAGTTACAAGATCAAAACTGCCTAAGGTATAGGTTTGGATTATTCTCAAATTCTAGTGATAGGAGGTTTCAGAGCTCAATTTGGATTCAACTCAAAACTTCAGATGTTTATAGGAACATAAGTTCCACCAATCCTATCCCCCTGCCCAATAGGGTTTGACCAATCCTATCCCCCTGCCCAATAGGGTTCCTTCCCCAGACATCACACAGTAATTCATACCTGGTGTTGTCTTTTACTGCAAGGTCCAGTAGCCACCTACACTTCTGGTGTCTTCTAATTTTGAATGGCCTTGGCAACTAATGGCCTGCAACTCCCTTCCCCTCCTCCTATACTTATGGGAGAAGCCATTGGCTGCTCCCGATGAATGGATATTCAAGCTGAAGGGAGGAGGAATGAAAGGCTATCAGATTACAGCCAGCTTTGTCCCACAGAATAGTTTTCATCCATCCCAGGCGTCAAGTGAGCCAGTTATCATCCTGCTTTAGACACCATTGATTTTCAGAGACTGAAAACTTTTAAATAGCTGCAAACACTGATGGGTCTTTTGTGTGGCGAAAGCGGGGAGTGAAAAGTTCTACTCTTTGCTGTACAAGAAGACTATGGATCGGAAGGGCTTTAGCGCCTTACTTAGCAGCTCTGTCCCACAAAAGTCCAGAGTTGGGATAGTGGCCATAGATTGCTCAAGTGAAGGGGAAGGAAGGTGAATACCAGAAGACCTCCTTCCCAGTAGGTAGTGGAGAAGACTGGAGATCTTGTTCCATGTGGGACTGGCAGTGGAATTGTGAAAGTTTAGAGGACATGGGACAGAGCTGGAGTACATTTTTCTTCCAATATCTCCTCCCCACCATAGCTAAGACCAAGAATAAGTCTCCTGTGGCTTTGGTTTTATTTGAGCCACAAATCCATTGGGACCAGTCCTGATGTGGATCCTTAAATCCAAATTTCCATACAATTTAGAGGAATCAGAGAATCTTAGATGATGAGGATTGGAAGAGAACTGAGGAGGTCATCTAGTCCAATCCCCTGCTCAAAGCAGAACTGGGTTTGCTTTTAGTTCTGTATAAGGCTGGACAAGAGTAACAGTTATTCTCCTGTCAGTTTTTCTATCTTTTTATGCTGGATCTACTGATCCCAAGAATTATGATACACAGCTCTTTGACTGATTGCTGCCTAACCGTGTCACAGCCAGATATATTCCCATCAAGCTCAAAATCCTGAGCTGGAATCTGACCTGGTTTCATTTTTGTATATTAATTTTCTTTTAAAGGATGCCTATATTTTATGTCAATAAGTTAAACCTTTATTTATGTTCTGATTTAATAGCCATATTAAACAAACTGCAACTATTAAAAGAAAATCAAGCACACTTTATAACATGGACATCTTCCTCAGCAAGCAATTTAAATGGATGGTTGGAGCCAACTTCCATATTATAATTCAAAGCAGTCATACTCAGGAAAGCTACTTTTAGTTAAATGTTAACATTTATAGAAGGATTATCACGCGGATCTATTACTTCACTTGATTTTGTCTGTAAAACTATAAAATGAAATGAAACAATGGAGAAAAGGGAGCCCAGAGAAGATTAAGCAGTATTTGTTAACATTAATCAACATCAAGATACAATATGATTTGCAGCCAAGTACAGGGTACAGAAGGAGAAAAGGTGTAGAAGAACCAGAAGTACTGTACAAAGATGCAAATAAATAAGCAAATGTAAAATTAACCATCTCCAATGGAAATTAAGGGTCTGACTCAAAGCTCTTAAGGTCCACAGGAGTTTCTCCTTTGACTTCAATGGGCTTTGGCTCAAGCTCTATATTATTATTTATATTCTGGTGGTGCCCAAAATCACAAGCAGCCTGTATTGTGCTAAAAGTTGTACAGTTTACATAGGAAGGCAAGGTCCCAGCACTGAGTACCTTAGAATTTATCTTCAACATGTGCCTAAACTTCTGTATAAATATGAACTGTATTAAATTCAATCAAATAGAAAATGAATCTACTTTTGAGCACGGGGCAAATTCTTCTCTGTTACAGCAGTGTAAGCAAATGGAGTTATTCTAGATTCACACTGGAATGACAAAGAGCAGAATTTGTTCCCTTGTTCATAACCCACAATAAATACATAATGGTTGCACAAGGAAGAAACTGTAGCTAAGGCCCCATCCTAGTAAACAGGCCTTTGAAAGAAAAACTCATCCCAAAGGAATTGCAAAATGGGCTGTCTTCCAGATATTGCATCCTATCCTTCATATAGAGCCTGGTGCAGCCGGGAACAAAGCTAGAGGTTGCCATGGGAGCATCACAGGAATCCTTGAGCTAAACTCCTGCTTGCCAGAACAGTTGTATAGAAGATATTTCCTTCCTTGCTTGTCTCTATCATTCCAGTAATGAAAGCATGACAGCTTAATTGCCTCGAGGCCACTGGCTGCTTGGGTCATAGTTGTACTCTGCGACCCCTCCAATGTGGATCACAGAGCATGTAGGTGCATGAAAATGACATTTTATGCAGCATTGACTTGATGCCATTTTTTTGCCTATGATATGTAGTTTTCACAGGGCAAGGAACATGCTGTGGAACTGTTCCTCAGAATTCCCTCCACTCCCTAGACACCTTTCCCCCTTTATTATTATTGTCTGTTGAGCTTTATGCAGAAGGCTTACAGGGTGCTACATAAAGAAAACTAGGGCACACTCCACACTTTAATTTTTTGTCTCCACCTAACACTTCCTACTCTGTGTTTATTTTTCATGGTAGATTTGCTCCCTCTGTGATCTAAGCAGCAAGAGGCAAGTGGTACAGTGGCTTAGCATGAGGGGAGCTGCATGCACCATTCCGACCAGCTAGACAAACTATAGAAAAACCCAGAACAAAACACACAAAAACACCTGAAACTTTCAGCCTGTTCTCACCTAGAAACTGGCACAGTGCTACTATGAACTGGAACCATTGTTGGTATTGACATGCAAATGGACATGCTTGGAGACCTTCATGGCCTAACCCCATCCTATGTATCATCTCTTATCTGTTATAGAGATGTAGAGTTCTACCCCCTCTGATACTCGCCTTCATAGGCTGTTTGCCAAATTTTTGGCTAAGCATCCATTGAGTAATAAATGAAATTTCAAAATTTTGAATTTCATCAAAAAACCAAGATTTTTTTTAAAAAATCACAGTTCCATCTCCTATGTTTTGATCATTTGTGATAGCAACTGCTGGGCTGATGAATGTATACAAGTTCTTGTACTCTATGCAAAATACACACCAAAGTATTGTACATCACAAAGTTATCATTTAAAATGTGTCAATTCACATAGAAAATCCACTAAGCCACAATTTACAATGAAAATAATGAAAAAGAACTAGACGTCTTAATCACATCAAAAATTATTTTCCTTTGATGTGATTAAGACGTCTAGTTCTTTTTCATTATTTGATGTGTAGGCAAGCATTTGATGTGTAGGCAAGCATAATTTTGCAAAGCTGTTATAGGCTATAATATTTGCATATTTAGGAACTATTAGGGACTGATTCTGATCTCATTTTCATTTTTAATGGAGTTATTCCTGATAAACCTGATTTAATTGAGATCAATATTCAGACCTTAATATTCGTGAAAGAAGAACTCATCATTTTCCTAGCTAGACTGAATTACAAATTACAGCCATATTTCACTAAAGCATTTAAATAGCTATTAGCAAATCTTATGTTAATCTTTAATAATATATGAGGAAATATGCCTGTGAATCTTTTAAATAAATAAATATTACAAATATTAAGTTATTCCCTAGACAGTAGAAAAATTAACAAATCCTATCTAGAACCCTGGAAAATTAGACATGAATGATATAATGCTATTTGATACAACTTATAGATAAAATTCTGTTCCTGATGTGCCCTGTGGATCCATTGTCTGCAACAGAGATTATCAGAAGATGCTGAATACAAAGTTCCATCCTGAAATATACAACAAAAATCCAAGACCAGATCATCAGCTGGCTAGTCTAATTTGTCATTACTGCATTCATTACAGTGGAGGTGTTACAAATTACACCAGCTCAGGAACTAGCCCCCAGGGTATGGATAAGAGAACACTGGTAAGTCAGATCCTCAGCTGGTATAAATTGGCTTAGCCCCACCAAAGCCAATAGTGTGGTGTCAATTTACACCATTTGAGGATGAGGCCCATAGTTTAGATCTGACTTTTTTGCCCTATATTTGTATGGTATTTTTCTTATGAAACTATCACAAAAAAGGTTTTTCAGCTGACCACAAAAGGCTCTTCCCCTTACAAGCTATGGCTCACATTCTGCCTTTAGAATTGTGCTTGGAAGTTTAGTTGAAGTCAAATCTAGACTATGGCCCCATATGCTGGGGAAAAAAAATAAAACTAATTATAGCGTAAAATTTAGTGTCAGTGCTGTAGCAGAGTATTAACCAATGTTCTTACAGCTCTGAATAAAAGGCATGGCACAAATTCAATTCATTGCCACCACGGAGTTCGACTTTATAGCTCATAGAGCAGAAAAGAGAGTGAAAAATAGCACACAGAAGTGCTTGCAACTTTCAAAGCCTCCAGAGAGCTTTGCATAGCTTTGTTAAAGGATTGCTTTTTATTTCATTTCTTTTACAGTCTTAGCAGCATAGGCTCTGGATTCAGAGAGTGTATTATTTTTAAGACTTTTCCCTTATTGACAAACCAATGCAGAGTTATACAGATGTTTCCATCTGCTTCCTTGTTTCTGCTTTCTGTTTCTATTTCCTGACTGTTCATTTGTTTGCTGTTTTGATAAGTTATACATACATAGTATGGAGAGATTTCCAGTTCTTATCTTTTATGGGGGTTAATCTAAGCACAGATTTATTTAGAATCAAACTTGTCTTCTGTGGGAAAGATATAGGAGTGTGAGGTTTGCACTGAATGAATCTCTAGGACACTATTCAATGCACTTTTGGTGTGATTGACAGCTGAGAGAGACATCCTTGTTTCAACATCTCAGTGTAGTTGCCCTTTTCACTTTAGAATTATATGCCTTATTAGGGCAATTTTACATAATAAGACAAAAATAGTCATCAGATATTCAACTTCTTTGAGTATACAAACTTGAAAATATCAGTATCCCTTCATAAAAATTTTAACTGGTGCCATTAAAATGACTTTTTTTTTCTTTACACTGAAAAGCTCGGATCAAATAATTTCCTTTCAGGACATTCAGTTCAGCCAAGATAAGTTCCTCTGTTCATCATCAGCACAAAACAGCAGTGGATATGAATCACTGAATTAAATCTTATTAAATTCTAAGAGCTTTTCTTCAAATAACACTTACACTGCAACACTTAATGGATAATCCAAAAGAAGTAGAATAATTGAATTGGTTTAGAATGTCAGATCCTTTGAAATTATCTAAACGTCACCAATATTGTCATGATTTTGAAATTTGAGGAGGTATCTTGCTTCCCTTGGAATAAGAAAGTTAAAAATAAGTTTGGTTCTTGATTTGAAAAAAAAAATACATTTAAGAATAATATCCAGCACAGAGGTTATCCCTGGTTCCATAACAATTTCAGGAAATGAAAAATCAAGCCAGTACATATTATGTGGCTAATATATAATCAGGAAAAAAAAACTTCTTTATGTTATTATAGTGTTTCAGTGCTGAAATTTGCTATTTTCAAACACTGATGATAATACTGGGACATAGTACTACTGGTATCATTTAAACAGGCTACTTGAAAACTACTATATAGAACAGGTACTCTTTTGCCTCTATTTTTCTTTAAATTGATCACTTTTGTTTTTGACTTATACTGAAGACATTCTTAGAAAAAAATCTTGGGGCCATATTTTTGAAAGAGTTTAGCTCCCAGCAGCTCCAGTTCAGGTACCTACCTAAGTGGTTGGATTCTTAAAAGTGCTGCTGGGTGCTCAGCACTTTTGAGAATTTGGCCACACATTTAAATATCTAGATGAGAGCTGAGTTCTTTTTTAATTCAGGTCCTAACTGTGGGTGGCGAGCACTTGAAAATCTGGCCCTTAAGTGTAAAGGAGACTTGCAGGGTTCTGTCCCCGTGCTCCAGTCATGCTTTCATTATTTATCCACAGTGGAACAGCTTCCACAAGAGAGACTGAGGGAGCCATACAAAAAAATATCCCATAGCTCAATCATCAGAGCACTCTCCTGACAGGTGGGGGACACTGTTCAAATCCTTTCTCTCCTTCTGGCAGAGAAGGGGAATTGAGCGTTCCAGGTGAATACTTTAACCACTGGGCTTAAAGTTGTAAGGTGGGCACTATGTCTTCTTTGGCCTTTTTGTGCGGAGCCAGACAAGTGCCTAGCTCATTCCCACTCAAATGCCTTATGTGGCAGGCAACTTGTTCTCATTCAAGAACTGCTATGTAGAGATGGATGCCTTCCTGCAGCCTGGACTTAGGTGCCTATCTCCATCACAGGGGATTACAACACACTCCTCCAGTTGACATTTCCCATTGGCTAGCTTAGGCAGCTTCACACCTAGCTTATGTGGATCACATTCTGAGGCGCCTCCTCTCTCCCCATTCATTGTATAGGAGCCTGGGCATCTAACTCAGCTTTGTGGATCACATTGTTCCTGTGATTTTCTAGGTACCTACAAGTTAGGCTGTGTTAGCCTCACCATTGCAATGCCTAAGTCCCTTTGTGGATCCCACTCTTATTGTCTAGCCTGGCCCAAAGGTGAGCAATGGTATGCAGACAAAGAAATGTGATCTATCCATGCATCTGCCCCATTGTAGTTATTGGCTCTGACCTGCAGTCCCCATATAATTCATTCCTTCTGCTAGAGAGATATATTTTGACCAGGGGTAGGGTGGGGCAGGGAGGCAGTTTCTTCAGGCTGTTTGCAGCAAGAATCCGGGCTAACATCAGTGCTGGATTTGCAGCATTATAGATGTGCCTTTTTGAGCCGCTATACCATTTTCCACATGCAAGCTTGGATTTGCCCTTATACACATTAAAACAGAAAATGTGCACACACCATATACTGTGGCATAGTTTGCCCTGATTCACACTCCTCGGGTTTCATATGCTATACTTTAGGTACTGCCAGAGGAGTATTTTGTTCAGCATTGAGTCTTCTTATATCTCTGTAGCTGACTGTATGATGATGTGGGCAGATACTGTAGGAAAGGGAAGGCTGTACCTGACAAACAGAGAGCATGCACTGCAATGTAGCCACCTGGCTGCCATGAAGAGACTGGAAAGCCCATTGCCTGACAGTGCAGTTCCCTGCAGCTGCTGGTGTCAGCATAGTGTAACATGCACTTGGTGCTGTCATATAGGAGAGGGATCACATTGGATGCACACCAAGATGATCCTGGCTCAGAAGTGTCCACAAAATACCCTCCTGCTGTGAGCTGCTATCTTGCCCTTGAAAAGCTCAAGCAGCTAGAGGATAATACATTTTTTACCTGAAGCAGGAGACTATAATCACCAACATTTCACCTGCTGCAGCATAAAAAGTTGCATTGTCAGGTGCAACAAATTACTGCACTGGTAGCCAGCAAAAAGGGAAGCTGTGCATCTACCAGGGGAGTTAGAGACAAAGAACATGTCTGCCTGGCCCATCTTGAGAGCTAGAGAGAAGAGAAGCCATGACATCTAATTTTCTAAAACAAATTGTCAATGCAACAATGCAAGAACTTATGCATCCCAACTGCTTATTAGTACTGATAACACGAGTGAATTTTATGCCCTGCATCCTTGGGACCATAGAAAAATCTTGGTCTAAACAGGTTGAAATTACCTAACTTGAAAACAAATGCCAGTCAGCTACTTAAGCATGAATGTTCTCTAGAGATTATCTGTTCCAGTCTCTCTGCAGATTATGTGCTGAGCAAAAATGACAGCTAGCTTTTCCATTCCCTTTCCTGCTAGCATAACCCGTAACTGCTGTGCAATACAAAGTGTTCTGCTACTACAGTGCTGCATGCAAGAGGGATAGTGATACCAACTTTTAGGCCTGCAACTTATGCTGAACTCCTGCCATCACTAAGTCTAACAACCAAAGAAGTGGTCAACGGTTAATTGAAATTGATGTTTACGGACTGGTATGCTGACCACATCACAAAGCAGTTAAAGAAAGAAAAAACATTGGAACAAATCAATATTGATTTATCCGTGTTCTACCTAAAAATCAAATATGCTCAGGGTTTCTTGGAAGCGCAGTTGCAAAAACAATTTGATTACATAAAGGGAGTGTTTTAAGAACTTCATTTCAGCAGAGTTTAAAGACGTTGTCAAAATGACTCAGTCATTATTACACTGTGTACATACTACCATTGCTATGAATTGTCCCACGTCAGTGGGAATTAGGAGTGACTCCATCAGATTTCAGATATGACTGTGTGGGTCAAACTGAACTTGCCTTTTCCCTGTGAGTGGTCTTATTGCAATAACAGCCATTTCAGCACTTACATACCGGGGATCCAATCTTCAAATGGGAGAGCCAAAAAAGGTAGGATCATCAATCCATAGTTAGGCATCTAAAAAAGAATAAAATAACCTGATTTTCACAGGGATTCAGCACACGCAACTCCCACTCATTTTAGGGGCATTGGTAGGTACTTACCAGCTGTGAAAATCAAGCCATTTTTGCTTGGGTTACTATGGATTTAAGCGTGGATTTATTTCACATTTCTAATAGTAAGCTGCTAAGTTGGAAGGTTTTGGATATAAGTCCTTCTTTAGACACCTTAGTAATCATTGTAGGTATCTGTCTATTGATTCAGTTACCTGCAGTAAACAGAGATCTTAGTATTCAAGTCTAAAAATACTTATAAAGCAGACTCGATTTGGCCTTTTATGTTTTAATGCAGTAATAAGATAACTGATAGAGGCTATGCCATTTCAGAGGGAAACAGCTAAGCCACTGCACTAGAAATTTCCTTCCTAATTTATTTAAAAAAAGAAATGATCTTAGGAGATGTTTATTACAGTATTTTAAAAAAGTTTATTGAAAATTGAAAGGCTGTGCTGCTCTTTGGCTTTTATGTTGGCAGTTTATCTTTAATTGGATACAAATCCATTAACTAACAAGGGAATTGAGAACACAATGTATCTCCAATGTGTGCTGATTTTAAACATCTGTTTGTGGTTGTTTTATGGTGTTTCAGTGAAAGGCTGTGTGGTTTTGTGGAAACAACACATTCCGTTTATAAACTGCCTTCATATTCTATTTGTAGCTGAAATGATCAAAGGCTCTGATTCTGCAATATGATGCCCCTGGGAGAACCTTAGTTGACTTCTGTGGGGTTCCACATGGCACAGGGGTCGATGCACATGCATCATGTTGCAGGGTGAAGACCTAAGTTCACTCATACGATGCAATGTTAAAATAATGAATTTCTAACAAATTATTTATGAAAGTGTTTTTGGTGCCAATTATATACAGTGTTTAAATGAAATACATTTCATCCATTTTTCAAATGAACCCATATGGTGAAGAAGAAGTTATTCACCTTGTGCAATAACAATGGTTCTTCAAGATGTGTGTCCCTCTGGGTGTGCTTGAATCCCTGCCCTGCTGATTGGAGAACTTCAGTAGCAGTGCCTGTTAGGCCTGCACATGTGCTGTTTCTCCTCATGCTGCACCACAAGGCTAACCAGTGCATGAAGGCTAACCCCTTTCAGTTCCTTCTCTATTGCAAAGTCATAGACAAGAACTCCAAAGTAGAGGAGAGGAGAGTAGTTGTGGAACACCTATACAGACACACATCTCAAAGAACCACCATTACTGCACAGGATGAATAACTTCTTCTTCTTCTACAAGGGGAGTCTTTATGGCTGATCCCTTGTAGGTGACTCCTGAGCATCCATTCTGGAGGGCTGGGACTTCGGAGTTGGGTCAGTTATAGATGACAGCACCACGGAGCTGAAGATGGCATTGGAGGTAGAGTCTCCAATGCTCACATAGTATTCTGGAAAATTGTGGACTGATGCCCATGTCACCCCTCTACAGATCTCTAAAATTGGGATATTCTTGAAGAAGGCGATGGAAGAAGAAATCAGTCTTGTGGAATATATACAAATAGACTTTGGAGGGGTCATGTTGTGAACTTGGTAACACTGTCTGATGCTATTCGAGACCCACTTGGACAGCCTTTGGGCTGATATTGCTGAGTCCTTGGATCTTTCCACAATGGAAAGGAAAAGTCTAGGGGAGTTCCTGAAGTCCTTTGTCCAGTCCACATAGAAGGCCAGGGTTCTCCTGATATCTAGTGGATGTAATATAGCCTTCCCTGTTGTCTTGATGAGGCTTGTGGTAGAAGATTGGAAGGTGAATCAACTGATTCATATGAAATGGAGATGTTACCTTAGGGATGAATTTTGGATGCAGCCTGAGCATAACTTTATCTGGAAAAAATACCATGTAGGGGGATGTGCCAACAGAGCTGCTATCTTTCCTATTCTCCTGGCCAAGGTAATTGATATCAGGAAGATTGTTTTCAGTGATAGGTACATGAGAAAACAATCAGTCCTTTCAGTACTAGGTTTAGGTTTCACATTGGGGTAGGAAGTTAAGGTTGCAGGAAAAGGTTTATTATACCCCTGAGGAATCTTTTAGTAGTTGGGTGTGACAGGACTAAGTACCCTTCTGCAGGTTTGTAGAAAACTGTTATAGCTGCTAGGTGAACCCTAAGAGAGCTTAGAGATAATCCTGGCCATTTTATTGTCAAAGCATACTCTAGGATATGCAGAAGAATCATGGATGTTGGGGTGATTCACTGGGACATGCACCAAATCTGAAACGTGGACTATTTCTGCAGGTGAGTACATCCTGTTGAAGACTTCCTACTGTGTAATAGTACCTCTTGTACCTTCCTTGAACAGGAACTTGTTAGGTGTTGGCACCAAGCAGAAACCATACCTTGAGGCAGAGAATCCCCAAGTTCAGATGTAGGGTACGTCCTCCATTCTGTGAGAGGAGGCACAGGATGGCCAGGAGAGGGATCAGTGGGCATGACACGAGCTGTTCCAGGTAAGGGTACCAGGTCTGTCTTGGTCAGGTAGGAGCAATCAAAATGACATGATCTCATCCCTTTTTATTTTCAACAGGATTTTCGACAGTAGGGAAAATGGAGGAAAGGAGTAGAGCAGGGATTCTCAAACAGGGGTCACCGCTTGCTGAGAGCTTTGAGGTCTAGTATTGGACTCAAATCTCCCTTCCTTTTGGGTATTAGGAAATAATGAGAGTAGAACCCTTTGGGTCATTGAGGTACTAGTTCTATGACTCCTAACTGAAGGAGGCAATCTATATCCAGTCATAGTAAACTTTCGTGAGAAGAGTCCCTGAAGAGGGATGGGGAAAGGTTTTTTGGAAGAGATAGGGAGGTAAAATGGATGGAGTGTGCAGTTCAAATGATCTCTAAGACCCATTGGTCCAATGTTATGTGTTCCCAGACACTGCTGAATGCCACAAAGCAGTGGCCAAATGGGTGAGGAATGATGGTTGGCTCTGCCAATCAGGGGGAGAGGTCTAATGGCGCCTTGACATGCCCATCAAAAGTGGTGCTTAGATGCAGAGGACTGGAACAAAGATTGAGGGATTGGTTTGCGTTTAAGAAATTTTCCTTTCTCTGTGGCTCATAGCAGCGCTGAGGATTGACACTGAGGCACATGTGGTCTATGCTGGGATTGGGGACTAAATCATCAGTGACTGGAGGCTAGCCCCAGAGTCCTTCAAGGTGCAAAGGGAGGCATCAGTCTTCTTGATGAAGAGCTTCATACCCTCAAATGGAAGGTCCTCAACTGCAGACTGTACCTCTTTTAAGAAGCTCTACGAAAGCCCATTGCATCACAATAGCCATGGAGATGGACTTAGCTGCTGTGTTGACTATGTCGAGGGCAGACTGAAGTGATGTCTTTGCCACTAATTAACCTTCCTGGATAATGGCCCTTACATGAGTCACAATGTGCTTCTGGCATTTTTTCAATAAAGTCATTAAGTTTTGAGTAATTTATATAATCATATTTTTCTATGAGGGCCTGATAATTGGTGATGCAGAATTGTAGAGTGGCTGAAGAGTATACTCTTCTACCAAAAAAGTCAAGATGCTTCTAATTCCTATCATAGGGAGTAGCCCTTGACTGGTGTTGTCAGCTGCAGGAGTTGACGGCGTCCATCACAATGGAGTTGGATGGTGTGTGAGAAAATAGGAATTCATATTCCTTCGCAGAGACATAGTATTTGTTGTCCTCCCATTTGTATGTTGGTGCACTGAGATTCAGGTTTGCCACACTATCTTTGCAGGTTAAAATGGCCTCATTAATTGGGAGGGTAATCTTGGATGAGGACAAAGACTGCAGGATGTCAAGGAATTGATGGTATCTGGAGGGTATCTGGCACTGTCTTGCCAGCTCTTGGAACAGATGGAAGTCATCTGCCAAAGTTGGTGAAGGAGGAATGACAACTTCATCTGGAGAGGAAGAGGATATAGTCCTTGGTGTCAGTTCCTCCTTGGTACCAACTTCCTGTTCCTCTATTTCTTAAAGTGGTTCTCAAGTCTTGGATGCTGCAGCTGAGGGGATTTGCCTCCAGATCTCCTAGGTGAGGCTCAATGCCCAAGAGACTTGCTGGCGGTGCACTGCCCAAGGGTCCCAATATGACCACTGGGGTAGTGGTGGCATAGAGCCTAATGGTGGCACCCATGGGTGGCCATACCAAGATGATAGTGGTGGGGCCATCTGTGGCTGTATCCTTGGGCTCTCTTGGTAATAAGCACCATATGGAGCTTCGGAGAAGTACTGTGACATGTGAGTACTTTGGCTCACTGTCTGAATGCTCATTCGAGAGCAGAGGGGCATGGCATGGCAGTGGGGATATTTCTCATGCTTGAGGCTCAGTGCAGAGGTCTTGGTACTTAGAGGTGGGGATTTTGATGAATCTGGCATGCGGAGGTCTCTGGAGTGGTGGGATTCTGACATTAATGACCATCCCAGTGGCGGTAGTGGTTCTGGGGAGGACAGGGACCTTGTCCACACTGGTCATTATGCTGCCAGGTGATGCCTAAAGGGCAATATATATGTGGGATTGTGTACCAGTTTCTTCTTAAAGGAGGGATTGCTACTGTCTTTTGCCCTTGTGCCATTGACTCAGTGCTCATGCCCATCAGGTCCATCGGCTTTTCAGATCCATAGAGTACCTGCTGCTGAGAATTGCCATGAGCTGTGGGTACCAGACTGAAAAAGTCTTGGTGCCATTGATACCAAGGATACTGAGCATACCAATGCAAATTTATGGCTATCTCAAGACTCACTATGGGGACTTTCCACTCCCTTTTTCAATGATTTCTGAGAGGGGTCCTTGGCTTGTTTATTTTATCAACTACCTTTAGATGTTGAGGGCTGTTGCAAAGACTCATGTTTGCCAGGTGATCCGTGGCACCGGTCCAAAGAGGGTCGGAGAGTGGCCTCCATGAAGACAATCTTCTCTTGAGTTCCCTATCCTTAGGAATCCAGGGCCTGAATTGCTGGCAAAGACCACACTTTTGTGGAATATGGTCTTCCCTGAGGCAGCAAATGCCTTGAAGTGCTTGTTTGTCTGAGACAGGGATTACCTCTTTGCAAGAGAGGCACTTCTTGAAGCCTGGTGAGCTGGGCATACCCCATTGAGGGAGGGGTCCCAAAAAAGAAAAAAGGGGTGAGAAAGAAACTAAAATCTTCTTTTCTTTTTTAAAGGATAAAATAAGAAAAGAAGAAGAAGAAACTACAACTAGAACTATGACTACAAACTAGGCGGCTAACTAACTATAGAAATGCAGCTTAAAGTTATGGTACTAACTGACTGAATAGCTCCTGTTACCTGGGGTTCTTTCAGACCAAAGCTCTTGGTAACTTTTACTCTGTGTGAGGAGGTGTCAGGAAATAAATTAGGGGAGACACGGCCATCCAACCGATAGATGGCTGGCACAAACAGGACAACACAAGAGTGCTTTCACTTAAAGCTAAACTTTACTTAGTCTCAAGCACTTACACAAGTTCACAACAAGATTAGTAAAACACCCCCAACCCTTGATAATTACCACCACTGAGTGTGGCTTTCGAGTGACACAGTGGCATGCTTCCGGTGGCCAAATCTTCCATCTGCCAGTGGGGACCGCCACCAGAGGGAGAGTCCAAAAATGTCCCCAAACAAGTCCAACTATCTCAAGCTTTTCCCCCTTATTTACACATTAGTAACAGAATGACATGTCCCTTAAAGAAAACTTGTTAAACAAACAGTTCCAATGGGCAAGCAAGAGGCTCCTTCTGGTTATTAATTAACCAGGTGTGGGTTTTTCCAAAGTTTGCAGCCTTGAGACCTCAATAGACATTTCTGCTCTTTTAAAATCCATGTATCAGCAACATCAACACAATTCTTATCAGGAAGGATACGGGGTCAAGCTGCCCATTCTGTGACATCCCAAAACTCCCCCCTTCTGCCTTTAACAATAACCTATAGTGGTTTCAGGCACCTTACTGGTTTGCCAAAGTCTCGAGTACACTCCGTCTCTAGCCAGGGCAGTTGAGAAGGAACTGAGGGTGTCTAACCTCATGGTGCAGCACAAGGAGAGACAGCATATGTGCGGGCCTAACATACATTACTACCAAAGTTCTCTGATCAGCAATGCAAGGATGCAAGCACACCTACAGTGGAGCACCCTATGGACACTAATCAAAGAAGAAATATAATTTACAGCATGATTCTCAGTTTTTTACCATACTTTAGAGCAATCGCAGAATTCAAAATTTTAGAATGCCCCTTTAAAATATAGATGACTTTTCCCTCCAAACATAGTTCCATTGCCTATCATATCTAAAATAAACTGATCCCTTCTTACATATCAAGAAATCTGCACAGTTCAGTTATAAAAGGTTTTTGAAGAACAGTTATTGGCTAGGAGACTCAATTCCCTTTATAGTCATATTGGAAACCCAGATATACAATCCATCCTTATCTGCCACAGATAATTGTTCAAAATGATGGATATGGAGAGAAAAATGGAATATTAATAATTATGATTCATTGGCCCTTTTGACAAGGTGTATGGATGCTGTTCCATGTAAGGGATTACCCAGTTTCTCCCTATTACATGGCTGATCTGGGGCAACATTATAAAAGGAAAGGAGAATGTGGTGACAAAGAGACTGATTTTGGAGAAGGGTGTGTCCACATCCCCTCCCAGCTGGCTGAAGCTAGTAAGAACTTTAGTGTCAATTGCTGCATAGTTTAAATTGATTTTTCCTGGTTTTGAATTTTTGTTTTTGGAAATCAAACAAGTCATGAGGAAGAGGATGTGAAGTAACCTGTAACTAAGATTTCTGTTTTTCCCTTCTTGGTTGGTAAATCTGCATATTGGTTTATAAAACTTGTTTTACTGTAGCTGTCAGCTGTTTGTCATTAGGGCTTTCTGGATATGTGAAAGGGGAAGAAAAAGGCAATGAACCAAAAAGAAGGCTTATAAAAGAGTTACTAAAACAAGAGATGATGAGAACTGGCCAGCAAAGGAAAGATGTTAACCCTCCCAATGCTATGCAGTTTCTGCATTTCCATCAAAACCCTTTTAGAAATTCTTAGACAAGTTCTGTTCAGAAGTTTCCTCATTTTTTTTCTGCCTGAAACTGAATGTAGCATGTTGTAAGAAGCACATGAGACGCTGCATGTAAAACCTTACTCAAAGCCTACTGAAGTCAATGGGAGTCAGTGGACTTTGGATCAGTTCCAAAGTTTCTGTACTGTGACAGAGAGTAAATTTCTGAATTCTTGTCCGTCACTTCCATATAGACATAACTAAGGCTATGTTTTAGTCCTGGGTATTTTTAGTAAAAGTCATGGACAGGTCATGGGCAGTAAACAAAAATGTTAGAATGCCCTTTTAAAATGTAAATGAGCTCTCCAGGACTTGTACTATATACTCCTAAGTAAAACTTGGGCCAGGGGGGATGCAGATGCTCTGTTCGGTGGGGGTGGTCTGGGTGTGCTGAGAGGGTGGCTGAGGACCGCCGCTGGTGCTTGGGAGAGGGTTAGTGGGGCTGGCAGTCTCCAGACCTGGCTCCATGCAGCTCCCCAGAATCGGCCAGCATGTACCTACAGCTCCCAGGGGGAGGGAAAGCCGGGGGGCTCCATGTGCTGCCTTCACCATGAGCTCTGGCTCTGCAGCTCCCATTGACCAGGAACTGCAGCCAATGGGAGCTGTGGGGGTGGGGCCTACAGGCAGGTGCAGTGCGCAGAGCTCCCTGGCCCCTCCACCTAGGAGCTGCAGGGACATGCTAGCCACTTCTGGGGAGGCCCCCTGAGGTAAGCACTGCCCTGCCCTCCAACCCACTGCCTCAGCTCTGAGCTTCCTCCCACACCCAAACTGCTGCTGCTGCTGGAGGGCCCCCCAGTGGTGGCCCGAGACTGCCCCAGCAGTGACCATTGTGGCTGACCCAGGGGCTGCCTGATATGCTTGGACAGCCCCAGAACAAGCCGCTGCAGAAGGCACAGAGGTCACAGAATCCATAATTTCCGTGACCTCCATCACAGATATGCAGCCTTAGACATAACCTATTTTATTTTATTTTTTGTGCTCTTACATTGCTTAGATAGAGTGGAGTAAAGGTGAAGGACATGGTATTATTTAATTTGTTGCCATTTTGTTGTTGTTCTAGCTAAGACATTGACTTTTAACATTTCCAGTCATTATTTTTCTGGCAAAATCATATGTGTTAGAATTATGAACCTATAAATTATTACCATATTCTTCTTGACAAAACACTTTGATGCTATTTTGCCCTTTTGTAAGTTTTCTTTGACACCTCTGTCATCCCTATCTAGTAAGAATGTTCTACCTTGTCTGCAGCCTGAAGCTTAATAACAATGCGGAATGCAGCATCATTTGCAAATCAAACATCTAAAGGAGAAAATGGAATAAGAAAAAAATCACAAAAAAAGAAATGAGCAAGAAGAGGAATGGAACGTCGCTTTCTTTCATACTTCAGACTTATATCTGAGCTGAGGAAAATATTCCCATAAGACAAGTCTGCATAGAAATGCATTGTAAGAGACTCTCCGAAGAGGCTTTTAGATAGTGACTAAGCTAAATGCAAACACATCAAATTGCAAAGCAATACGTTCAGTTTTTTGGGAAAACACAGCTATAAGTTTTCCTTTCAGCTCTCATCAAATATTAACCATAGGCAATCTGCAGCTGGAGACCTACTGCAGCTGAGTCTTTAATGGCAATTTAAAACAGCTTTATATTGTACACAACTATATTCTTGGATCTATAACCTGTATTGAATAAAGTATTTAAAGAGGTCTCAATAAGGCATTAGTGTTGTCCCTGCAATCAACTGTTGGTGCAGTTAATTTTGGGTGCACCTGAGAGCAGTTAGTTGTCAGGCCTACAGTTAACTGGATCCACAACTGAAGTTCTTCAAATTTGTCTCAATCACTATAGTTTGTTTTATGTATTTATATGTAAATAAATCACTGTAATATCTGAGCATGTCATAATAGTTGGGATGGTGCCAAATTATTATTGTGAATTTCTGTGATTGATATGAATGAATGTGATGAACATGAGTTTGGTATGGCTTGATATGTTTGAATTTGCTAGAGGATTCTGGGAACAGGGTTCTCTTAGCCTCAGAGAGTTGGTATGGAAATATACTGAAAGTGCTGAAATTTCACTTGAATAGTTAATCAAAGGCTTTAGTTGTGTGTATGTGTGTGTGTGTGTCTTAGTTAAAACTTTGGTCAGCCGACGGCCAGCTCACAAAAGTAAAGAAAACACAGAAGACACCCGATCCGTGAGCTTGGTACAGGATGGCCCAGGTCAAAATGAGCCTTTAGGATGGCTCCACACTAAGAGCTTAAGTGAATGACTCATGAGAGGGTAAACATCAACTGATCTTTGGTGTCCATCCATTTTGCAGCCCCCATCTAAAATATTAATTAGAAAAACCAATAATGAAACACCCACAGGGCCTATTTCTGGGACATGTGACTCCTTTGAGAACAAGAGGTATAAATGCTAAGCAGAGTTAGTTAGTTAGTTCCCCAATTAACATCTGACGAGGTCTGTGACACTGTAAGACAGAGGGTCTCGGGGTAACCAATACCCTGCTTCGGGGGACATTTGACAGACTAAGTACTTGAGACGGGAAGAGAGGAGAAGAAAAGACTGAAGGAACTGGGCTTATTTAGCCTGCAGAAGAGAAGACTAAGGGGGGATTTGATAGCAACCTTCAACTACTTGAAGGGATGCTCCAAGGAGGAGGGAGCTAGGCTGTTCTCAGTGGTGACGGTGGACAGAACAAGGAGCAATGGTTTGAAGTTGCAGTTGCAGAAGTCGAGGCTGGATATTAGAAAAAACTTTCTGACTAGGAGAGTGGTGAAGTATTGGAATGGGTTACCTAGGGAGGTGGTAGAATCTCCATCTTTAGAGCTATTTAAAGTCCGGCTAGACCGCACCCTGGCTGGGATTATTTAGGGAAAATGGTCCTGCCTTTAGCAGGGGGTTGGACTAGATGACCTCATGAGGTCCCTTCCAACCTTTTGATTCTATGATTCTATGGTTCTATGATTCTAAGTCTCCATCTAGGACTGGTAGCTATACCAGTTTTGTTTGCCAGTCAGGATACTGTGTAAGGCAAACATAGTATGGAGGGTTTATGCTTGGGGAATTGAGGCTTTTTAGGGAGTTGTATTGTATAACCTTTTACTGTTTGTGTGATTCTTTCTCAAATAAACTGCTGTGCATTGAGCAAATTGAATCTGAATTTTCACTGGTACCAGTAACAACCTGCCCAGCTGTGGGCCATTAAAGATCTGTTTCAGCAATAACCACTGATGGATTTTATCTGCACAACAACCCTATGAGAAACAGAAGTATTATCAGTCACATTCTTCTGCTAGAGAAACTGAAGCAATGAGATTGAAGAGTTGCCCAAGGTCCATAGTACCCACACCTTGAATACTGTGTCCAGAAAAAGATATATTAGAATTGGAAAAAGTGCAGAAAGGGCAACACAAATTATTATGGGTATGGAACAGCTTCCATGTGAGGAGAAATTTAAAGGACTGGGAGCGTTCATCTTGAAAAAGATATGACTAAAGGGGGATATGATAGAGTTCTATAAAATCATGAATAGCATGGAGTAAATGAATAGGAAAGTGTTGGTCACCCCTTAACATAACACAAGAACCAGGGGTCACCTGATGAAGTTACTAGGGAGCGAGTTTAAAGCAAAGAAAAAATCTACTTTTTCATGCAATGCACAACCTGTGGAACTTATTGTCAGGTGATAATTTAAAGCCACAAGTATAAATGGGTTCAGAAACGGATTAGATAGTTTCATGGAGGATATATCCATCAATGGCTATTAGCCAAGATGGTCATGGATATACCCCCATGCGCTGATAATTAGACAAGTTATTCTCCTACTTTTAACTTCCAGTAAATGTATGTGGGTAAAACATAAATGACTCTAAACCATTCATCAAATATATTAGCAAAATACAAAACCATCATCATCAGCCACCAAGCTGATGAAGGAGCTGATGAAGGAGCAACACGACAGCTTACTTTCATTCTCAGTCATAAAGAAGAAAAACACCTTTTCAAGAGATGGTAGATGAAGCTTATTTTCTCAGCTCAGGGAAACCTTGCAATATATTCTGTCATAGGCAACGTCTACACTACAAGCTAGGGGTGTGATTCCCCTGCCCATGTATTCATATTCTTACCACATCTCATCCAGCCAGTGTGAGCATAACTAGCAGGATAGCTGTGGAGCATGGGTAGTAGAAGAGTAGACAAGGCTGAACTATGCCAAGTACCCACCAGTTTCTGGGAGATCTGTATTGAGCAAAGCTCAGCCGTGCCTCCACTGCTGCTACCGTGGCTGCCCGTGCTAGCTCGATGAATGCAAGCATGAGTAGGTGTGCATGAGCAGGGGAATAACATCTCTAGTTCATAGTGTAGACATAACCTTAAAGGCCAGCACAGAAATATATTATTACCCTTCTAGACCACACTCCTTTAATTGAACTTAGGGTACTTCCCACTCACCTTCCTTGTCCCTCTTTTCTGTCCTATTTTCCAATGTCTCCATACAATAGCTCTTTTGTCTATTGATTTAGAGCTGTAGGTTAGGATTTTCAAAGCATCAAAGAAAGTTAGATGCCCAACTTCCACTGTAAGTTTGAAAATCTCAGCCTTAAGAATCACAGCTGTGCCTCCAGAACTGTAGCTTCTATATCATGAAAGCCAGCTCTAAAGGGCAATAAGGATCAAACTTCTCCATAATGCAGAATGAACTCCAGGATAGTGAAAATTTTTATTTGTTTGTTGGCATCTGCAGCAAACAGACAACTGTAGATTTCATGTTTCTAAGCCTCAGTCCCTGACTAGCTATTGACCTTGTCAATTACTGGGAACTTCAGTAAACACAGCAGTTCTGAGTCTCCTCTTACCCTGGCATAATTCAGAAGTAATTGAATTGACGTCAGTGAAGTTACACTAGTTTAAAATTGGTGAGCCAGGCCCTTCCTGTTGCTATTTTGGGTTAAAAAGTTAGGCTCAAGCATTTATTTTTTTCTTTTGAGTGGTTCCCTTCTTTGATAAAAAGGAAACGTTTCTGTGTAACATTAACTTCCATTAATATAAAAGAATGATTTGAGCAAGCCTATTAAGTGAATTGTCAGTTACTTGATGTTGGAAAGAAAGCAGAAGAGCTATTGAAGCACTATATATGTATTGCTCAATGAATATGCTCTTTTACAAAATGCCTTTGCTATTTATGTCATAACAAAGATAGAATTTACTTGTTTCTTATAGAATTCCATTGCCTATAATAGCATTACAATGATAATAGTATGCAATAACAGTGCTAGTTCCAAAACAGCATGCTAGTGGCCAGAAACATTCAAACTTTGATAATTCTTAACATCAATAAATGGAATATGGAAACAGTAAAGCTAAACTGATAATCAACTTGTGCTACAACAATTTCCATAAGATGCGTGTATTGAGATACCCTCCCTTTATCTGTAGGAAGAAGCTCACTAAAGCAAGACACAATTTAAGGAAAAATTCACTGAAGAAAAATTACTAGACAGTTGAGGAAAAACTCTACTCTCCTGCTTTAGTACATTTTTATAATCTACCTTTGCATTTTTGTTATAATACTTACAGCAAAGATTACAAATGACTGGAGCCAGAGGGCTTTATTGCTGGCAATAACACCAATCCACTGTCCCCATGGTATTAGCTTCCAGACATTGATGATCTTCACCTCTACTCTTTTCTATCACTTTGTTCAAGCCCTGGTGATTTTGTTAGCTTTCATGTTATTCCCCAGACACTGATTTCCCCTCTAGCTCTTTATTTTTCATTGCAAGTCTTGATAGTTTCTCTGTCCCCCTCTAACTCCCAATATTTCTCAGGCCCCAGTACCCTAATTAAAACTGTGTATTGATGTACTACTTAGTTTGCTTTAGTAGTACATCAGTAAAGTAGAAAGCAGGTTGGAGGGTGAAGTTTCACAGAGCATTCTGAGAAACGTAATCTCAGTGGTTTAAATTATTTTGCACCTGATAACTCTGTACTATATCTAGTGCAGCTAAAATTCTTCTGTACCTAGACTCATCAATGTAATATTAATTTGAAAATTAACCATTGACAGCCAGAATTTGGCCAGTCTTGCAAATGGATACTGTGAGGGGAAGAAGGGAGAGGGTAAAGGCAGCAGTTCCTCTCCTTTGTCCCTTCTCAGGGGCAGCCAGAATCCTACACCTTGAGCACATGGGGGGAAGTGTAAGCATAGCCAGTGACATGAAACACATTCAAGAACTGGTATGGGGATGGTGGGTGGGTAAGGGTCAGCTGTGGGAAAATTCATACTGACCTTCTTAGAGTGACCACTTTGGTGTGCACCTCCTCCAGCGCCTTGGTGAGTGGAGCTACTCTGGTTAGATTGACGAGATGGTTCAGTATTACTCAAAATAATACCTCTGCTATCTACAAATATCAGTATGATCATGGGCTATTCAATAGATGCTGGAAGTCTCAATTCCCATTCTGCTCCCTAGCGGAAAAGTCATCTGTTCCTGAACCCCCCTCAGCATCATATTACTCCCCCCTCCACAAGTTCCGCTCCATTGACCAGTGCACTGTGTGAGCAGAGACAAAGCTCCATTCATTCCCCATCTTTCTCCACCCACCTGAGCATGGAAGGAATAGCAGCCCCATTTAGCCTGTTCTCTATATTACATACAGAAATACAGTAATCAGATCTTTCTATTTAACAGGATGTTACCATATTACAGGGTAAGCATCATTACAATCCCTATTAGATGTTGTTTCTAGTGATTTTTTATTGTGGAGTAACATGTCTATACACACATATTTAAGATACCAGGCACATCTATCAAATGTCAATAATCAAAAATTGGACATGTGTGCTGAGGTTTGTTATGCCGTTTTTTGGATTTTTTGGCAGATGAATGTACTTTGTCTGACTCTTGAATAAAAGATAACCAAATATCTAGATATCTATCTGTCATCTGTCTGATTTGCTGGGTACATAATTAGTGAGTTAACTTTTCCTTAACCAAAACCTCCCACATTTTTTTTAACAATGTCTCTCTGGTTGGGCTGTTTTCCTTTTACCAATAGCTGAACAACTACGCGCTAATGAGACATTAATTCTTCATTTTCTTTTGTGGGACCATTTCCACTAGGAAGATCTAGGAGGATTACCAAAGGACCATTTGGTAATAAAAATCCAACAATGTGTTTTGTTTGGTTATGAATTGCATGCCACTACTCTTTAATGACTGGAAATGTCCACCATATATGCATAAAATCTTCTTTTTCACCAGTTTCTCTAATGTTTATCCCCATTCAAACCCCATTCCTCTGGGTAGTTTGTTTATTCATGCCCTTTTTAGTGCTATTCATGTAAATTGTTCCTAAAAATCCTACCTACTGGAGTATAAATAGTAAACTATTTGTGCATGATTTCATATAAGAGCCTTACTTGTTAGTGATTTTGTTCTATGATTCTGGAGGGGATGGGGACTTGGTGCAGACAAAAAAAAATCTACTGAATATGATTTCCTGTCTTATTTTTAATATATGTGTTCAGTATTGTATTAGCGATGTTGGGCAGAGAATATTAGAGGGACAAGGTGGGTGAGGTAATATCTTTTATTGGAACCACTTCTGTTGGTGAGAGAGACAAGCTTTCGAGCTTCCACAGAGCTCTTCTTCAGATCTGGGACATGTATCTGGAGTGTCACAGATAAATACAAGGCAAAATATTGTTTAACATAAGTAGTTAACACACATTTCAAGAGAACCTTCAAAGTGAAGTGCCTGTTAACACCTCTGCAGTCATAGAAGGGAAACCAGGGAATAAAAACTCGGGGTAGTTTAAATGGATTATAGACTGTTGTAATAAGCCATAGATCCAGAGTTTCCATTCAGTCCATGATTTCTTGCGTCTGGAAAAGTTATGAATTTAAGCTCCCAGGTTCATCATTTGAAGGGGTTGTGCAGGTTTCCTTTGAGGATGAAGACTGAGAGATCAGATATAGAGTGATTGTTAGTGAAAAGTGTTTACCCACAGGTGACGTAGGTTTTGTCTTTTATCATTTTTCTGTGTGAGTTCATCTGAGACTGAAGTGATTGTCTGGTTTCATCCACATAGATGTTACTGGGCACTTAGTGCACTGAATGAGGTACACCATGTGTTGTGATAGGCACGTAGGACCCATAGATCTTGAGAGGTGTCTTGTGAGGGGGAGGGTGTTGATCTTCACAGCAATGGAGATATGTCTACAGGTTTTGCATCTCTTGTTTTGGCAGGATCTTGTGCTTGTTTGAGATGGTGTCAAGGTCCATGGAGAGCTTGCTTCCAATTATGAGCTTGGAGAGTTTGGAGGTGTTGCTCGAAGGCCAGAAGAGGGGGTTCAGGAAATATTTATTTCAGAATATGGTCCCCATTGAGTAT
Organism: Chelonoidis abingdonii; assembly: GCF_003597395.2. NCBI lineage: Eukaryota > Metazoa > Chordata > Testudines > Testudinidae > Chelonoidis > Chelonoidis abingdonii. The sequence continues at coordinate 274,108,251 of NC_133770.1, forward strand.
GGGTTGTAATTGTTTTAAGATACCCTACATGGGTTGCAGTGTTGAGTGGTAGGTGACAGCTAAAGGTGTGTGGTTGTTTGGAGAGATTTTATTTCTATATTGAAGCAGTTTCTCTCAGGGTATTTTGGTGGCCTGTTCCATGATGTGATCTGCTTCTCTGGTGGAGTGCCTTAGTCTGATGAAAGCAGTTTTAAATGTGTTAAGGTATAAGTCCCAGACTTTCTCCTCAAAGCATATCCTGTAGCGTATAGGTGCCTATAATTACTCATGTCTATTACACATGACTATCACAACCTGTGGTGTACTTCATCCAATGCACTAAGTGCCCCAGTAACAACTATGTGGGTGAAGACAAACAATCACTACATTCTCAGATGAATTCACACAGAAAAATGATAAAAAAGACAAAAACCATGTCACCTGTGGATGAACCCATTTCACAAAGTGATAACTGTATATCTGACCTCTCAGTCCTCATCCTCAAAGAAAACCTGCATAAAACCTTCAAAAGATGAGAATAGGAGCTTGAATTTATAACTTTGCAAGATCATGGAAAAATCATGGAATGAATAGAGACACTGGAGTTGTGGCTTATTACAGCAAACTATTACCCACCTAAGCCAGGGCTTCTCTCTTCCCTCAGCTTTTTCCCCCCCATCTCCCCTCCCCCACAACTGGAGAAGAATTAATGGGCCACTTCCCCTTGACTGGTACCTTGAAATATATGTTAACTACTTATGCTAAATAATCTGTTCTACCTTGTATTTAGCTAGGACAAACTGAGTAAATTTCCAAGCCCTAAAGAAGAGCTCTGAGTATCTCAAAAGCTTGTCTCTCTCACCAACAGAATTTGGTCCTATAAAAGTTATTGCCTCACCCACCTTGTCTCTCATACTTTTAATTTAGCAGTTCCAGTTCTAGGTCTAAATAGCTATGCAGTCACTTGGCAGGATGCTGAGGTGCAATGGATGGCACAGAGGGCTGGCGATGCCATAACAGACCCTTTCAGTCACAGGTCTGCACCCAACTGAGATTGGTAGTGACCAAAAGCTGGTACCATCTGAAGGAAATTTCAAGGCTATGTTAAATAAGTTACAAGTTAGTGCACATCACAAAATCTTCAACCTAACTAACTTCCCTGCTGGTGGTTTTATCAGAGAGGCCAATGACTGAAGGAAACAGGAGACTGAATTTATCTTTAAGGTGGTCCACAGCTGAAGCCTATTGATGAGACAGCTTGAACTGCTGCTGTTCATTCTGTCACCGTTCAGTAAATGAAGTCCAGGACTGGGACTGTTCTTCAGTGCTAATTTCATGAAATACTGGAGATGCTTTGACAAAGCATACTGTATAATCTAGATTCCAAAGGCTACACTATAAGACATCCCTTCTCCAATTAATTTTGTGTACAGAAAAGGGAAGCATAGCTTAGCAGAATGTGTGAGATACAGATTTGACTCAGAGACCAAGAACAGTCTGACTGGACTGAGAGCTCAGCTAGGTAACTTACCAGGCATATTTATGGTGATGGGAAAGCTAAAGAGACTAGCTAGTTGCAGACTGAATAATTTCAAATTTTATTCCACTACCTGCAGTTTAAGGTTCCTAGTCACGAATGACTTATGCTCTCTGTAAGATCAATTTCCTCAATAGTGTGAATACCCAAGGGAAACTGGTAAGATATGGGGGCTATTTATAATGTTGACACAGTAATTTGTAAAAGTAATCTCTCCCTATGTAGTTATCAGAAAGATACTGAGGATCCTACTGAAACAGATACTTTGAAAACTCAGTAACAAGAACAAGGGCTAAAATCAGAGCTCAGTGCCTGTCCAAATAATAGCAGGCAACTAATTTTATAAGGCATTAATGGATGTACAACCAGTCTAATGCTTGAACTGGCTGAACATTTCCAACCAATTTTAAACAGTGCATGCTTCACGTAATATAAAAAAAAATCTGAAAGATATTGGACCTGATTCTGCCACCCTTTATTCAGATGAAATTCTTATTCCATAAATAGTTGCAGTGCAAGCAGTAAGACGGGTCGTGAAGTAGGTAATTTCTCAACTTGAGTATGAGTGTGTCATGGGGTATACAAACTCCACACTGGGCCATAAATGGTTAAGGAACTATTCTAGCTGAGCCAGTTGTGCCCTGCCTCGCCTGCAGGAAATGCTCTAACTGGAAAAGGAGTTAAAAAACAGGGGAACAGCTCATTTGGGGGCAGACCGGGGAAAAGAACAGGCCTGCAACCTGCAGTTCTAGCAGCGGAGAGCTGAGGAAAGGCAGAAATCTCACCCTGAAACAACTGCCCAAAGATCCCTTTTTGAGGGATTTTAGGGGAACTTGCCACAGAGACAGCCCAAGAGGGAAGCGTTTCCCTCTCCCCCTCATATGAACCCTGCACTTTGGTAATCCCCTTTAATTTTTTTGTTTGGACTCCCTCAACAAGGGAAAGCCTTTGGCCTGACCTGGCCCAGGAGGCTGGGCCATATCACAGAGGAGGCAGATGCTGCCTGAGTAAGAGCTATCATGCTGTACACCACTACCAAAAGGTGTTTTATGATCAATAAGCACCCTTCATATGGCCTTAACCTGGATCGTGACTTTGGGACAATCACCTAGGCAAAGGGGAAGTGCAAATAGGAAGTGGTCCAGGGAGGGCAGCCTTGGCTGTCAACAGGGGTGCTGGAACAATTTGTATAGTGGGGATGCTGAGAGCCATTGAACCAAAGTGTAAATCCTGTAGATGATGGAACCCAGTGAATAAGGAAGTGTTATTTACCCCTTCACATAACACAAGATCCAGGGGTCATCTGTTGCAATTAAGAGGTCTCTGATTTAAAACAAACAAAAGGAAGTACTTCAAATAATGCACAGTCAACCTGTGGAACTCATTCCCAGAGGATGTTGTGAAGATCAAAAGTATAACTGGTTTCAGAAAATAATTAGATAAGTTCATTGAGGTTAGGACCATCAATGGCTCTTAGCCAAGATGGTCAGGGATGCAACCCCATGGGTTTCCATTGGATTGCCAGATGCTGGCACTGGAGAACAGGGGATGGATCACTTGATAATTTCCCTGTTCTGTTCATTCCGTTTGAAACATTTGGCATTGGCCATTGTCAGAAGACCAAATACTGGGCTAGATGGACCATGGTCTGAGCCAGTATGGCAGTTATTGTGTACTCATGCCTTCTTCCTATTCTCCCTCTATTTATGCAGATCTGTAGGCACAGACACGTGTGTCCTTTAGTGTCTAACTGAAATTACCAGCGAATTCCTCCTCTTGACCGTTAGCTCATTTGTACAGTCTGCATCTATTTCTTCAAACAAGGATGGGTAAAGGATAACACTGTCCTCAAGTGGCTGAAGGAGCTGGTCCAAAATTGCTCTCTGGGGTGAGATGTGCTGGGAACAAAATCCAGAAGCGAAATGGGAGGTGAGAAAGCTGAATAAACATCCACAAGTAGGATTGGAGTGTCCTGAAAAACAGACCAAATCTACAAGTGGAATAGTGGAGAAGTTGCTAGAACCCTTAGGAACATAGGCTCATGATTACTGTAGTTGACTGAAGAACTGAAATTCCTTATTTCCTGGAATTCTATACCTATGCGCATAACTATATACTGGAGTAATAGACTCAACTCTTATATCCCTGCCTTGGTAAGTTCATTCTTAGAGCTACATATCAAACACCATAATATAAATAAGAATTGTCTTTACTGAGTTTATACATGAAAGGACAGAATAACCATAACGCATTTTTAAAATAATTTTACATTACAGTATCCCGTGCTTTAAAAGTTTTACATAAAATAACAAAATAAAACAAACTTTCTTTAAATACTTTCCATTGTCACTGTAAATGCTCTTGACAGCTTCAATATTTATCACAATACTGTTAATGTGAGGGTAAGTGAAAATTTGGCAAAAACAAAAATGCATAAACCAAGATAAAGCTTTCCTTGACATATCAGATCCATGCTGGGTGCTTTGAGTGTGAAATATGCCTTAACCAAATTTCTTAACAATCAATTTTTTTCCTTCTGTAAAGGACTTCGTTACACGTTATTTTCACTGTTCTGATTCAAAAAGTATGATGCAAATGGCCAATTTCCTGCTTGACAGGATTTTGCCCAGCAAGAATACTTCTCACATTATCAATGCTGAGCCAACACCATCTCAGTTTAATTGCACTGACATCATAACAGCACCTTGGCAGCCATTATGCTTCCAATAATATATATAGTGTATGTAATTAAGATACAGAATAATAATGTTATCAGCCTAATGCTTCCTTCGGAGTCTATGTAATGTCACTGAATATCTCACTGTGCAAATTCCCCTTTGAAATCAAAGGAATTTTGATTGCTAAAGAATGAAAATTGTGTACCACGTAGTATTCAGTGTCAGTATGTACTGCATACATTGTGAAGAGAAGGTATCAGAGTGGACATGTCATTTTTAAATGTAAATGCTGTATTTTGGTCATTCCGTTTATTTTTGTCATAACACTAATTTGATGTTTTAAAGCTAGTTTTAGAGGATAAAAGGAATCTGAAGATACAAAGAATAAAACTAAACAATTCCTTCCTCCAACCACCCACTGCCCCAAAAAGCCCACTGGTTTTATTGCTGTACTCTGACGAATGTCTTAACAAGATTCCAGTGTTTGCTGTTTTTGGTTTCTATACGTATTTAGGTTGACAATCTGAAGATCATATTTCATCTCAAGGCAATTTAGGCCATGAAAATCAGAGTTTTTAATGGACATTGTGCCAGGCTTTTAAATATAGTGGCACAAAGACATACTATTGGTAAATTTTATTTAAGTTCATGTAATCAAGACATATGAGAGATGAGAGGTTTAATGGTAAGTGTTATGAGCTGCTTTTTCTTTTTTAGGAATAGATACATCTATTTCTTATTCTTTGGGGCAGTGAAAACACAGGCAACACAAAAGTATTTGAAGTAAAAATTTAACTAAAGAGAATTTTAATTTTATTCTTCAAGTATATTACATACCAAAAAGGGAAATCTTCAGTAAGAGTAGAGAGGTCATTTTACCTCTAGATTTGGCACTGGAGTGACCACTGCTGGAATACTATGTCCAGCACTGGTGCACATAATTCAAGCACAATGTTGATAAATTGCAGTGGCTCAGAGAAGAGCCACTACAATGACTACAGGATTAGAAAACATACTTTATAGTGATAGACTCAAGGAGTTCAGTCTCTTTAACAAAGAGAAGATAACTCGATTCCTGTCTATAAGTAAGGCTAAGATTTTTGTCATGGTTATTTTTAGTAAAGGTCATGGATAGGTCACGGGCAACAAACACAAATTCACAGAGCCCGTGACTTTTATTAAAAATAACCATACAATGGCAGAGTGCACAGCCCCAGCTGCAGCCCCCACCACAGGGCAGGGGCACACAGCCCTGGCAGAGGCCCCTAGTGGAAGCTGTAGGGTAGGAGCACACTGCTCCAGCGGTGGCCCCTGGCAGAACCTGCTGGGCAGGGGAGCATGGACCCAGTGGCGGCAGCTTCCTCTGTAAGCTGCGGGGCAGAAGTGCATAGACCTGGCACAAGCCACAGAGCAGGGGCACAAGCCATTGAGAGGGATGCATGAACCCAACAGCAGCCCCTGGTGCAAGCTGCAGGGCAGGGGTGCATGGACCCGACAGAAGCCGTGGGGCTAGGGAGCATGGACCTGGCAGAAACCATGGGACAGAGGCGTGGAGTAGGGGTGCACAGCCCTGGCAGAAGCCGCGGGGCTGGTGAGCATGGCCCCAGCAGTGGCAGCCCCCACCGCAAGCCATGAGGCAAGGGTGCATGGCCCAGCTGTGGCCCTCACCACAGCGTTATGTGAGGAGCATAGCCCCAGCCCCTGCTCCAGCCAAGGCTTCAGCTGCTGACTGCTGAAGGTACGGAAGTCACGGAGGTATGGTAAAGTCACAAAATCCATGCCTGCTGTGACCTCCGTGACTAAATCATAGCCTTATCTATACGTATCCCCATGGGGAACAAATATGTATTAACAGGCTCTTCAGTCTAGCAGAGAAAGGTATGTTTCAAAGGTATGATTCAATTTGTCTAGACAAATTCAGACTGGAACTGAGAAGTACATTTATATGGTGAGAATAATTACACATTGGAACAATTTACCAAGGGCCATGGTGGATTGTCCATAATTGACTATTTTTAAATCAAAATTCAATTTTTTGGTCTACAAAATCTGATCTAGGAATTATTAATGGGAAGTTCTATAGCCTATGTTATACTGGAGGTCAGACTAGATGATTACAATGGTCCCTTCTCACCTTGGAATCTATGAATCATTTCACTTCACTTTCCAGTTCTTCTTCTTCACTTTATGGCAATGAGAGATGTATTCCAATCAAGATACCTGTACTAACTCTATTGACTGATATCTCTAAAAATACCATTGAACTCACCAACTTGACCCTCTTTTAAGGTTCTCCAGTAGATTCCTCCTTGGAGAAATCTATGCCAAAAAATTAAAAATTCTGCACAAAATATTTTAAAATTCTGCATATTTTATTTGTCAAGATAACACTATATTATCATGCCAGTTTCAATTATTTTGGTAATTTATTTCAAAATACCTATCAGCAACTATGTCTGTAACAGGACAGAGAAAAAAATTTCCTCCAGTAATAGAGTTAAGGAAACTCCTATGCCAACCAGTTCCTGTTTCTCTGCCCCTCCTCCGCCAGAGTCCATCTGCACCCTTCCCCCACCCCCCCCACTCAGACACGTGCATCCTCCCCACCTCACCCAAGTCCAGGGATACAGAGGGAGAACCAACCTGATGCTGAGTCCCGGGCTTGTGTGGAAATTCCTGCACACTGCCTCCTTCCTTCAGGGCATTCTGATATTTGCAGCTGTCGGGAACCTTTCTGCTCCCTCCAGTTCCCCCTGGCAGAATTTACCCAGGAGTATTAGATGTAGTTAAATCAAAAAAAGACTCTGATTGGCAGAGGATAACACTGATTAAAGGAAAAAATCACACACTATTGTTCAAACCTCATTGCTCAGTTTGCTTGCATGAAAACCATCACAAAGAAAAAGATATGGGAAAATATAATTACATTATTAATTTCTAATCCAGCAATGCTTGAGTATGCAAAACTATTGTTGACCCAAATTCTGCCTTTATCTATATCCTGTACACCTCCACTGATGGAAAAATCACTTAGGCAAAAGATGGCCCATTTCAATGGCAGTGTAAGTGGCTGAAGTTGCCACGTTGCTTTGAATAGAATACATTCTTCCTTGGGTTTGGCTGTATTAATAACTCAGATAATAACAGAAGATAAACCTCAGCCTAAGATGTGATGAAAACCCTGCGGGTGCAGTCAGTATTGTGGAACTACTGAGACCACTTTAGCTCTCCTGTACAGGCTGTCTCCTACACTGCTATGCTAATGAATAGCAAACCCTTTCAGACTCTGTTCACTCAGCCATCAGCATGCAGAGGCACACACAGCAGAGTACATAAATGCTCTCCCCAGCCACTCATGAACTGTGTACAGACACCAGCAAATCTCCCCAACCTCAACTTTGCACCCCAGAAGTGTGCTTTTTACATTGCTGCAAGTTCATTACTTAGTTTGCCACTCTGTCAAAGGGTAGTGGATGTGCACCAGCCTTTGTAACCTGAGTAGATTTCCCAAACTTCAGTCAAAACCACACTGACTTAGATAAAACATTAGAATAAGTTGATTAAATAAAGAAAGATAGGTTTTAAGTGATTTATTAGTATAGGCATAGAACAGGGATTGGCAACCTTTGGCACACGGCCCATCAGGGAAATCCACTGGTGGCTGGGACGGTTTGTTTACCTGCAGCGTCTGCAGGTTTGGCCAGTTGCAGCTTCCACTGGCTGCAGTTTGCCTTTCCAGGCCAATGGGGGCTGCAGGAAGCGGCTATCAGCATATACCTTGGCCCACTCTGTTTCCCGCAGCCCCCATTGGTCTGGAATGGCGAACTGCAGTCAGTGGGAGCTGTGATCGGCTGAACCTGACAACGACACAGGTAAACAAACTGTCCTGGTCTACCAGCGGATTTCTCTGATGGGCCTCATGCCAAAGGTTGCTGATTCCTGGCATGAAACTTCAGAACTGGTTACAAAAAGAAATAAAAGAAATCACTATCTAATTCTTAAAATTTACCAGTCTAAGTCATATTTGAAGTAATAAGGTTTCTCTTATCCCAAATCATACAGTAGTCTGTGCTAACTGGAAAGCTTTTCCAGTTCGGACCACTCCCCCAAATTCAATGTGTCTTTGTCTTCCAAATGATCTTATTGCCTTCAGAATAGGTGGGGGAGCAGAGGTGAAGTGGTGATGTCATTATCCCTTATTTATACTCTTCTCCAGGTGACGGAAAGATCCTTGCTGTGTTATGGGGGTTAGCCAGCCCCATGATGTACGTGCTTGACCAACTGTCTTTCATATTAATCATAAATCACTTGTTTACAACTCCCCCAGCTGGTGAATGGCCGGTGATTCGTGCTTAACACCTGGCCGGGTATTGGTCACCCCTTTGTTGCTACTGCAGGGCTAGTTCTTGGGCATTTCTCATATTCTCATGTTTCAGTAATGAACATATAGCAAAAATCTCATAATCTCATATACAATGACAATATATACATTTCAACAGAACAATAATGATCAACAAATGACTTTTCCAATGATACTTCGCAAGACATACTTTGCACAAGATTTATCATAGTTTTGTAAAAGTGCTGACCATAATAGTGTTTGGTTGGTCCTAGAGTTCCCCTGTAGGACATCTATCACAGTCCTTAGATCTCTCTGCTCAAATAGAGACTCCAACCCTTCTTACACCCAAGTTTGTGCCACATAATCCATTTGCCAGTATGATGCAGCACTAATAACTCTGTATCTTCATGCAGGATTTTGACACCTGAGTTTAGGAAGGTTCAACAGATCAGCCCTGCAATCCTATATAGCATCCAGGGCCGGCTCCAGGCACCAGCCCAGCAAACAGGTGCTTGGGGTGGCCAAGGGAGAGGGGAGGCACCTCCAGCTCTTCAACAGTGGGTCCCTCACTCCTTCTGGGAGCGAAGGACCAGCCACCGAATTGCTGCCGAAGACTGAACTGGCGGTGGTAGGGCCACAGATTGCAATCGTGGCTTTTTTTGCTTTCTTTCTGTTTTTTTTCCTTTTTGCTGCTTGGGGTGGCAAAAATCCTGGAGCTGGCCCTGACAGTATCCTAGAACCTATCACCACAGTACAAGAAGTCTTTGCCTTCATCAGGTCTGCAGGATAGGGTCCTATAGTTCAGAAGCCAAAAAGAAAACTACTCTGCTTTAAACCAGCTGAGGTTTAGTTTCAAATTCTGGCTGCTGATTCTTTGTCCAAAGAAATTACCACTGACTTGCTGAAAATAAAGTGCTACCTCTTAACAAAATGTTCCTCACCTTATATTCACCTATCCAATTTCCATTTTGACAGAAATGGGATCAGAAGCCTGCTGGCAGTCAGTGCATGATTGAGAGTACACTCACAGCTTGCAGCTCCTGACTGTGCCTGGAGAATTACATATATAAAAAGAGGGAGGGGAGTGGGGGAAGTGACAAACTTCAAAACTAGAAGCTCTGCTCTCAGATGTGTATGCAAACCTCCCAGTGACTTGAACAGGAGTTGCATGGATGAATCTAAAGATAAAATTGGCCCCTAGAGCCAGACAAAGTTTATTTTTTGCGTTGTTCTATGGTATTTCACATTCACTGATTGACATGATTCCACACACTCTCAAATTTTACTTTATTTACAGTTTGAACAAGGTGGTCTACTGCACACTGGAAAAAAAAGGTTCACGTTTTTATTGCTGCTCTATTACCAATCAAATATGTGGCCCCTAGAAGTTGTCTAGGGTTGTGCTCAAATGTTGGCTTATTTTCAGTGTAAATTTGGCACCAAAATACTCTCAGTCCTTGAGGGAAATTTTCAGCAAAAAGAGGCCCATTTGGAATTTCAGGTAGTTTTGCATTTCACTGCAGTTATTTTAGACACCTCTATTTAAGACCCTTTTGGCTTCCAAAGTCTATAATACTGTAATGAACTTAATGGCTCATTACTATCACTTTCCCGCACCCTGGAAGAGGTGGAGAGATCAGAGCTAGCTAGTGAATTTTTTATCCAGCCATCAAGGGCCTCATAATCCCTAGAGTGCAGGACAAGGATATAATATCCTTATTTCACAGGGGACTGATGTTAAGTGACAGCCTCAGGCTGTGTGTGAGCAAAAGCAGTATATAGACAGCAGGAGTCCCAGAGGGAAGATCTGGTAGTAGGTGGCCAGAGAGCTTGGACTGAAAGCTGAGCGCTGAATAAAAAGCAGACTGTTGCTGGCATTAGGCCAGGAGCTGCAGCTGTCACAGCAGGATGTTACTGTTACCCATGGATCTTTCAACCCAAAGCTCTTGGTAACTTTTACTTTGTGCGAGGTGGTGTCAGGAAATAAATCAGGGGAGACATGGCCGTCGAACCGATAGATGGCTGGCACAAACCGGACAACACACGAGTGCTTTCACTTAAAGTTAAACTTTACTTAATCTAAAGAACCTACACCTGTCCGCAACAGGTCAGTAAAACACCCTCATCTCTCTATAATTACCAAAGCTGTGTGTGGCTCTCAAGTGGCACCGTGACAGGCTTCCGCTGGCTAAACCACTGTCTGCTGGTGGGGATCCCAAGATGCGTCCAGAGGGAGCGTCCATGAAGAGCCCAGCTACCCCAAGCTTTTTCCTTTTATTTATACATTAGTCATACAATGACATATCCCTTAAAGAAAACTTGCTAAGCAAGCAGTTTTTAAAGGTCAAGCAAGAGATTTTCTTATGACCGTCAATTAACCAGATATGCGGTTGTTTTTCAAAGTGTCCATGCCTTGGGACCCTGATAGACACATTCCTCATGGTACATTATAGACAAGCCTCCTGTTTTTCTGAAATACATATATCCACAATTTCAACATTCTTAGCAGAAAGGATGCAGGTTCAAGCTCTGGCACCCAAAACCTCCTTCTCTCCTGTCTTGGTTAAGTTAAGGCTGCTGCATGGCCAATTTAAGGCCTGCTGACTTAGCTATGTTTGGCAATAAGCAACAGTGGCTTAGGCACTTTACTGGTTTGCCAAAGTCTCTCCGTACAGTTACTACATAGTGTCCTGCGAAGAAGTGTCAGGCAACTACATGTGTGCAAGAGGACTGATGAAAAGAGCATGGCAATGAGATGCTATTATCTTTATTGTCTCTCTACTGGACTTCCACTTGGCCGTTGGGATGGGAAGGGTTGGATTGATCTTTTATTGCAACTTACAGTCATTAAGCGAAATCCTGGTCCCATTGAAGTCAATGGCAAAACTCCTTTTGACTATGGCAGGGCCAGACTTCACTTGTGCTGAGGTTTTCTGCAGCTTTGGTAGCATTAAGTAAAGCAGTCCTCTGTTATTCAAAAGGTGCCTGAATTTATTAAAAACCCCCAAAGGCTGGAGCCTACAGAGCTTACCTCCAAGCTTATAGCACACAAAGCACAATACCACACATGTAAAGTCATGAAGTAAGAGCTTAAGGGCAGAAGGGACCATCAGATCATCTAGTCTGACCACTTGTTTATCACAGACCACTGACAACACCCAGCACCTGCACACTGAACCTCCCAATCAGTTAATTTGAGGGGAAGAAGTCTAGTACCCTGTGGGAGTAGGAAACATGAGAATGAAGTTTGCAGATGGGGGTGTAAGATCATTCGCTTCAGAATTATCCCTAAAATCACATATCTATTTTTGCAGGGGTAGAGGCTATGGCTAAATATTGTTCGGGCATATAATAATAGCCCACTTCTTGTTTCCTTACCTCCAAATGCACATTTTTAGGGGATGATTTGGTCCACAGTAAAATAAAAACGTTATGCCAAATCTAATTTGACATTACTTATAACTTTGCTAAAATAAACAGGACACGTTTAAGCACTAGTAATTTGCATAATAAGAGAGAGACAGGAGTCTGACCACAGGACTGGGAAGCAATTCCTGGGGTATTATTCAAACTCTGACACTGAGTCTTCCCATGGCCTTGGCCAAATTGCTTAAACTCTGTTGCCATAAAACCCTCATCTCTACAATGGAAGTAATGGACCAAATTCATGCTTATTGTAGTTATATTGCTTTCAGTGGAGTTATCCCAGGCGTAAATTTGACCCATTAAACATTCGTCTACCTTGCATGCATGTTGACATTTCATTAGAGATGTCAGTAAAAAAATTATTATTTTGAATATGAAAAGTGCCATTATTTTTATAAATATACTAGTGGTAGTATGTGTCTTTATAACTGTTGAAAATTTGTTTTGGCCTCAGGAGATTTATTATTTCCATTGCAGCAATTAGTCTGTCATATTAATTGTGTTCATTAAAATAATGCTTTGCAAGGTTTTAGAAAATAGGCATGTGATATCTCTTGATAATACATCTATTTTAATTTTTTTACATGGACAGACAATATCTTTCAATATGTGCCAAGAGTCTTTCTACACGCTGGGCTTTGTTTCAGAATCTTGCACTATTACTCAAGAAAATATTGTTTTCTCATTCATATGTAAATCATTGTACTGATTCTCATCCAAAATATTTAGCCTTTCCTGAATATGTCTTGCTTACCCTTGCAGGACACAGAAGATTGTGCAGGATCTGTTGGAACTTTTTAAATCCCTGGTACACTGTACACATTTCTTTTGGCAGACAAGTTATGCCACAGTGACAAAGCATGGTGTCAGCATGACCTTGCTGCCTGATGCAAGCTATCAGTGAGAGCTACCCTAAGACAGCCTTGGACAAGAGTTGGAAATTGTTGCAATGAATTACTTTAAGTATTAGGCTACACACATTGCATGATTTTAAATAGCTACAGTGCATATTCCTTCATATTACAATTTAGTGTTCCCAGTTTTGCATAACATTTATCATCAAATTGCATATACAGCTTAGTTCCAGCGTGGTATCGACAAACAGAGTACTGTCCTTCTTCAACAGCCACTGATGCCCTTGACCCATGAAACCAGTGCAGTTTCATTACAGAATGGGTGCTAACACTCAGTGGGCCTGCACCCCAGTGTGCAAGAGCCATTCTGCCAGAGACAGGGATATTCAGGAGATAAGAGAGAGGAGGGCCAAGGCTGATAGAACTCAGGGCTGACTTCAGGCACCAGCGAAGCAAAGGGGTAGCACATCCGGGTCTTCGGCAGCAATTCGGTGGCAGGTCCCTCAGTCCCTTTCTTCCTCTTAGAGCTGCCACTGAAATGCTGCCAAAGAGGAAGAGAGGGAACAAAGAACCCGCCACCGAATTGCCGCCAAAGAATGAAGTGGCACCGATCGGCCTTATGTTTTTTGTGATTTTTTTCCGCTTTGCCGCTTGGGGTGGCAAAAAAGCTGGAGCCAGTCCTGGTAGAACTGCAGCTACTCACTAGGCACTTTCCCCAGCAGACAGGGAATAATGCACTCATCCTGGCATCTCATGCTGTCCTGAGGCTCTGAATACTGATTGCATGTTCTAGAGTTGGAGAAATTACTTCCACCCATTTCCTAGGTATGTAAAACAAGGCATAGCAACTTGGCTTACATATTGGGGTCAAGGTTTTTGCTCCTTTTTATGTATACAGACATAGACACAGCAAGCATGTGCTGAGATAGTAACTGGGTACAGGTGAGAGTGCAACATACTTAACATTTTATAAGGAGTTAGACACCAAAGCCCCAGTTTTAGGCTCCACTGCATTGCATAAAACCTCTGCTTGGCTAGGTTCTAACTCACAGGCTATATAGTCATGCTCATGCTTGTGCTCTCTCTGTGACCCAAATTACTCTTTAAGGCCTTGTCTTCACTTGTGTGTGTCTCTCTCTGGTGAGAAGCTGCCAGAGCCTTTTCCCACTGGCCTGGAGCATTTCACTGTGGCGGGGAAAGGCATTGGCAGTGGGAGGCAGCAGGACACTACTCTGCTAAAAATAGCAGTGTAGACATGGGAGGCTTTGCTTGTGTGAGTGAAGAGCTGTGTGGGGTATATACCCTAAGGTTCTGGCATGTCTGTACTTTACTTCCCTAAGTAGTGCCTCACAGTCCACTCTGCTATTTATACCTGAGCATGCTGGTCGTGCAATTTATGTACTCTATGTGATACCGTAAGGAGGGGTGGCTCCAGGGACCAGTATAGCAAGTGCGTGCCTGGGGTGGCAAGCCGGGGGCAGCGTGCCAGTCACTGTGAGGGTGGCAGTCAGGTAGCCTTTGGCAGCATTTCTGCGGGAGGTCCGCTGGTCCCGTGGCTTCAGCAGCAATTTGGCGGTGTGTATGCCAAAGGTGCGGGACCGGAAGATCACCTGCAGAAACACTGCCGAATCCACGTGACCAGCGGACTGTCCGCAGGCATGCCAGCGAAGGCTGCCTGACTGCCGTGCTTGGGGTGGCAAAAAGCTTAAAGCCGCCCCGACCACAAGTGTAGACAGAGAATGAGCAAGAGAGAACACAAGCTAAGAATGATACTATAGTCTGAGGGCTAGCACACAAAACTAGGATATGGAAGACCCAGGACCCTTTAACTATTCAGAGTACAACAGCTTCACAGGAGAGATTGAGGAAGCCCCTGCCCTTCCTCAACACACATCAGACTATCCATAGCTCAGTGGTTAGACTGCTCAATTAAGAGCTTACAGATTGCTGTTCAAATCCCTCCTTCCTCTTGGACACATGGGGGAACTGAACTGGGGTTTTCCTTTATCCCATATGAGTACCTTAAACCTGGGGATAATAATTATAAAACAGATTATCCTTTTTCTCGTTTCCCTGGACTTCTTTCAAAAAAGAGCAAAGGTGCCTAACTCCAAAGAGAGTTCCTAGCTGTGAATCACTAGTAGAAATGGGTACCTATGGCGAGAGGAGTGGGGCTTAGCACATACCCCTCTCTTGGTTTATCTTAGACAGTTCCCTGCTGGATTTTGTGAATCAGAGATTAAGGTACCTATCTCTCCCCATTCATTATAGAGTAGCTTAGGTGCCTAACTCACACTTTGTGAATCACAGTGATTTTCTAGGCACCTGAATGTTAGGTATTCTGATTCTCAGCATCACAATGCCTAACTCCCTTTTCTCATCCAGATCCAAATGACTAACACAAAATCAGCAAAGTAATTAGTGCATGCTCATCCTAAGTGATTGAATGTACTTGTGTACATGAGCCATCCATAACTTAGTTACTTCTTGGAAGCATAAAAGCAAGTTATTATTATACAGGTGATTATTTTGTTATTCACATAGGGCCATATTGTAAACCCCTTATTTCTACTGGCAGAAAGCTTGTTGACTTCAGTGAGACTTCTTGTGTATATTATTGCTCTTCAGTGGGAATAAGGGATTCATAATCTGGTCTATAATTTAGATGTTCAGATAGTTTGAAGAAATAATTATATATTAGACTAGAATTTTGAGAGGAGCCTAATGGAATTAGGTTCCCAACTTCCACTAAATGTCAAGGGGAATCGAGCACCTTGCTCATTAAAGCCCCTTTGAAAATGCTATCTTTGAATATTTAATCTCTTTCTGACATAGTAATATATACTGAGTGCAAGCAGAGGAAACTATGCTTCTTGGGTTGAAAAACACTGGAAATTAGGATGTGATCATCACCAGGATCCCAGAAGCAGGCAATTAGTAGAATCCTTCATACTGTGGCTTTGCTTTGTGTAATTCTGCCATCTACAGATTGCTTCCAATCAGAACTGTGTATAGGCAGATATCTGTGCAAAATTGGGTCCCATTGCTGTAGTTCTACCCTGTGCAAAGAAACCATGAAAGAGACTACAAACAAGTAAAGCTCTGTGCTAAGTGTTTAAGTGAAACTTAAGTGGTGTTCAGGGGGGTTGCATGACCCTGCTTTCATGGTTTTTCCCCTGTATGTGCCCCCACAGCATTACTACAACAAGGGTTTGTGTCCATTAGAAAGTTAAGCTACATGACCATGAGAAGCCATGTTAAGTAACAAGATGTTAAATACAACTTTGCAGTGAGTGTAGCCAGGGACATGATGTGCTTAATGTTGTGTTACCTAACTACGGGTAAAGTTCACCTTACTGGAAAGATCTTTTCTCTTTTAATAAAATACAGAGCAGCTTGCAAACATTTGTGTGAGGGAGAGGATAAAAGATAGAAGCTAATGAAAATTTTAAAAAGATGTTAACCAAAGTTCATAATTAATCTAACTTATTGGATAAACATTGGTAATCAAGGTTGATAAGCCTAAAAATTGACTGATTTTTTTAATTGATTTTTTCTTATATATACTAGCAAAATCCAGATAAGCTTGTTTTTAAAATTTATTATTATTTTTTCAGTGTTAATGAATCAGTGCTAACCGCTCAGCAACTGTAAGTAACTCAAAAATCCCAAAGAAGAATGCTGCATACATGGGGAAGAACAATAAATGTTGATTTAGAATGTGCAGTTCGCTCTCCAGTTTCCAATAAGTTGTAAGCATCAACAAATGAAAAGACTGAGAAATTATGGCAAATACTATCTTGGATTTATATACTGAGTACTGGACAAACCCTTGTCTCCTTAAGTCAATGGAAGTTTTACTACTGATTTAAAGGGAACCAGTTTTTTTGCCCAAAGTGTGTTCTTACCAATTGTATGTAAAAATCACCAAGAATGGTAGCAATATGGTGACCTCCCCAAATGGGCCACACTATACAGCTATGCTTCTAAGTGGATATATGGAGTACTTTATGCAACTGATGTTACAGAGGAATTAGGCTTCTGAAAATCATGCCTTTATGGAGCCCATTTTTAAATCTGCTGGCTCAAAGCTAGCAGTGCAAGTCTGAGCTATATTTAGTCAGTATCAGAGGGGTAGCCATGTTAGTCTGGATCTGTAAAACCAGCAGAGAATCCTGTGGCACCTTATAGACTAACAGACGTTTTGGAGCATGAGCTTTCGTGGGTGAATACCACTTCATCAGACGCATGTAGTGGAAATTCCAGGCAGGTATTATATGCTAGCAAGCAAGCTAGAGATAACGAGTTAGTTCAATCAGGAGGATGAGGCCCTGTTCTAGCAGCTGAGGTGTGAAAACCAAGGAGGAGAAACTGGTTCTGTAATTGGCAAGCCATTCACAGTCTTTGTTTAGTCCTGAGCTGATGGTGTCAAATTTGCAGATGAACTGAAGCTCAGCAGTCTCTCTTTGAAGTCTGGTCCCGAAGTTTTTTTGCTGCAGGATGGCCACCTTAGGTCTGCTATAGTGTGGCCAGGGAGGTTGAAGTGCTCTCCTACAGGTTTTGTATATTGCCATTCCTAATATCTGATTTGTGTCCATTTATCCTTTTCCGTAGAGACTGTCCAGTTTGGCCGATGTACACAGCAGAGGGGCATTGCTGGCATATGATGGCGTATATTACATTGGTGGACGTGCAGGTGAATGAACCGGTGATGGTGTGGCTGATCTGGTTAGGTCCTGTGATGGTGTCGCTGGTGTAGATATGCGGGCAGAGTTGGCATCGAGGTTTGTTGCATGGATTGGTTCTGGCTAGAGTTACTATGGTACGGTGTTGCAGTTGCTGGGGAGAATACGTTTCAGCTGGAGATAGCTAACCTCGTTATCTCTAGCTTGCTTGCTAGGCAATATATTACCTGCCCCTGGAAATTTCCACTACATGCGTCTGACGAAGTGGGTATTCACCCACGAAAGCTCATGCTCCAAAACGTCTGTTAGTCTATAAGGTGCCACAGGATTCTCTGCTGCTTTTATTTAGTCAGTACTGCAACATTATAAGAAAACCGCCCAGGCAAGACTGTAGTCATCCAGAAAAGGAAATTAGTACAATTAATAATAATAATAATGTTTGTTCAGATTTAAATCTCATTTAGACAAGCGTACTCCCTTTCTCCCAAAATTCACCTACAATTAAGCAGGCAAATTGTATATTTAATCTGAAAAATGACCTTTGTGCCAGCCTAACGTTAAACTGAGGTTCATCACTGACTCAGAGGATAGAATACCACCTATCACATCACGTCAATATAATGAATACCCCAACCATACTTAGTTGATAAGAATACAAATTGGTAGGGCTGCAGGAAAGAGTGCCTTGGCTTTTTTCTTTTAAGTTATGTGCAAGAATATGCTAAAGCTAGCTGAAAAGTGTCTACATATCTCATCATTATTGCACTGAGAAGCCAAGGGTAATTGCAGAGCTTTCCTGCTGGTAAGTAGAACAGTGATTTCACAGACAAGTTCATCATAAATTATAACTGTTCAGTTTTATATCCTATGAATTTTAAGATATATATAGAGAGATTGAGTTGCAAAAGCCTAGTAAAAGGAAACAGGTTATTTTATGTTGCTAGAACAAAGCTGTGGATGTGGAATGATCTTGCAGCCCACTGGTTTTGTTCTGCGGCCTTTTAAAGACTCTGCCCCACATTTACCTCTTTATAGCTAGATGGTTAACTTAAGAGACCAGGAAGTTAGCTCTGGTAAAACAGTGGCTTACAAAGCTCCTTGCAAGTATGAATGGGCTCAAGGACTCAGCTACCAAAAGAATGAATTTATTTTTCTTTTAAAAAGCAAACACCTGACAAGTTACTAGTGGGAGTAGGTATGGCAAAGTCTTCCTCTAATATCCAAGCATATAATTCATCATCTTTTTCTTCTTTTTTTGAAAAAAAAAATGCTCTATTGACCATTTAGTACCTTTCCCTGGCTAACTGCCATGCATGCTATGCAGATTACGTTGGAGCTGAGGTGGGTGAAAGTATCATAAAGGGCATGTTCAAAACCCATTGAAGTCAATGGAACATTCTCCATTGACTTCAGCTGGCTTTGAATCAGGCCCCAAATGCCTTACTGCTATGTTCTGTGGATGTCAATTGAGCTTCAGAATCTTATATAGGTTCTATAGCTGTAAAGCCCAGGAAACTTATTTTGTTCTGATTTGAGAAATTCAGTAAGAGAATATTTAATATTGCTCTGGATTATTTTTTCCACTACATGTGTCTGACGAAGTGGGTATTCACCCACGAAAGCTCATGCTCCAAAACGTCTGTTAGTCTATAAGGTGCCACAGGATATTACAATTCACAAATATTAATCTGTACATTTAATAAACAAACAGACTTTCATATTGGGCATGGAGAACATAAGTATGTCTGTATACCAGCAGTAGCACATTTATGTAAAAGGCAAGTTCTTTTTGTAATTGAGAATACACTGCTGTGTGAATCTGCCTTCTAAAAGATGATCATAAATGCAAAATTACTGACAATAGTTTCTTACAAATGTATACTTAGGCTGTGTAATTATCATTTATATTTTATTTCTGTACTTTCAATTCTTATAGAAGGATTTTTTAAACAACCATCATTTTGCTCAGTGGTTACAAGTAATTTTACAATATTTTTAAGCTGAGCCCTCAGTGCTTTATTGTCTCTCTTTAATTATGCCATAGTTAACATATTGTCTTTACTACATAATTGTTTGATCATTCCCAGAAACCACTGGGAATATTTGGCTTGCAGCCTACAAGCAACATTTTCAAACTTGAGGGCTACAATTAGGGATTAGGTGTTCAAAACCCATACTGAGTCAGCTAGACAAAAGTGACCTGATTTTCAAAGATGATGAGCACCTGTAGCTTCCATTGACTTGACTGGAATTTGTGGGTGCTCAGTATTTCTGAAAACCAGACCAATACTATTTAGGTGTGGATTTGGGACACTGACATTAGGTATCCAGGTTTGGAAATGCTGACGTGAAAGATAGGGACAAGGTTCCCAGTTTTAACTCCTCACGTGTCCTAAATTTGCCCTCTAAATTTCTGTTGAACTCAGTGGGAGCTTTACCATTATTTTTAGTGTGAACAGAATCTGGCACCAATCGAAACTTGAACTAAGGTATTTATTTCATTCCAAACAGCAAACAACCTGGAATTCAGGGTACACCTGTTGGGTGTCAAGAAGACTACAACAACTATATCCCTCCTATTTTCTGTACGTTCTTAAGTAACAGGAGAGGGATGCTACTACCTACTTATGATCCAGTTCTTTGGCAGGAAAACTGTGTTTAGGAGAGAATCTTCAATCATAATCATGCATATTAATATATACTTCTTTAAAATTCAATCTGACAGCTTCTCCAAATTCATAGATTGCCCTGCAAGAGGCCTTCAAGGTCATGGTCCTTCAAAGCAGTGTTTGTCAAATTGCCCTGACACACCTCCTGCTGGCAAGCCTACTCTCACATTATTAATATTCCATTAGAATGTCACATAGCCTTGAATATTGATCTTAAGCTGCAATAGAAATGTCAAACTGTTCAGATAGAAGAAAGTAACTTGGGGTGGGGTGGCATATGCCTGTAGTATTGAAACATTCCGCGTCTCCCTCACATCTTTTATAGACCATTTAAGATTGTCCAATTATGCAAACCTCATGTTGTGTAACACACACATGAATAGTCAAATTGAAGCCAGTAGAATTTTAGGTGCTACTCAACGTGAGTGAGAGTTGCAGAATTGTGCCCTGAGAAATAGTTTTAAGCACAGTGACTAATCTGCTAAAACAGAAACTGTGAGTTAAATTCTCAATAACTTTTTCATGAATGAAAAGTAGAAAATAATTCTATACACATTAAGCTTAATTCTGATCTCATTAATACCACTGTACATCATGAGTTAACTCTGTGTGAATCAGTGGAGTCAGATAGTTGGAAATATGATCAGAATCATGTCCAATATTTTTAAAAGTACACATGCAAAATAATTATGAAAATATCACTTGAATAAAATAAGCTTCTGGCTGTAAATGAAAAGTAGCACTCTTGACTGAAAATTAAAACTCTAGTAAATACTATTTTAAACCAGGAATTTAAATAAACTTGAAAATTTTCTGCCTGTACTTTGTTCAGTTTATAATGCTTACAGTGCAAACTGGCAAACTGAATGTGGTCACACATTTCTTGTTGCTGTAGATCCTTAAAAATGGAGGCTTTCTGTAGCTTGAAATGCCTGCCTGTTTCAACAAGACAAAAAATTAATCAAGTGAGATCAAAGTAGGAAAGTGAATATTTATGCAATAAAACACATGGTTTAATATGAATCATCAGCTAAAACACATACAATTGCTTGTGGGTATATTTCATAGTACATCCATAATCAATATGACAACCCAAGTTACACACTGTAATAACAGTAACTTCAAAAAATGTTTTTGAACATTTATTGTTCAGTTGCATTGCATATCATTTCACTTAGGCTGCTTTCAATTTGCATCAGTCTAGGCACAAGGCAATAGTTACAGCAAGAATATTTATAACTGTAGTAAAGTAAATGAAATCACTGCATAGCTTTCTAAGTTGGTTACATTATTAGTATTTTTAATTCTTAATAAGCTCAAAGATAAATAGATTTACTTAAAGGCAAACACCCTGACAATACATATTGGACTTTTATACCTTATTATTTTAGGTTTGTGAAATAAGTCTCTCTGATTTTTTTCCCAAGCTGGACACTTACAAATTTCTTTGACTTGATTGCACATATTCTAAGCTCCAGAGTAATGAAAGTAACTTTATATGTGGAAAATATCAGGAAAGTTGTAAAGTGACATTTATTAACCAAGATATGGCAAATGTAAATGTCAGCTTTCAAAACTATAGTTACCTGGGGTTCGGAATAGATTTTCGACTGTCTGCGCAATGAAAAGTGCATTTTTATTTCAATTACAATGGAATGGCAATACACCTGATATACAAAAATGTTCTGTTTTATTGTCTGTATTTTACCTAGAGGGCATTTTTAAAGCAAATCAATTTATGCTTGATTTAACCCATAAAGGTTGTCTTTTTTTAAAGATAGGATTTGTGTATACATCACATACAGAAATGTGTATTTCTTCCCCAAGGAAGATTTATACATATTTTTCTTACTTCACAATAAAGCAAAGTATGGAATGAGATCCACATAACATAGCTTTTGAACAGCTCTATACCAGCAAGAAAATAATTTACTAACATTGTAATTGTAGCTTGGGGAAAACTCTGTCTAGTGAGTGCCTAATGAACATCAGTGCAGAAGCTGCAAAAAGGGCAAGAAAAGTACCCAAAGAAAAATAAATTAATAAATAAAAGCTGAAGGAAGAGAAGGAATTATGAGAGAAATACAATGTTATTTATTAATTATAGTATGAACTCTATATTGCGTGGATTAATTTCAGCCCTCCCTCCGCAATCAGTATAAGAGAAAAAAAATGTCATGTTCCACAGATGCATCAAGTAACAGAGATACAGCTGTGAGTATCTGGCAGAAAGTTGCTCCCTATTATATTTGATAAGTAGGCTGGGGAGTGTGTTTTGGAAGATTACTCCTACTTGTACAGAAAGAATCATTCACTATCAGTAATAATATAATCCCCCTCCACAATGGATTCAGTGAGCCATGGCACAGCAAGTTTCCACTACAGAAAAGTTCTTTTTTTCCCCCTCTCAGTATACAGTTCTGCTGTTCTATATGGGTGTAATTCAATCCACTTCACAGGGTGAATTTCATCCTGTTAGAATGTGTTAAGATAATAATATAATAATACCTAGCTCTTACTTAGCATAGTTCATCAGTAGATCTCAAAACACTTTACCAAGGAAGTTAGAATCATTATCCCCATTTCACAGATGATGAAATTGAGGCACAGGGAAGTGAAGTAACTTAGCCAAGGTACTCAGCAGGTCAGTGACAAAACCAGGAATAGAACCCAGGGTTACTGAGTCTAAATCCAGTGCTCTCTCCATTAGAGAACACTGCCTAGTTTTTTAGATATAAGAAAACCCAAACAACTAGGGTTCTGAACTCTGTACTCACCTCTGAGTTTTGATAATGAATAGAAGTTGGAAAACAATTCACATCAACCAATTAATTCAATCAATGTAGCTATTTCTGCTCTTTGCAAATCATCCCTAGAGAGATTTCTATTTTACAAATACATTCATTACTTTAAATTATTGAATAAACTGTTTATGTAAACATGCATTGTTTGCCAACTATTTGCTTCGACACATTGGGCATTCACTATTCCCATTTTGTGAGTGACCTCACCTTTTATATGATGGACTTTTTCTTCTTCTTCTTCTTCTTTTTTTACTGCTCCACTACCATTCCAGTTCCAATAATGATAGTGATGATGGAAACCCTAGGGCAGTCAAGACTGAGTGACAGAGTTTTAAGCACCATTTCTAAGCCTGCTCAGAACAGGGCTACACATTAGAGCTAGAGCAATTCAAATCAAAGTATCCCATAAGATATATCAGATGCTAACCTATATGAATTGTATGGAATTATTAAATCCCAGACGCATGCTGAAAATGTAATGCTGCTAAAAGAACTCCTGATAGTGTCCGGTGGGACTATTCCAAAGTTCAGCTCTGTTGGCAAGAGAATATATGTAGTCCTCAATGACAATTGAGAGCAGAGCAGGAGCTTTTCTGCAAGGTAGTGCATTTTTACACTCATCACTAGATCACAGTGAACCAGGTTGGTTCCTCAAAGCAAACATATATTTTAAGAAACTATGCTTTCTAATAATCAACAATGGATTCAGATGTACCCTATTAGTGAACAGGCAAATCCTTAGTAAACAAATTTAGAATGAACTTTAAAGGAAGTTAATATCTATAATCCACATTTAAAAATTCTTTGTAAAATGTTATGATGCAGACTGAATGCAATTAATATTTGAATAGATATATACTACGTGATTATACTAAGTGTATATAGAGCATTCTTACCTTCAAGGTGCTTTACAAACATTAATTAGTCAATCTTCTGAGCACATCTGGATGATTATTGTAATTTCACACACTGAGAAACTGAGGCAATAAGGGACTATTTCTCAGAGCTAAGAGGCTATGGAGAGAATAATTCTTAAAGCCAAAAGTTTAAATACTACAGGGAAGAACACACTTCTATCTAAAATGTCGTATTAATGTCAGTGATAATAACAGACCTGTATTTTCATTTCTTATTGCCACCTGTTACTAGCAATGTGTTTATATAGGAATTAATTGAAGTTCAATTAAACATAAGAACAAGTACATTTTAAAAAGTTTAATTAAATCAGCAATTAGAATATGACTGGAGAAACAAGGTTGGTGAGGTAATCTCTTTGATTGGACCAACTTCCAAGAGAGACAAGCTTTTTAGCCACACAGAGCTCTTCTTCTGATTTGAGGAGCCTGATATTCCCACAGTGTCACCAGGAGACCATGTAGAAGTACGGTCAGAGCGCGCGGTGGAGAGTAGGTGCTGCAGGAATTATGGCCCACAAGAACCAGACAGTGACAGAGACAGAGAGTGACAGTACTCTGCTGCCTCTGACTGGCCAAGTGCTCCTACTTAAATTTAGGGGTTGCCCCAGGAAATTTTCTGGGCAACCACACAGACCTTGGCCTGCTGCAATGCCAGACTTTGCCTCATCTCCTGATCACTAGTCTCTGACTCCAGACTGACTTTAACTGTGATTCCAGCCTCTTGATTCTAACCTGGTACTACCTCTGATCTCCAGTCTTCATCCTTGGCCTGACGCTGATGCTGACTCTTGTTTACAGGACCTGGCTTTGTGTTTCCTTCCATTCTGGCCTGGTGACTCCTGTCCCTTGTGGGCAAACCTCAGCCTGGCTGTGACTTCTAAGCAAGACTGCTTACGGTCCAGTTCCTTCCACTAAGTGTGAAAACTGCAATAAGAATAGTAACTTGCTCATACTCACCTGACTTCACTAGCTGTTTTTTCCAGGGTTAATAGGCCTGCATGAAAAGCGGGATGCAGGGTGTTAATTCCATGTGAATCAATCCACCTTGTTCCCTAGGCTTGGGCCTCAACTGAGGTCAGTTGAACCACTCACGTGTTTAAAATTGGGTACATGCTTATTTCCTTGCAGAATCAGGGTTTTGAGTACATTGTAATACTCGTACCCCTAATTAAGACTCCAGGATGAAGAAAAAGAGCCCACACAGCTGTTCAAATTAGATATTGCAGACTGATCAAGAACAAGTCATTTCTACAAAAGAAAAAAAAAGAAGCAGCAGCAGCTTAGTGAAAAAGAGAGACTGGCAGCTGGCAGGGGGTCTAGTTAAAATGTTCTACACAGTGATGGCAACATGCTGAAACCAAGCCTGTCAGTCTGTGTTTGTGACTAGTTCTTTCTGGTGAGATTATTTTCTTCATTTTCACTTTATTTTTGAGCATTCTGACAGTAAAATTACCCAAAGAAATTAGTCCCCTCTCAAGACCTGTTTTCTGTGCTGTAATTGGCTACTTTGATATTGTGCTGATCAGTTTGTGAACTACTTATTGAATTTCAGTGAGCAGATCATGAACAACCAGTTTTGCAGAAAATTGTTAAAACTGACTAGAAATTGCTGCTGCTACTGTGATATAAACAAGCCAGTTTCATGCATCTTCTCAGCCACCATTTTGTACATAATATTAAAACTCTAAGTGTTAAGGGTGAGATGACATTTTTCCCCTCTAGATTATGTGAAGATGCAATACTGTAAAACCAAGCAGAAAAACTGAAGGTTGCAAAACTACAAAACCATCTCACAATGTTATGGGTGTTTGTAAAAAAAATCTAGGCGCTTGATAATTACATTTTTCTATCATAACAATTGTTCTCTTTCTTTGTCTCTAGAAGGTTTTATATACTACTCATCTTGTTCTCCAGTTTCTAATTAGAGAATATTTTTTAAATTGCTCCATTACATTGTGTGACCCCATGTAACAATCAACCTCAATGTTTTGTTTTTTGGCAGTGTTACAAAATACATAATGCGAGTATAACCCCTCTCCCCCTTCTTCTCCTGGCACCTCTGAGAGTACAAACTGAGTAGGTGTGGGATGTGCTTACCTCCTGAAGTCCCAGGTCATTCTGCCAATGTGGGTCTCCCCGCTGAACTCTAAATTCCCCAGACTGGTAGTCTGGATTACTCAAACTGCTACTCTAATGGCAGTGCCTCCTGGGAAATAAAGCGTAGTGGACCCTAACAGTGAATACTATAGTTCCTTCATAAATAAGTACACAATTCTCAAATTACCAAACAACTCCAATAAGCTTTATACAAACAATAGTCTGACACACCAGGGTACAATCCAGACTAATGAGCAGCTATGTCATCTCTGCCCTGAAACCTTGGTGCCTTACAATGCCTTGCTGAAGTAGCTCCCAACTGGGCCACTCTCAAACAGCCTTCCAGCACACAAGCCAGACCCTGTGTGTCTGTGTGTAACTGCAGCCTGCCAGCTGTTCTTGGGTTACACTCTGGCTTTCATCAGCCTTGATTTTACTGCAGGGTAATCCCACACTCCCCCAGTTTTAGCTTCCCCTTAGACCTCTCCTGGGTGATACAAATTATATTAAGTCAATTATTCCTTTAAGAGAATAATATGCACACAACTTGTCGCCCCAAATAGAGTTTCCTAGACACTTCAGTTTAAACACACTGGATTAGATAAAACATATTTATTAACTATAAAGAGAGAGATTTTGAGTACAAGTAACGAAGCATAAAAGTCAGAAATAGTCACAAGAAAAATAAAGATAAAACTTTACTAATACCTAACTTAACAAACTATATCAGATTCAGACAAAGTTTCTTATCACATGCCTTCAGCAGCCTTACTTACCAAACTCTGATGGTCAGGATCCCTTCTCCCCAGAGTCCAGCGACCGCTTCCTTTGTTACTTCAGGTGCTGTGAATGCAATGGGGCAGGACAGAAAGAGGGATGCCTTGGGGTGTTTTTCCCTCCTTTTTATAGTTTCAGTCCCTCTCTTGAAAAACTGGGCATTAGGAGATAGAGAGTCTATGTGGAAGGATTTTTCCTGATGCTTTTTTCTCACCTATTTCAGCTTTCTTTGTTTCCCTTCCTTCTTGATGACTCTATTTACTGCTTAAATGCAAACTAAGCAGAATACACATTCCTTTGTTTATGACAGACCTGTTTCTCAATCTCAGTTTGGGCAGGGCTGTGGGGTTTGGAACTTGTGCTAATAACATCATGCAGTGGAATCGTATAATTTCACATACAATGTTGCCAAACATATTTCATCAAGCTGATAACTGACCAGCAAATTAAGAGTTTTCAAATGACACCTTACAAGGCATACTTTGTACAAAGATTATCGCAATAGCATGTAGAATGTGAATACAGAAATACATGTGGTCATAAATAGAAATTATAAACTGTCAAGTGCAAATTTTACTAAATAAACCTATTTAAATATGGCTAGAGCGAGCTACCCATAGAGGATGCCATAAACCTCTTTAAAAAAAAAAAGGTCACTTAAAACAACCAATCACCAAGTTTCCCTGACTGTAGTTGTTTTGTCAACCCTGTAACATGTCAGTCCCAAGACTGAGTTTCTGTTGGTGGTGCACTTGTTCTTGTTTCAGGTGTTGTGGTCCAGTGTTTGTCTTCTCTGAAGGGTCCAGTGGTCCAAAGAGCAGTTTGGGTCTCAGAAATAGCTTTTCAGCTCCAAGAGATGGTCTGAATCCTCTTCACACTAGGGCATCAAGTTTAGATATTAGCTCTCTGCTCTTCCTGTTGGCTGAGACAAGATATCAGTGATTAGGCTATGGCAGCTGAGGTAGCCAGCTGAGCTGTCTGACAGGCAGTCTCTCCCATCACAATCCTGTGGTAGCCCCTGTGGGAACCTAACTTGATGGCATTTACCAACTGAAGGTTGGGAAAACTGAGGGGGAAAAAATCAATCTGCGAGGTGAGGTAGATGCTCCCTTCCTCTCTGGCTCTCTCCATTGCTCTCACTCTCTTCTCTTTTAAATATCACCTCACAGGGAGAGGTACCCGGCATCCAGTCCCTGGGGTAATGAACCAGTCCCTGAGGTAATGAACTAACGTTCCCTTTTTCAGGACATCTGGGGCTGCTGCTTGAGTTCCCTCTTTCCTGCCTCCTCTCTGCTTAATGGACGGTTGCCTGGCAATGGGGCAGCAATGCTTTTGGGATGCAATCTTTGACCTGGGCTGGGCCCACCTAAGTTTCACAACACACACCTCACTTATGGAAAGGAAGTTGCAGGTTACAGGGGAGAAGTAAATCAGGGCCTGTGAGGACTGAAAACAAAAAACAAATCTTTATATCAAATTAATGTCTTTTACATCAAAACCATATCTTTCCAGCTACGTGGAAGTCTGAGGAAGTCATGGGATTATAAGTACAGGTCTAAAGAATGCAAACCGTGCTTCTTGTCTTTGAGCAAAAATATATGCCACTGTTTGTTTTTTTCTTCAGTACTTTACAAGAAATAAATGCAATAGAAATCTTAATAAGCAGTAATTTCAAAGACAGCTTTATGTTTGTAAAAGGGAAAAGACCTTTAACACTCCATATTTCAGTGGCCACCATCTCAATATTATAACTGATCTATTTGGTGGTTGTAATATATTTTTAGGAATTATTTCTTGTGCAATATTTTTGGAAATACTCAGCTAGTGGGTATATCCATCAGACACTACATTTCCATAGGAGAGAACAAAAAAGGGCAGAAATGTGGCTAGGCAAGAACTTGAGGGGGGAAATGCTTTTAAACAAAGAAGGGGGCAGCAACATTATTGCATGATCTAAAACTGTGAAACTTGATAACCTGTGCCATGTTGTGTGTAAGCCTATGTGGTTAAGATGAAATTAGGGTCATCATGGATGTATGGGTCATACTTTATTGACAACTCTTTATGCAATATGGAAGAGGTCTAAGCAAAAATTCCTTACGATGACCATAATTTGACCAGAAGAATATCCGAGTAGAGATTTCAGGGACTTACACAAAATATGAAACTTCTGAAAAATATGTTAGTATAGCCATAAACTGGTTATAACTCAGCATTGGCATTTGCTGGGCTGGGTAAGAGAGAATAAAACCAATGTTGATAGCCTATAATAGTCATCTATCTCAACACTGGGGAAGGAGGGAACAAAAACTCAGTAAAGAAAAAATAATTGTGAAGACAGTGACTCTTCTAAAATGAATATGAGAAAACAAAATAATAGACATACTTACAGGTCACCAGAAGGCAACTCATAAATAATTTGATTTTGGACACCAATGCAAGATTAGAACATTTGTTTGCTTAAATAATTAGGCATGATATAGATTTTAAGTTGCCTCCCATCACATAGAAAATATACTTCTTTTCTAGAGAACCCTGCAATATGTGTAATGTATCATGTATGCTGCAATGTTTATATACACATAGCAACATACTCTATCAAGAGATAGATTGATAGATAATCTAATGGGAGATATCTGTCTATATTGCTAAAGAGGATACAACTGACACAATTAGATAATCTTGCCTACTAGATTATGTTGCTATATAAGGTACAATGTATGGAATGTACAATAATATCTGCATTAAATTTAGTTAACATATCTTGCAAGTACAGTTTGATTTCTGTGCTAACACCTTTTCACATCAGCCTTAAATACCATAGTTACAACATTTTGTATCATATTTCATCTATCATGACATACAGTATGATATCATGAATGTCATATCACATCAACTTCTGCTGGTGAGAGAGGCAAGTTTTTGAGCTTACGCAGAGCTCTTCTCCTCCTCCTCCTTCTTTCTCTGTGTAAGCTCAAAAGCTTGTCTCTCTCACCAGCATTCTCTCTGGGTTTAATATCTTGGGGCCAACAGGCCACAGCAACACTTCATATATCATCTTATCATATATATCTAGAGTCCTGCACAGATACAAAATTTGTATCCATATCTGATCCGTGATCCAAAAACATGGTCTGCAGCTGTCTGCATCCACAGATATAAAGCGGATATCCGCAGATCTTTAGGGCTCTCTATATATATCACCAGATCACTATCCTTCTAATTCCCCCATCTACTGTTGTAGTTCTCCCCTACCAGTTCATCATACAAATGTAAACTCTTTGAATGACAGACTATTTCTGTCTTCAAATTTGGAAAGTTCCTAGCACATTTTGGGTGCGATCACAATACAAACTAATAGAAAGAGAGGGCATGGAAGACGTTTCTGAACTCTGGTCACCTACACTTTTTGTTAGTGTATCTTTTAGTTTGTCTCTCATTGTGACACCAACCTCATGTCATGTCTCTCTTTTCCCTTCCTCTCTGTTCTGTGCCATCATTTCTCCTTTCTTTTATTTCATATCATATGTGTGTGTTTTTTCCATGTCACATAGATTCCTGTAGACCTATTTCCTCTGCTGTACTCTGAACTTTCTCTGTTGGTTCAGTGCAGTCAGTCTCTTTTCTTCTTTCACTTCCCATTCTGGGTCATTTCTGTCTCCTTTTGCAATGCCATGTAGTCTCTTACTATGTGCTATGCCTCATATGCCTCATTGCTCTGCCCCTTTGTTTACAGTGTACTGACAATGAATTGAAAAACAAGTCCTGCAGCCAAATTCTGCTTTGTTACATATGTGTAACCCTGTGGAATTTCACATGGTTGCACATATGTATCTGACCAATTGGCCCTTGATCTCGAAAATGTCAGCACACAAAACTTAACAGACTGGAATTGTAGTTGGGAGGGCAGAGGTAAAGGGAGGCAAAACAGAATGGGGGCACTTAATCCCAAATAAAACAGTTTCTATAACTAATACATTTTCAAAGCTGCTCATGAATCAGAAGACCCACGATCTATGTGTAATGTATACCTTGTTAATATATGTCATCGTTAGGACTTCATTTTATTAATTATGTTGTATACTGAGATTATAATGTTTTCTTAACAGAAATAGAAGAAGAAAGTGTTTTTTTCTTCAATTGTTTAAACAAGATTGTGTATTAGCAGGCAAAACAAGAATGCATGTGAAATAAATTGTTCATATGACTTTGCATATGGAGATCACCTTACACATCCGTCGCATATATGAATACTTACAACTGCATTGCAAAGTTTCAGTGATTTGTAGACCCCTTTATGGCTTCCACCAATAGTTTATTTTCAATGTATGCGACTCCAGTCCTTGTTCTATAATTGTTCTCTGTGATAAGTTACTGCATAGTGGTATTCAGGTTGAAATTATGTCTACTGAGTTATTAGATGATAAAAGTGTATCTTTGTAAAGCTGTTATTACTGATGAATAATTGGCTGAACGATTAGTTAAAAATTGTCCACCTGCCATTATTTTTGTTGCCATGTATCCTTTTATCTTCCCTGTAGATCCACTTGTTTGTTGCACCCACCTGTTATGCCTGTTTTTTTAGACTCATGAATGGAGACAACTGGGCTTGAGGGGGAGCTTTAAAACCCCTCCCTCAAATATAGGGATTTATTAAGAAAGGAAGAACTGAGTTTAGAACAGAGGCTTGTTAATCTCACTTTATTCAAAGTAGACAAATTTACTCATTACAAAACTACTCATAAAAGCATTACCTTTTTAAAACCTTAGTGAAAAAAAATGACCTACGAATCTAAAAAAGTTATAAACAATTATCTTCATCCTGGATTTCTTGAAATCAGTTCTGCAGCAGCATCTCTAAGGGTGAGTCATCAATTTTGTCCCTGTGTTTATGTAAAATCATATACCAGTTGAGCTGTGATTGTTCCTTTGTGGATCGAAGCCATGTTTTAATACAACATAGAACACTAAAGCTATGCTCGCTTACGGCATTGTTCTCGACTTCACTTCTTTGGAAAAGAGCTGACTTCCATTTGACTGAGTGAACTGAGATTTTTAAATTGACTTCATTGATGTTTCTCTAAGCTGACGGTTGGCATGAAGCTGAGTAATCAGTCCATCATGGTTGAAATAGGAACCATACATCTGAAGCATATCTTGAACTTGTGTTTGTTATGTTTGGGGTTATGATGAGATTTTCATGATTTTGAATAATTTTGTAGCTTCTCTGTTTAATACCGGACACTGTAAAATCAGTTACTTCAAAGTGGATACACTTTTAAAATTTATTCACTGAATTTGGATAGCTTAGTTCACCTGTCCCTATCACATTTTCTTGAGAATTTTTCTCTTCCTTGCAACCTAACCATCTCCAACCTTCACCTTTTCTGATTTGTTACAAGTTGTAGCAATATTCTGATGGAAAGAACTGAAGTGAATTAAGTTTCATTTTCATCAGAGAATAGCCTTCTGTTGCTAAAATATCTTACCCTTGCAAAGTATTAGACAGATTTGAAAGTATCTTGTCCCCTCATTGGTCCTTTTGGTCCGGTGTCAGCTAGGTTACCTGAGCTTCTTAACCCCTCACAAGTAAAAGAGGAATTAACCCCTTAGAGGGTAAAGAGGGATTTTATGCTATCCTTAGCTGTATGTTTATGACAATATCCTGATATACAACATCTCAGGGGGATTTTTAAATGAATTTTGTAATCTTGTAAACAGTTTCAAGAGTAACTCTTAGGATAGTACTATTTCGAATAGTGTCCTGGCATGCCAAATTCAAAGCATGCCAAACCAATGAGTATATATAGCTAGTCGTTCCTCCTGGGATAGTCTTTTTTTCTACACCTGATATTAAACCTACTGTATTAATGGCACCATCATAAAATTGTCCACAACAGTTACTGAATCTCTGATTTAGACATAATATATCTTTTAATTACAGATAAAATTATCTCTACTGATATACAGGCTATATTGCATAATCCAGTGAAATCTTCATAAATATTCATGTCATCAACCACATAACACAGGTATAAAACCAGTTGCTTTTTGTTGGAGAAATCTATTGTTTCATTTGTCATATGTACCATTCTCCAGAAATTTTCTCAGAAATTTTAATGATTTTAAGAACCACAATTTCCATTAATTCATTTTAAATAACTGGACTTGTGTGTTTCTGTTCACTCTTTTTCAGTTATTTTGAAATATTAGGATAACATTCTGCCTGAAAATGAAACAATTGAATAAGTTTCAGTTAATCTCTCTGCATAAGGGTGAATTTTCAGTTTATTCACTATAATGGCCTATCGGTGCAAGTCCTTGTCTGGCAAGATAACATACTCTACTTTTTATTTTTATTGGTATCTTCCTATTTTATTGATTCTTCTGAGAATACCGAATACTGAAAATACTGTATTGAGAATACTGAAAACTTAACATGTCACCCACATTCTTTGCAGTCTCTTAACATATCAGCTGCTTCATGGTAATACAATGTAGTTTGATACCTCTCAAATTTGTCTTGAGCCTGTTTGCAATTAGAGAATACAGGCTATGTGAAAGCTTCATCAAAAGTACTTAGCGCCTAAAAGCTGTACAACTATAGAAAAAAGTACGCACTCTCAATAGCCAGGGTCGGCCCACAACATTTTGGCACCTGAGGCGGGGAGCTCAAATGATGCCCCCATGCCTCCTTCCTTGGGCCAAAACTTTGAAAGGTCTCAATTCTGCCTTCTTCCTCTTCTGCTCCTCTCATGGTACTGCTCTGCTACCTACCCTAGTAAAGGAGAACTAACAACTTAAAATGCCTTTTTCAAAAATTTTAAGTAACACAACTTTCAAATGCCTGAACAGCAAATGTAACTTTTCTTGTCTGCATAGTAAACACTGGCATTTTTATCTGTTTGAATAATCAAGGTGGTGCTTTCCGTGCCTTCTGGGTTGCGAAGATTTGAACTGCTTCCTGAAGGTCCACACTCTGGTTCAGCTCATGCTCTGTTAAGATGGTTTCAAGGCCAACCAGCCTCTCCTGAGCCATTGTGGAGCATAGATGTGTTTTTATTAACTTCAGCTTGGAGAAGCTGCATTCCCCACTGGCAACTGTTACAGGAAGTGTTAGAGGTATTCGCAGAGCAACAAAAGCATCTGCAAAGAGGGTGGTCATCTTATTTGTGCACATATATTCCAGAACAGCCTTTGGAGTTGATCCTACTGAAATGTATCTTGAAAGGGCTTTCAGTTCATCACCTAAATCACTTGTATCAATATCGCGCATGTCATCATGTGTCAATACTGTCTCTAGTGCCCTGCATTGCTGCTGTAGGTCTTCTTCAGGTACACTGAGGAGTATTGGAATATCATACAACATCCCAAATATACTGCTGTGCTCCTTGAACTGCATGAAAGGTTCTTCAGCTGACTGTATTGCACAATCTAGCACCTGGTTAAATAATTCAACTTTGAATTGCTGTTTGGGGTCTCTTATGGGATTATTCTGTGCCTCGTAATCAGAATGTCTTCTTCTTCAGTAACTCTTTTATTCTTGAATGGGTGGGAAAATGGCTTCAGTGTGAAGTTCCTCTGCCAACTTCTGTGCACTCTTCAGAATGTTTTGAAATCCCTCATCTGACCGATAAGACTGGGTATGACTTTTCTTTGTCCAGTTGTTCCATTGCTCCAGATATATCCAGGTCAACACCTTGGAGTCTCTTGCTTACAACATTTATTTCAAACAGCATGTCATGCCACAACACTAAGCAACACAGAAATTTGAAGTTATATATGTTTCTGGTGATTCCATTTCCCTCTGCCACTGTTCTCCCTGTCATAGCATTATCCTCCATAATGGCAACTATGGCATCATCTATCTTCCCAATTTGGTGTTTGATAGGCTTTATCACCTCCACTCAACTTTCCCATCATATGGCACTCAGTGGTTTCAGTGTCAGAGAATATGTTCCCAGATGTTGCTTCAAAATTTGCCATCGATGAGTTGATGCAGAGAAAAATACATAGATGCTTTGAATTACATTAAAAAATTCAGCAGCCTCATTAGAAGCTGATGCTGCATCACTGACCACCAAGTTCAGTGAATGAGAACTG
The DNA here is from genome assembly GCF_003597395.2 of Chelonoidis abingdonii. NCBI lineage: Eukaryota > Metazoa > Chordata > Testudines > Testudinidae > Chelonoidis > Chelonoidis abingdonii. The sequence continues at coordinate 274,143,119 of NC_133770.1, forward strand.
CATGGGACAAATAAAGCTTGAGTGTTTAACTCTTGGATCTGTGTCTGCATCCCTCTGTTCTTTCCTCTCATGTTGGCATCATTATCGTAGCCCTGACATTTCATGTCAGCTATTGTAATTCCTGTATCTTCCAGCTTTTTTAGAAGCACATTTGTCATACCAGCTCCTATAGTATCATCAATGTCAATACATTCTTGAAAATGTTCTCTGACAGTTACCATTGCATGGATATTTTCACTAGATTCTGTTGCTGTTACAGAACACACCATTAAAGTAATTTGTTCTGTATGGTTGATGTCAGGTGTGCAGTTCAGAATAATAGAGTAATATCTTTCTGACTTCAGATCTGTTTGACTTTTGTTGCCGGTAACTGTATGATCTCATTTTGAATTGTTTTTCCAAGGTAGTGGTGTATGTACATTTCTTGAAAGGTGACTCCTCTTAGCTGCTCCTGGTGTGCAGCATCAAATTCAGCCATCAGCTCCACAAATTTAAGGAAGTTCCATTGTTTGGCACATACAGCTGATCTGAAGTACCACACAGTGCTAGGTTTTGGGTAGCAAGCATTCTCACAATGGCAATGAGCCTTTTCAGAACATTTTGCCAGTAAAGATACTTTGATTGCAATCTTCTCTTGATGCTGATCATCTATGGTGGCCTTTAAGCTTAATCTCATCTCAAGTTCTTTCCACCTATGGAATGCTCTCTGGTGATTTGCTGCCTTCTCATGGCATGCCAGATTTCTAGCCAGCTTTTTCCAGTCCTTTGTTCCTGTAGAACCCAATGTGGCTGGAATATTAGAAGAGTTTGCAAGAAAAACGGTATGCAGCATTCTGGATTTTTGGGTACATAAACCATAGCCTCCCCAATTTGTCACCATTGGGGATTTCATGCCAGTAATGTATTGGATGGAAACTTCTGTTTTCATTGTCTTTGGGGAACATGAAGTTTTTCACTTGCTGTGGCCCATACAGTATAAGGAAGTCCTTCAGGCTACTGCTCAAGTGGGTCCTGGATCATTTAGACTTAAGGAACTAAACTCAGCAGCAGCTGTTTCTTGCGCCTCCACCACATTCTTCTCTGATCTACACTTTTTTTCGGGAATGTGCACGGTTACATCCATTTGCGATGGAGATATCGATGCCGCAGTAGCTGCCAGGTCACCTGCACTCTGACTAACTGGAAGATCAGGCATCTCCTCACCACTGACATCCTCACTGCGGCTGGAAGGCTCACCATGAACATTTGTGTCTATGTATCTCAGGAGAGCTTCTTCCTGCTTAGATAGAAAAGCTTCCTTTGGTTTCTTTCTTTTTCTGAATGCTGCCCCAGAGGGATGTTTTCTTCTTTCACTCATGACTGCTGTTCTGTGCCAGCTATAGTGGCTCTCAACACTCAGTTGAAGGGAACAAATAAACTGGCTGGTAACAGAGCCTGAGTGAGGGAAGATAATCTGCGTGTTAAGGGCCTAACTGACTCCTACTACTTCAGCTGACTGCCTGTTCTCCTCAAGTGGATTCAGGGAAGCAGCAAGAAACAGGAAGCTCCCTGAGAAGCTGGTGTTAATCAGCTGGGAGTGCTTGAGAGGTACATAAGAGACTCCTCCTCCTCTCTCTCCCTGCAGATACTGCTGCTTTTTGTTATTCCCACTCACCTTTTCTCCTGCCTGCCTTCCTCCAGCACAGCTCTCCACCATCTCTGTGCAACTAGAGCAGAGAGAATACATATGCACCAGCAGCAGACACAATTTTCTACACTTTGAGTCCTAGTGGCACTCCCTACAATCTGGCACCTGAGGCAGTCTCATGGTTCGCCTCATGGTAAGGCCAACCCTGTCAATAGCTTCAGAATAATCAATCCATTGAAAATCATCAAACCAGGATGACCTGAAATAAAGACCTTGGTTTTCAAAGTTTCACACTTGGAAGGACTTAAGTTGTGGTTAATGAGATGTCTCAGCATTACTATTGGTATCAGACAACTGGTATTTGGTTCCTGTTACAGGAAAGTGCAGTTTCCTCCTTTTTATGCAGCCATGTTTTAAGTGATTTCATTTTAGCACTTTGAATAGATATGGTTTGTTTTTGTATTTTACTCAATCAGTGGTCACTTAGTGAAAAAAAACAACAACGCTATCTACATGCCTGAGACTGCAAACTCTGTCGGGTCAGGTACTGTCATTTTCTATGCATATACAGCATCTAAAGGGGTTTCAAAATGGCTGGCTTCTAGATACTGCCCCTTAAAATATTAAATAATAATAAATAAAATACATAAAGAATAATAATATATTAATTATTAATAATAAAAATAGTGGATTTTCTCTGTTAGGGTACATTATTTATTTTTAATAAGAGGTCAGATAATCAGGCTCAATCCGAACTTATTAATTAAAGATTATTAGTCAGCGATTAATACACACATTACAGAAAAGAAGGCTACATATTACCAAATTGATTCTGGTGAAGTGTCTCTGTAGTTTGGTTCATTCCTAGTTAACTCTCACAACCTCGGCTTCTTGTGTACCAGAGGTGTTTATAAAAGGAGACAAAGGAATCCCTTTTCCAACAACCTAATTACTAGTGAAATTTCCTTTGTGGTATCTCAGTTTACATGGCTGATAAAATAAGGTATTTCTAACCAAGTCATTATTGCAGAAAACATTTGTGACAAAAAGAAATTCCTGATGTGTTAAAAACATTTCTCAGTGGTCATAGCTCATTAATCACAAAACACATCTGCAATAACAAGTATCCCTTGTATTAGGTGGGAGAGTAGTGCCTGCATTCTCCCCTCCATCAGACCAGTTTGTGGTTGTTTCTTTTCTCTAGCACTCAGAGTCCTTTCTTGCATGTGTTATACAAGAGTTTGTCCAAATAAACAAAGAAAAAGGTTTCTTTCCCTCGCTTTCTCTTCTGGGACAGGAAGAATAAAATATAAGAAGAGTTTTCAGTCTCTTAGACAGTCCCTTGGTTGCCTCTTTGGGGCTCAGCTTATCTGTAGGTTCTACTGTTCTTGATCAGGGCTAGGGTCTGTCTTCAAGCACCCTTCTTTTGGTACCGCCCCCCTGTACCTGGTCCTTACAGTCTCAGGGGTGGAAGGCTCCACAACTGACTACCTTTTCACTGATTTATTTCTGTTGCCAGCCATCTCAGAGGCACAGCTGTCTTCCCCTTGTTACCACCCCTTCCTGTGGTAGGCTTTCCTCTTTTAAACTTGCTCCTCCCAGGCACAGCAAGTCTTGCAGGTGTGTGTATTCAGTATTGGCTGGGCCCAGATGAGCTTGTTATCTTCCTATCTAACACAGAGTGATACGAAAGGATTTTGAGCTGCTCATTTTTTGTTTCTTAAGCACAGTACTGAAAAGATTGCTTTGCCACCATTATTGAAAATAGGGGAAGAACTGCAATAAAATTAACTAAATTGGTACGAAACGGGGTGGCAACAGTGGACCTTCACATTAAGATGTATAAGTTAACAAATAAGTATATATTAAGGAAATAAGGTAATTATTTATATTTTAAAAATTTGGTAATTTAAGTGTGCGTGCAATGTTGGCACACAGCCAAGGACAGTGAATTGGCAGTTGTAAGCAGTTTAGCCTATGGCTGGTGTGTTGATAGGTAGATATAGACTGAGGTCAGGTGAAGGTCACTCCAAAACTGAAGTGAGAAGTCAGTCAGGCAAGCTCAGTCCAAAACTAGGTGAGAGTCCCCAGACCATAATAGTAAACATCCCATAATACTAAAACTTGTTGTGTAACAGCTTTAATTGACAGCCAGGTTAACAGTTGTGTTTGGTGTATAAGTATGGACTAATCAGAGGATATAAAGGTGATTGGATAACAGATATGCTAATACTAGGAATGGGAAACAAGCCAATCAGAACAGGGCAAAAATGGTATAAAAGACAGAAAACAAGCAGGCAAAAGTCAGTCAAGTTAGGAGCAGGAGAAGTAGGAACAGTCAGAAGAAGGAACCAGAAGATACAGCAGAAGCAACTGCAGCAGAAGCAGCAGTTTTGCTGTGACAGAGCAGAAGTATCCTTAGGGTATGTCTACACTACCCACCAGATTGGCGGGTAGTAATTGATCTATCAGAGATCAATTTATTCTGTCTTGTCTAGATGCAATACATCGATCCCCGAATGCGCTCCCCGTCAACTCTGGAACTCCACCAGGGTGAGAGGCGGAAGCGGAGTCGACGAGGGAGTGGCAGCCGTCAGTCCTGCGCCCCGAGGACGTGAAGTAAGTCAGGCCACGTCTAGACTACGCGCCATATCGGCGCGTTAAAATCGATTGCTTGGGGATCGATATATCGCGTCTGAACTAGACGGGATATATCGATCCCTGAGCGCGCTTATATCGATTCCGGAACTCCACCAAAACCAACGGAATTCCAGAATCGACATGGCGAGCCGTGGACATCGATCCCGCGCGGTGCAGACGGGTGAGTAAATCGATTTTAGATATTCGATTTCAGCTACGCTATTCTCGTAGCTGAAATTGCATATCTAAAATCGATTTTCGTGCATAGTGTAGACCTGGCCTCAATCTAAGTCGATCTAAGATACACAACTTCAGCTACGAGATCTTAGATCAATTTCCTCCCCCCCGCCCCTCCCAGTGGAGACCAGGCCTGAGACAGAGCAGAGGGAAAGAAGCCTATGGAGAGTAGGCGTGCTAGCTATAGTACAGAATATAGGATAGATACAGGGTTAATTAATGTGTATGCCGTGGTTAATGAAGATGAGTGTCTTTGGGGTGCATATCTGTGCTATTATGTATAAAGTTTAGAGTTTATTAAGACTGATATCAGATTGCATATGACTGATCACCACGTGCAGAACATAAACATTTAAGTCATTCCAACTGTGTAACATTACACTACTTGGTACTTTAGCTAGTATACCTGTGCTAAGGGATTTACGTTTCTGTTTTTAATTTAGGTTTAGATTAATTGTATTAGGAAAGATTGGTTACACTAAATAAAGAAAATACTTTGTTTTCTAAAGTACTGCCTGGATGTCAATCCTTTGAGCGGAGGGCTGTATCCGTGTCCTCCAGTGGTGAACAGATCTAGTCTGTTCTGGGGGAATTTCCTGAAGGGCACAGGGAAATCCTGGGGAAATCCTGGCAATTCTACTAGGCTGGGCCCCCTCTTTTCACCTTATAGGAATAGATTAATAGGTCAACATTTTGGAAACCAAAAGTATGCAACAGGAGGGCTACTCTGGGATCCCTGCATCTGTTCTTGGGGTAACAGGTGAGAGTGTGCCCCCTCACATACCTCACCACTCAAGTTGGAAAGGTGATCTTGGGGCAAGTCATCCCCATCTCCTATTTCCCATGAACAAAATCAGAAATAGCTTGGTTCTTTCCCACTTGGTATTGCATCCTGAAACTAAAGGACAATGCCATGAGGTGCAACCACATTATACATGGTTGGGGGCCATAAAGTAACTGGAAGGGAGAGAACCCCATCAAGGCCTGCAGACTTCCCTTACGGCAAACAGGAGAAGTATGAGTAGCTGGTCCCAATGCTTTGGATAGTTACTAACAAAGCATTTCAAAGTTCACTTCAGGATCTGCTTCCTCTTCATTGATCTCTCCCTGTAGACAGCTCTTTCTGAGACACAGCAGTCTACCACTAGCTGTCTGAAGTAGGCTTTCCCCTTTTAAGTTTCCTCTCTTCAGGCAGAGCAAGTCACACATGCTGAACCCAGAAGAGCTTGTGATCTCTCTCCTAGGGTGAGGGAATGCCTCCTCACAGCCTCATGAATCACAAATGACCCCTTCCTGTACCTCTGGGCACATTCTCCATGTGTCAATGAGGTCTGAATAAAAGATTACACACATCCTATTAGTGATTACATAGAGTCCATCATTTTTTCACCCACTAAGTTTCAACTTAAGTACAGAGCACTTTTAGATTTATGGGCACAGAGCAGTCACAGTTTGATTTGTACAAAAATGGTTCTGGGAACTTTATGTACAAAGCACTGTGGGAGTTTCATAATAGCCTTTATATCATCTTATGGTTAAATGAGAACAGTTTCATACTGTTCTAAATGCAATGGATTTGGTTAGATGCACATTGTTTTTGTATTGTTCAAAGAAAAAACTGGGGCCAGATTCTCAGCTGTTGTAAATTGGGGAAAGTCCATTGTATACAATAGAGTGTACATCACTTTTCCATTAGATAAGAATTTGGACCTTAGTGTTTAGTTTCTTATATTGGCATTATCATTATTCCATTTCAGATTCAGAAGCAACCGAATGCTGGTTCATATTGTCCATAGGCTGGACACTCAGACTGTAAGGGTATGTCTACACTATGGGATTATTCCGATTTTACATAAACTGGTTTTTTAAAACAG